>NC_056737.1:709410807-709628307 GCF_019279795.1 Protopterus annectens
GAGAGAGAGAGACACCACACACCACCACACCACAAGGAGGCAGAGAAAGGAGGAGGAAAGAGGAGGAGAGAAGGAAGAGGAGGAAGGAGGAGAGGAGGAGGAGAGAGGAGAGGAGGAGGAGGAAGGGGACAAAAGAGACAGAGGAGGAGAGAGGAGGAGGAGGAGAGAGGAGAGAAGGGAGGGACAAGGAGAGAGGAGAGGGAGAGAGAGGAGAGGGAGGGAACGAGAGAGAGAGAGAGGAGAGGAGAGGAGGAGGAGGAAGGAGAGGAGGAGAAGGAGAGGAGAGGAGAGGAGGAGAGGAAGAGAGGAGAGAGAGGAGGGAGGGAGGAAGAGGAGGAAAGAGGAAGGGAGGAGAGGAGAGGAAAGAGGAGGAGAGGAGAGGAGAGGGAGAGGAGAGAGGAGGAGGAGAGGAGGAGGAAGAGGAGAGAGAGAGGAGAGAGGAGAGAGAGAGAGGAGAGGAGAGAGGAGGAGGAGGAGGAGAGAGAGAGAGAGGAGAGAGAGAGAGGAAGGAGAGAGAGAGGGGAGAGAGAGAGAGAGGGGAGAGGGAGAGGAAAGAGGAGAGGAGAGGAGAGAGAGGAAGAGGAGAGGAAAGAGGAGAGAGAGAGAGAGGAGGAAGGGAAGAGGAGAGAGAGGGAGAGAGAGAGGGAGAGGGAAAGAGAGAGAGGGAGAGGGAAAGAGAGAGAGGGGGAGGGAGAGAGAGGGTGGGAGGGAGAGAGAGGATGGAGGAGGGATGGACCGGAATGGACGACACACGTGATGTAATGCTGCCAAACTTTACTACTATTGACTCTGGTGAAAGGTTTGTTTATGTTGATTGCAATATTTTTGCAATTATATTTGATGCAAGTGTAAGATGTTATATTGCCACAACCATTATCTCACCTTCTCATCCAAACATACCCTCTCTACTACATATCTCCTCCCCTCCCTTCTGTGTGGTGCTCCTGTCCTTACCAGCCTTCAATCCTCCTTAAAGTCCAAACTAGCTTCCTGCTATACCAAAATTGACAAGTTTGCTACCGGATCCAACTACTCCTCCCACCATTCCAAAGCTCTCCACTCCTTGAACTTGTTATAACTCCCAAACTATCTTTCATACATCCAACTCTCCGCTGCCCATAAACTCATCTTCAAACCATCATATTGTCCATCACTCTCCTCCACCCTCCATATACACCAGCCTAGCAGACCACTCAGGTCCAGCAACCAGAACCTCCTAGAAGTACACAAGCCTATACACACTCCAGGAACACTTCTACTATCTTTCTCACTAGCACAACTATGGAATTCCCTTCCTCCACGTATTCGTACTACCCATAACCTCTCTTCCTTTAAGAACATCCTTCACTCCCACCTCTCCTTACGATGGGATTATTCCTGTTCTCATCCCACCTTACACCCTCCACTGCACCCCTACCCTGCTCTAGCCTACTTGTTATCCAATCACTATTTCGCCACTATTTCTATCCACCTTTCTCTTTGTAATTAAAACCAACTAGCATCCTTCCCTCCTTAAGGCCTCATTATTTCTGCCTTATGAAAGTATACATCCCACTTCTTTCTATCTCCTACTATTGTAATTTTATATGTCCTAAGAATACTGCTCCATAACAACATTCCTTCAATAAGTTTCGCCTCTTCCACTTTGTGGTTGTCTTATTTTATTCCCATAAATGTATAAATTTTAAAATTTTTTCACTCTTTAATTTAAAATCTAAGTATAATTGGCTTACTATCAATTTTTATTGTAAAATTTGCATCATGATTTTCTGGTGATTTCTACTCTATAGCTGCATTTGAACATTTTGTTATTTTTATTGTAAAACTGTTTTGGAGCTTTTCTTCCCGGGTCTCTACTGAAAACGGGCTCATTTTTTGGCCCAATGGACTTTCCCGGTAAACAAACTGCAAATAAATAAATAAATAAGATAATTTTTTTTCCTGAGAGCTATCCAATTTGAACAGGTAATAAATGACTGGATTTATGTTTTGGTTATACAATGACATGACTAATACTCACATGTGCCTTCCATGTCCTTAAACTTCTGTCTTCTTGGTGCTTATTGTATGAGATTTGAAATGCATATTTGTTTGCCTATGCTATGACTGAGGCTATACATTGTTTTATCAATGCAAATGTGGTACAAGAAATTGTTACTGTACACTTTATTCCTGTTATTTGCTACATCGTGAGGCACCAGAGTGTGAGAGGACAAGGATGCTAGTGCTGAATTCTTTTATATATTTCCTTATACTATTCTGACTTTTACAACAACATATGTTTGACCCAAAAATGTATTGTGATTTGCAAAACTCACTTGTGTTATCTGAGGCAAATCATTTTCAATTATCTTTAAGGTATACAATTCATAGTTACTGGTAAAATGAATTTAGCAGTCCAGCATGCAAGGTGTATGCAGGGCATACATTTACTGCTTTGTCTCCCACCCCCACTCTGCATAAGGCGTGGTGGCTATCTGTGGTCACTCGTTTTGTACTTGTAACACAAATTTTGTAATGAAGTTACATATTTTCTACTAGCAAACAGTTTGCACATTTTATTTATGTATTTTTACTTATTTATCCTTTGTTGACATGGCTAGTCTCACTTGGCTAGTTTATTCTTTTCAAAGGAGACACAAGATGTATTTATATTACAAAGGGAAATTTGGTCTGGGCATTGGTGAACTTCTCCAGCTCATTTCGATAGGTGCCAAGGGATCTTTTACATTCAAAGGATAGCACACTCAGGAGTGCAGCACCCCCACTTATGCTGCCCTGCATTGTCAGCAATCCATCTGCCTGGTGTGAGAATAGAACCCATAACCTTCTTAACCAAAGACAAGTATGCTACCTGTTGCACTGCTGGCACTTAAACCACTAGAGCCTTACTTATCCCTACTACTAACCATGAAAACATTTCGGGAATTATTCACTGTCAGCATATTTTTAAAAAGTTAAATATTTCCTGCAAATTGACACTAACATTTCTAACAATCTGACACTGCTTATCTGTGTATTTATATGTATCTACAAATATGAAAATTAGGGCAATCAGTAATAAATAGAGAAATATATGTACCTTCATTTATTTTAACTATTTATAAATGTACATTTACAACATTTTGCCTACATTAACCTTTTTTATATTACAGGGAAAATAAAATATACTTGCTGTAGAACTCTGGCCTTCCCTCCTGCACCTGACCTACCCACTGGGTCAGTCAGTCCTACGTCTACCTCTGCAGGTTATCATACCAGTGCTGATACTGCTGCCCAGAGTGGGGGATCCCTGTCAGCAATGATAAGTGCTCCCCCAGCTCCTGTTAGATGTCAGTTCTATCTATTCAATTCATTGCCAGCTACTGCTTGGACAATTGACCTGCTGGTATGACTTCTGCAGTAGGTAGATGAGGATCCTGGTGTCTTTCTCAGACCAATTTGTGGATTGACCATCGGCTTTCACAGATGCCATCTTGCAAACTCCAGTCAAAAAGTATGGCATGAAAGTGCAGGCCAGAGATAAAAGGTTGTGAAACATACCCTCTGTGATGTGACATCAGTGTGCCCAATTCATGAAACCATATAAGGGTAAGACCTATGAAATGTATCTGTCTGTAAAGGTTGCTTTACTAATTGGATTGAACAAGTCACATAGACATTTACTTTTATGCTCCCTGATGCTGGTAGTTACATAAATGGAAAACATAAAGGAATGTGATATCTGCAGAGGTTTTATACCAGTGGTTTGTAAAGCACATGAATGAATTCAAAAGTGCATCGGTCTTCATTTATTTAGTTCATGAAAGCATTTATGAGAGTATTAGTAATACAACCTGTGTTGCTTTGATACAGATATTTACAGCTAGTTAATGAATTCATTAATACACTTTTAAATGTTGTTTTGCTCCAATTTAAGAAAACCATTGATACTATTTTGAAAGGTCTTCCAGGGATCATAGAAACAGAATATTAGGTTTCAGTTAATTAAAACACACTTTTGTTATGATAAACACATATGGAAAAGTTATGGAATAATTTATTATGCTGAAGATCTTTTATGTTCTCCTCTGGCATAACACACTCATGGCATGCTGAGGTCACTGTACGTCAGCTGTACCTCATACACACTCATGTAATGGTGTGATTCAAAGAGCTCAGTTTAGATGATTCATTTGAATAGGACATTCATAAAATCAGCCTGAATTTATGCCAATACATTGAAGTTCACCATTTTAACTTATGTTGCACCTACCTTTGTCATTGACAGTTGGAGAAAGCATGAAGAAATGATAAAAAATGGAAAAGAGGGTAATATTAGTAAACCTATAGGGCTAGTACAGTTCATTGACAACATCTCACCTGAACAATATTTTGCTGGTCAAGTATGTCAGATTTGCTTTTTTAACAGAGTTACTCTGTAGAGGTTAGAAAGTGTAAGGTGCCATTTTTTTCAAATTAGTGCATCATCATAGGTTGTGGGTTTTTTAAACTGTTTCGGGAAAACAGGGCCGCTCTAATAAATAAATTGCCATGCTTACATTAAAAATACACACACACACATATATATATATATATATATATATATATATATATGTATATATATATATATATATATATATATATATATATATATATATATATATATATATATATATATATATATACATATATATACACACACACACACACAAATATATATATATATATATATATATATATATATATATATATAAACTACCTGACTAATGATTTTTAGGATGCAACATGCCACAGCAACAGGGATGAAAACTTAGGAGAAACAATTCCACACCTGAAGAAAAACACATTCTAATGGACATATGGGAAACATCTGTTTAGGAAAGTGGGACCAAAGCAGAAAGAGAGAGATAAGGCATAGAATTAAGTAATGGCTGACATCAATGTTGCTGAGGAAACAAACAATTCATTAGTATAATGTAGGAAAAGAGCAAATGTCCTACTGAAACATGCAAGGACAAAAGCTAGGCATAATGCAGTTACCTGCAGCACCATGGACTGGGGCCCTTCCACAATTCAACCACTAACACCAGATGAGGAGTACCTTCCATCCATAATGGGTGACGAGTATGATACAGAGGAATAGTTCACAAGAATCATCAGAGGGGGTGTTGACACTAGTACTTTTAGACAACTGCAGCAGCCACAGTGTACACACTGGAAGGTCAGTACATAGCTGGTAGCAATAATTCACACCAGCATAAACTGCCATGGATAGCTGTGTAACTAATTACAACTTTCCTCACTAGGTGCCCCATCTACATTGGACATGTCAGAGAATTCACAAAACCTACATGGTAAGTATCTGCATCATGTGTTTATAAATAAATATTAATTTTTGGTTGTCAAGGTATAAACATCTTATTAATTATTCTTTCAGAGGCTCATCACAAGAAACACTTATGCCCACTGTAGTAGCTCAACAGTCTGAAGTGGACAGCACAATAGCTGTTTACAACAATGACACAACGCTCAGATTCATGATACAACCTGAGGACAGTGGCACACAGTTGCAAAGTGTACTGGCAGGACCCCCCACCCCACAGCATGTACATAGCTCAATAAGTAGTGATACTGTCTTACATAACCAACTCAATGATGACATCACATTACACCCTGAACAGGGGGACATCATGTGGCTCAACACGAATGTCTTGTGCACCACAATACAACATTCAGAAACACTCTAGAATTTCACAGCTGGCAGTGCTTATGTGGCACCTGTGCAAAGAGATGCCAGGAGAAGACATATGTCACAGCTAGCTCTAGAGACATGCAAGACTTTGACTGGTCAGCAACAGACGTGCTGTGACATTGTTCAGGCTCAATATGCATAATAATCTGTCCTAGACAATCAAGTAGAGTGGTTCGAGTACTGCGGGGTATACAGGCACATGGGGGTGGTTTTGTAGGGAAAAAACACTTCTGAGCAGCAGCATGTCAGGGTCTCAGAAAGTCTTGATCTCATCACAGATCCCAAACATGGGTCAAAGTTAGTGTGGCAGTGCCTTAGTCAGGTTCAGTAGATCCAGTGGATGAGAAGAGAGGCCCTTGGAGCAATTTATGATCAATTGTGGCAAGCCATAATGCAAAAGAAATGCATACAAGCAGCTGTATTTTTTCTATATGCTATTCTCGATGCAGGTACACAATGTAATGCCAAACATTTTATTAATATTTCATAATCAGAATATGATAATCATGTTATAAGTATGATGATACCTTTGCTGAATGGATTAGTCCCACTAGATTAGTAGTCTCTTTTCAGGGGAGACATGAGGTTGTATTTATACTACTATGAGAAATATGGACAGGACATAAGGAACTTCCCCTAATCTTTTGGATAGGTGCTGTGGAATCTTTTACATCCACCTAAGCTACCACCAACTCAGGCAGATGGGGCCTTGGTTTAACATCTCATCCAAAGGACAACACAGTCAACAAAAAAAAGGCACCACCCTTATGCTGCACTGCAGTGTCAGCAGTCCAACTACCTGGTATGGGAATACAACACACAGTCTTCTGCACCAAAGGCAAATGTGTTACCTTTTCCATCACTGACATGACTCTGCTACCAATATGGGTGGTAATGTAGAATTATGGAACTTTCAACGGTTGAAAGGCTTTTCATCTATGGACCTACAGTGCAATATACCTTTGTATGATACATAAGGTATTATCTGGTACTGGCCACCACATTGGGTACTGTTATTACATGGAAAATAGTGCATGTAATGTAATGTAACAAAACTATTTACAATGCACAGTAGCACCAATAATTAGTTATTACACTGGGCATATATGCAACTGACCTCATGGACACTTCAGCATTGCTTGTTTGATTCTTGCCCATTAGAGCAACTCAAATCTTTTTATGTATGTATTTCTTAGCGCCACACACACACACACACACACACACACACACGTATATATATATATATCAACATATCCATGGAAGTCAAACAAACAGCAAAGAACCAAACCAGGAAGTAAGTGCATACACAGCCAGGAAATGGAACAGCTTGTTGTAAGTTCACCAAAGCAGATTCAGTAAATCCAGGTAGGCACCAAACGAATTCAAATAATTCCTTTATTCAGAACCACAGAATGATAAAACACAAGCGCTTTCGCTCAGAGGAATTCTGAGCTTTATCAAGTGACACCATGCTGTTAAATCAGGTGTCTTATATACCTTGAAAATCCTAGATTAATTAGAGAGCACTGCCAGTTAACATTTTAAAGAGACTATGCGCTTTTCCACATGCTTAAAAATTCATTAAAACAAAATGCATAAAAAATAGTAATAGAGTATGCTTAAAATAATGCATTAATGCATCTGTTACTGCTAAAAATGGTAATAACATAAAAATAAACAAAACATTATGCACTATTTCCATGATGTTTAACTTTGTAGTAAAACTTGCTGTGTGCAAAAATCTGCACTTCTTTTGAAAATTGAAATAAGATGGAATGGCTTGACATACCAACTGTTGTTCGTGTAATTGTAATATAAGGCTAATGCCTAATGTAGGTATGACAATATTTTCTTTTCTTGGCCTTGTTGACAGCTCTGCTGGAAAAAGAGAACACTATATCTTAACTAAACTAAACTATGCTATACAATAGGTTGTTCCTTAACATAGACCTTGTGTGGTATAACATTAAGTAAAAAACATGTCCATGTGTATGGGTGCTTGTCATAAATAATTGTATGGGGAATATCAAATTAAAGTCTTGCCCTTCTTAGTTTCAATAGTGGCTTGATACTGATCAAACCGTTAAGCCCAGGGGGTCTCCCAGCATCTAACTTTAATTGCCAGAGGAGTTCTCGGTATTCTAAAGTTGATTCCCAATCACCCCCCCTGGCATCAGGCTCAACTTGTTCCAGTACCATGAATCTCAGTTTTATGTTTGGACAGGTCAGGGAGTGTTTGTAAAAAGCGTTGGTTTCCTTCTTTTTGTTTATATCGTAAAAATGTTCATATATCCGCTTGCGGAATTCCCTTTCCGTTTTTCCTACATAGAAACTGTTGCATGTTGTGCAGAAGCCTAGATATACCACTCCCTTGCTACCACATGTAAAATGGCCTGATGGGTAGATTTTAAACCTTCTGGATGGAATGGTGATACTTTTTTCTTCCAAGATGGCATGGCATTGGCTACATGCCCCGCATTTAAACGTACCCTTTCTTACTGGGTTGGTTTTCCTTGTAATGTTCTGCTTTTTTTCAAACATTTCCTTAAGATTGGTACCCCTTCTCCTTACAAATGAGGGTTGGTCAGGCAATAGCCCCCTAAACTCTTCAAAGAGGGCGAGTACAGGCCAATATTTTCTTATAGATTCCTCCATTTCCCTTGAATGCAAAGAATAGGTGTAGATAAAACTGTTCTTAAATTCATTGGTGATAACGGGAACAGAACTAGCTGGTGTGCCCATTCCCTTACCCAGAAGGGGTGGGTAGACAGTTCCTCTTTTAGAATTTACCTCCTCGACCAGGCTTTTAAAGAGGTCCAAAGGATAGCCCCTTTCTAGGAACAGACCTTCCAAAAACTTGACTTCTGCCATGTAGTCGTCATGTCCACTGCAAATCCTACTTGCCCTGATGAGTTGTCCTTTGACAATACCTTTTTTCTGGAAAAAAGGATGTGCACTCTCAAAGTGCAGGACAGAGTTGGAAAAAGTGGGTTTTCGATACAGCTTAGATTGAAAACTGTTCTCCAAGTAATTTTTGTATATGGTGATGTCCAAATAATGCAATTGGTCTGGATCGATAGAATGGGTGAACTGCAAAAAATTGGTACTTGCATTGATGTGAACAAAAAAGCTCAGAAGCTCATCCTCAGACCCTTGCCACAAAATGCAGATATCGTCGAGGTAACGTCTGTAGAGGAGCAGATGTTGTTCCCAAGGGGGGACCAACACAAACTTGTGCTCCCATACGTGAAGCACCACGTTGGCATAAAAGGTGGCACAGGATGCCCCCATTGCTACTCCTTTACTTTGCTTGAAGAGTTCTCCATTAAAAAAGATGAAATTGTTACGTAGTACGATTTCCATGAATTCAGTGACCAAGTTACTTAGTCTGTTGTTCATATCAGTTTCATTGGTGAGAAACTCACCAAACCAGTCCAGACCCTCATCATGTGGAATAGTGGAAAAGAGATCATTGATGTCAATGGTCACCAGCAACAGGTCAGGAGAAAACTTGGTAGTAGGAAAATCACACAGAAAATGCCAGGAGTCCTTGCAGGGGGGTGAATCTCTTGGTCAAACAATCAATGAATTTGCCGATGGGTTCTGTGATTCCTCCTGCCCCTGCCACTATTGGCCTGAATGCTGGCGGGTTGGTTCCCTTGTGGATTTTAGGGATGCCAAACAAAACCGGTATCTTTGGTTTTTCTACATGTAAATAATTGTAGAGCATTATTTTAAGCATACTCTATTACTATTTTTTTATGCATTTTGTTTTAATTAATTTTTAAGCATGTGGAAAAGCGCATAGTCTCTTTAAAATGTTAATTGGCAGTGCTCTCTAATTAATCTAGGATTTTCAAGGTATATAAGACACCTGATTTAACAGCATGGTGTCACTTGATAAAGCTCAGAATTCCTCTGAGCGAAAGCGCTTGTGTTTTATCATTCTGTGGTTCTGAATAAAGGAATTATTTGAATTTGTTTGGTGCCTACCTGGATTTATTGAATCTGCTTTGGTGAACTTACGACGAGCTGTTCCATTTCCTGGCTGTGTGTGCACTTACTTCAACATATCCATGGACACAGGTATATATATATATATATATATATATATATATATGTGTGTGTGTGTGTGTGTGTGTGTGTGTAGCCAAACAGCTTGTATACCCTTCTTAACTTCATATTGTTTCAACTGATATACACCCAATATGTGTTCCACTTTTACACACATAAATGAAACATAAAACTGCAAAATGATCCAGCAAAGAAGTCATATACAGTTATTAACACATATCACATTCATCACTGAACAATTACAGACGCTTTGCATGAGTATTTTTCAAATTTTACAGAATTACTTAATGGGGTACATTCCATTACAAAAAGCACCTTTAAGTTAATGTAGGATTGTAGTATTATGAAATATTGCAATGCAAAATATCAAGTAACGGCAGTGTATAAACTGCTTACTCGCTTGTCCTCAAATGCCACTTGGTGATGTGCTAGTGAAATGTTTCTAGGTGTCTCCTTTCCATTTGGTGCTGTGGTCACTGCTGTGTTGTCTGGATTACTCCACAGACCAAAGTATATCAGTTACCCAGGAAACTGCCCACTAATATTATCTCACACATCCACAAAGGAGAACAGCTAAACTTATCACTTTAAAAATAATGAGGTCCACTCTAAAAATACAACATAAATTATAAATGGGGATTTTTTTTAATTCATAAATATATACTGTCAGCTGTTACGGACCACTTTCTCTCTGAAATTCTTTATGCACATATAACTACAATGAGAAAAAAAAACAATAAATCAGATCAATAAAGCAGGCTATTGCCATACAACTAGTCTTACTTTTGAGCAAAACAAAATAATTAGCACAGAACCCAAGTACTTCTGAATCTCATCAATTTGATCATTTAGTTGACTTCAACTTTCCCCAGTGAAGAACTTGTTATAGTCCAAGTTTGAGAGAAAATTTACTACTCTGATTATGGAAGAAGAGTTAACACAGATGGTAAATTTCTGCACATGATTAAAATACATTAGAATTCATTTAAAATGAGTGAAGATGTTTCAATCAGTTTATTACTGTGTTTCCTCAAACATCAGTTTCTCACTATTAAGTAACAACTTTTTAAGTTTGACACTAATCCCTGGATTCTCAAAAGCTTGCACGGCATGCAAGATGAGTGCAGTAGCTCACGCAGGCAATATGTCTGCCGTGCGATCCAGGAAGGGGCGTGCATGACAGCTCCAGCACTAATCTTGCACGGACTCAGCCCTGGTATGCAAATCACCTCATTTTCTTGAGAAATCCATGCAAATGAGGTGATATTGCAATCCAGGAAGCTTGCAATAGTCCGTTGAAGACAAGTGCAAACTGCAGAAATGTACTCGGTTACTAACCGAGTACATTTCTGCATATTCCAAAACGGAGCTATAACAGCTCCAAATAAAGGCTGCATATCATTGAGGAAGCATGCCAATGGCCAAGTAGAAGGCCATTAGCATTGCAAACTGTTTAAAAAATTAATAAAACAACTTAAATTTTTTTCCCGTTGATCCCGGCTGTTTAAGCATAGGGCAGTGGCGCGCAAATGGGACTGGGGGGAAAATAATAAAATAAACTGAAAATGACCATTCTAACAAAAGTCAGTATATTGCCATGCAAGTCAATGGCAGGCAAAAGACAACTTGGCCAGTGAGTAGTGGTTGCTAAGGGGGGAAGCTCAGTGTGGGACATGTAACTATACATTAGTAGGCAATCCTATGCAAATGATTGAAAGGTTAGCGAATCCTAGATTTTTCTAGGGTGTGAGGCAGGTCCCAAAAGTGTAAGAGTATAAATAGCTGGGTGCAAGGCTAGGATATAGGTGACATCATGGGGGGGGGGTGTCAGGCATACTGAAAGCGGGATTGGAGACCTGTGGCTCGAGATTGCTCCTAGGCTAGCACAGCTAAGCCAGGGGTGTGTCTAAACCTGCCTAGCAAACTTTACAAAGTGTAAGCAGGTGTGCGCGTTGTGCACCAGGTCCTACAGGAAGAAAAGGAAGTTAAACCAGGAAAAAGCAGCTGTGTGCACATATGAGCACTCTGTTTGCGTGGTGCACACACGGCCTTAAACAGGGAGGCAATGGGAAGGGAAAACAACATTAGGAAGGTAATCAAGGAGAGCTAGCTTAGCTGACAGGTGAAATGTATCAGAATCAGTCAATTACACAGGCAACAGACCAGCCCAGCACACCACTATAAACTATGCAAACACCTTTCCCCCATGTTTTTCGCAAAAACCCTGCACCACCGGTGTATACAGATGGGGAAATTTTACAAAACGAAAGCAAGAGAAAAAATGTTAGGGTCTGCTTTTGCTATCATAATCAGCATGTGCAAGAGGCTGAGGGTGGTGAGAATGTGAATGCTGCTGAGCAACCCACAGTGAGGAGATGGAGAAGAGTGTAGAGACCCAGGGTAACCTAACAAGGGCTACATGAGCTGGACATAGTGGAGCACTACAGGGTGGACAGGGACCTCCTACAGCAAATTGCTGAGCCACGCCTCACACACAGAACTAACAGAGGGGAACCCATCCCAGTGGATACCAAGGTATGTGTAGGTCTAAGAATACTAGCTACAGGTACCTTCCAAAGGCCAACTGGGGATATGATGAGGATTTCACAGGCATCAGTATCCAGGGTACTCCACCAGTTCCAGGATGCCATGTCAGCACATGTCGGTGAGCATGTATATTTCCCCATCACCCGTGAGGTGTTGGCCAGCAATATGCATCTCTTTCACCAGATAGCAGAATACCCTGAGGTAGTGGGTGCAATAGACTGCATGCACATACGCATTAAAGTACCACCAGGTGAGTGGGGTAAGGTCTACATCCACCGCAAGGGCTTCCCCTCCATCAACTGCCAGGTCGTGTGCGATGCCCAGGGCATAATAATGAATGTGTGTGCTGGCTGCCCTGGAAGCTACCACAATTCCCACATCTGGCATCTGATGCAGCTGTACCAGAGATTTGCTAACGGAGACATTCCACATGGTCACCTAGTGGGGGATGCTGGATACGCACTGGAGCCATGGCTGATGACACCCATCAGAAATGCACACACACCTGAACAAGAACTCCATAATGATGCACACGCACAAACACGAATCATAATAGAGCGTGTGTATGGGATACTCAAGTCACAGTTCCGGTGCCTGGACACATCCAGTGGAGCCTTGCAGTACTCACCAACTACATGTACCCAAGTTGTCCTTGTATGTGCCATGCTACCCAATATGATCCTGCGGAAACAGCTGCAGTAGGAACAGCACGGGGCAGGGCCAAACAGCCCCCAACCAGTGCCAAGGCCTGCACAGGTGCAGAGTGACTCAGATGAGGAACAACCTGAGCCTGCTCCAGTAGGCAGAAGGAGGCATGCCCAGTATGCCCTGGCCTTGGCCAAGAGGCAACGCATAGCACATGCACTGACACAGTAGGGACCCAGGGAATGACACCTCTCGCCAACTCGCACATACAGTAAAAGTGACGCCAAACATGACACTACCCATGCTCAACCATGTATAGGGAGTGTACTATGTGCATTGACATAGGCAGCCCTGCATCACGACCCTCAAAACTGGGACACCCACAAGGTAAGTGACCCACACATTCCAGTTGGGGGGGCACATACCCAACAACAGTCACAGCCAGCAGGATAGGTGTGGACAAACACAAACAAATGCTGTACTATGGCATCTGAATGAGCCCCATGGGTAACCCCTACTCCAGCCCTACACAGACAGACTACAGCAGGCCAGCCCCAGCTGGATGTCAGTTGTGAAGGCTACGAAGTCAGAAACTAATATGCAGGGAGTGAAAGCTACGATCTGTAGTACACTGGTATGCCTCTAGCCAGCACAATAGGTAAGACTACAGACTGAAATGGTGTACCCAACATACCAGTACAGTCCTAGCAACTGTGTAAAGGTGTAAGGTGTGTCCCACCGTCCCATGTACACTTATGGTAATAGTCAGGTGTGCACCCCCCACCCCCGTATAGAAATGTAGAAATGGTTTGGTGTCCCCCCCGCTACACAGAAATGTAGCAGCAGTCAAAGCCAAATGAGTGATGTATACCCTGCAGACACAGCATGCTACCTGTCGGTGTACAGCACAAAGGTCAGCACCGCAGTACAAACCACCTGGACTTGATCCACACATGCAATACAGATGGCCATACTGGGCATGCTCACACGCTTTAACACAAGAAGGCCATGTCAGCAAACAACAGTGGAACAGACACATCTGGCAGTTGCAGTTCTCAGTGCAGACACATGTCAGTATACACCACTTCTGCCTTGCATACACAGTGGATAGGAATACAGACATATATGTAAGGACAACACACTATAATAAGCCAAAGGTAGATGGACATAGATGTGTTGAAGAGGGTGACTATGACAAGGAGACATCTGGGCCTGACCCACCCAGCACACAGCCAAAGGACCACAAACATATAAGGTGCAAGTGTCACTCACTGCAGATACTAGCCACCAGTATCTGTCAGCATGACGGCATGTTGCATGCGCCAGCTGTGCAACATGACTGTACAAGGAAGATGTCACCTAGTAGCTGTATACACGTACCTGTGGCATATGACCCTGTGTGTACCTGAATGTGGCATGTCAACCCCAACATGAATGTGTTACGGACCATGCACAAACCGCCCTCCCCATAACAGTATCATGACAAGCCTGCTGAAATCATCCAATGTGAAATACATCTTTGGGGGAGCTGTATCTCAGTAATCCCCATGGCGCGTTCCATAACTGTGTACTGCTGTACTGATAAACTAGTTAGGTAGTAGTTCTAACCCCAGACTTGGCAACTGTATGAGTGTGTGTATGTGTGCGTGTCTCGGTCTCTGGCTGTGTAGAGAGAAATGCTTTCTAGGCTACTCACACTTAGTATGGTTCGTATACACAACATTGGCAAGGGTGCAGATGTCACGCACCTAAAAATACACCTCTGGGGAAAACATAGCCCAGTAATCTCTGTAGCGCGCCTTATAACTGCATACTGCTGTAGTGTGATAAAGTAGTGAGGAAGGTGTTTTAAACCCAGACCTGGCAACCGTGTGTGTGTGTGTGTGTGTGTGTGTGTGTGTGTGTGTGTGTGTGTGTGTGTGTGTGATGGTGTTTGAATGTGTGTGTGTGCTTGACTGAGTAGGGAGCAATATTTTTAGGCCACTCACACCCCGTACAATACACCTACTTGACTTTGTCAAGGCTGCTGATGTCACTCACCTAGAAATACATCTCTGGGGAAATCATAGCCCAGTAATCTCCATAGCATGCCTTGTAACTGCATACTGCTGTAGTGTGATAAAGTTGTGAGGTAGGTGTTCTAATCCCAGACCTGGCAACTGTGCGATGGTGTGTGTGTGTGTGTGTGTGTGTGTGTGTGTGTGTGTGTGTGTGTGTGTGTGTGTCTGACTGAGTAGGGAGCAATGTTTTTGGCCACTCACACCCCGTACAATACACATACTTGACTTTGTCAAGGCTGCTGATGTCATTCACCTAGAAATACACCTCTGGGGAAACCATAGCCCACTAATCCCCGTAGCATGCCTTGTAACTATGCACTGCTGTAGTGTGATAAAGTAGTGAGGTAGGTGTTCTAACCCCAGACCTGGCAACTGTGTGTGTGTGTGTGTGTGTGTGTGTGTGTGTGTGTGTGTGTGTGTGTGTGTGTGTGTGTGTGTGTGAGTCTGACTGAGTAGGGAGCAATGTTTTTAGGCCACTCACACCCCGTACAATACACATACATGACTCTGTCAAGGCTGCTAATGTCACTCACCTAGAAATACACCTCTGGGGAAATCATAGCCCACTAATCACTGTAACGCACTTTGTAACTGCATACTACTGTAGTGTGCTAAAGTAGTGAGGTAGGTGTTCTAACCCCAGACCTGGCAACTGTGTATGTGTGTGCCTGACTGAGTAAGGAGCAATGTTTTTAGGCCACTCACACCCCGTACAATACACATACTTGACTTTGTCAAGGCTGCTGATGTCACTCACCTAGAAATACACCTCTGGGGAAATCAAGGCCCAGTAATCTATATAACATGTCTTGTAACTGGGTACTGCTGTAGTGTGATAAAGCAGTGAGGTAGGTGTTCTAGCCCAGACCTTGCAACTGTGTGTGTGTGAATGTGTGTGTGTCTGACTGAGTAGACAGCAATGTTTTTAGGCCACTCACACATTGTACAATGCACATACTTGACTTTGTCAAGGCTGCTGATGTCACTCACCTAGAAATACACCTCTGGGGAAATCATAGCCCAGTAATCTCTGTAGCATCCCTTGTAACTGCGTATTGCTGTAGTGTGGTGTAGGACTGTGGTAGGGTTCCATCTCCATCCATGGCAGTTCTGGATGTTTTGTGTGTGTTGCAATGTCTGTGTATGGAGCAATGCATCATAGGCTACTCACTCACAGTACATTTCAAATGGCCTACATTGCCAATCCTGCTGATGTCATTCATTGTGAAGTAACACTTTGGGGAGAAACTTCTTTAGTAATGCCTGTGGTGCGACCTACAACAGCTCCATGCTGTAGTGTGATATAGACCTCGATCAGGGGTTCTATACCCACTCATGTCAGTTGTGGATGTTTTGTGTATGCCTCACTGGCTGTGTAGGGAGCAATGCATTTTAGGCTAGTCACTTGCAGTACAGTTGAAATGCCCTGCTTTGAAAAACCTGCTGATGTCATTCACTGTGAAATACACCTGTAGGGAAATAGTACTCCAGTAATGTCTAGGGCATGTACTATAAAAGCGTAGTGTTGTAGTGTAATAAAATAGTTAGGTGGGGATTCTACTCCCAGAAATGACAGGTGTGTGTGTGTGTGTCTGTGTGTGTGTGTGTGTGTGTGTGTGTGTGTGTGTGTGTGTGTGTGTGTGTGTGTGTGTATTTGCAACCCGTATCCTGTGTACAGGTGAGTGTGTGTCAATTGTGGAGGGGGTTTTGCTACTTTATTTTATGGTGGTCCTACTATATATCACAGTATCAACCATACAGGGATAACAGATGTAAATTAGCTCGGAGGCAGGGGTGCAAAGCCATACCCATACTTGTGACATCAAGGCAAGACAATCCAAGTTAGCAACCCCACTATTACCCAGAGCACACACTCAACCCATGTGTCATATGAACACACATGCCTAGGCAGCATGCAATACTTGGGTAGTACACTGCATATTGGCCACTGATAGTAGCTAAACAGTGATAGCAGTATGCTACAGAGGGCATGTCACCCTGCCGATCTGTCCAATATGCACGTATCAGTGCACCTCTACCATGTTCCCCAATGAACACTTGCACCACATGTGGTGCCTTCACATGTGACTCACAATGGACATACCATGCCTGACAACATGTCCTGTATGGACAGATGACACTGACATCAGGGAATGCTGTTGGCATGCCATGAATGTAGGTGAAGGGTAAATTTGCTACCCAATACCAGTTCCTGCCACAGGTGGGCATGACTGGCACATCCGATGATAATATGTGTTCACAACATGGGCCAAACACCCAAGGTACAGTTCCACATGTCACTGTACATGCATGTGGGTGGTGTGTCCATGTCATGGACTAAGGAACACATACATGGCATGCAGTGTACAGCATTGGCCACACACACTAGTCACACAGGTGACTGGATGGGGGATGCAATACCCACCTGTGTGGGCAAATGCAGTAACTACAGGCCTGAGCCACAATGCAGACCATTGTCATATGGCCTGACGCCAAGGTATACCCATCATTTACCCTTGTACAGCCTGCTGGCATAGTTGACCACAACACACCCGTGTAGACATGCACCCATGCATGTCAGAACTGGCACTCTGTGTGTTCGTGTGTGTGTGTGTTGTATGGTGCATATGTCCACGTCCACACTCACTACAACCACCCCCAGGGCATACTGAAGCATGCTGCCTGATGTGTGACATCTCCTTGTACCCTTTGCCCATACGGCCTCCATATGACCTGATTGGTGCATGTCATACCTGCACATTGATGTGTTGTGGCAATCCCACTAGTGACGAGTTGCACTCTTGGCCCTGCCAAGTGCATCAATGTGTGTGTGTCCCTGTGTGAGTGTGCCTGTGTTGACACTGGCACCTGTACAAGCAGACAGACACGTGTACAACACCTACCGTATATCTACTGTATCCCTGTTGCAGATGTCACTCACCCTTCCATATATGTTCTGAGTGCTCCACATCAGGTAAGTCATGTGGTGCATCCAATAAGTGCATTGAACTGTGATAGCAGGACATAGCTGTCGGGGGCTTGATACCCTGTGCTGGTAGGTGTGTATCACGAACATGCTTCAGTTTTACACTCCTACCCGTCCCTGACATGTATTTGCCTCAGACTGCCTCCCCCATACCTTCTTTGGTGGATGTGGAGACCCACACCTGCCTTGTTTAGGCAGCAGCATGTGTATTTTATGTGATGCTCATGATCAGCTGATGGTCTCTGCATGAATTGCAGCCCTCCCCTAGCTGACTGCATGTGGAACAGCTGTGGTAACAATCCCATAGCCAATTGCATGGAAACACATTCCAATACCTAGGAACCTCATGGTGGTGTTGGGCCTTTTCAGTCACTGTGAGCAAGAACTAGATCTGTTGTTTGGCAAACGGCATCCCAGATGGATTGGGGATTCACCTCCAACAACATACACTGTGGAAACAGGCCAACAAACAGGAGGGGGATGTGCCTGAACTGACTACAGACTGTAAGTACTGCTATACTGCATTTGGAGTAATGCTAGTTTAATAGTGTTTGTCTGGATATGCCTGTTGTACATTTAGTAATACCTGCCATGTCAGTTCCATGTATATGAGGAATCCCCATCTGCAGGGACATCTGCAGACTGGACAGTGTTGTGCCTATGGTTTCATGTGTTATCCACAGCGCATCCCTCTGTGGAATGCAGATGGTAGTGTGAAGATTGCAATCTGTAGCTGATGAAGGCCATGACAGTTACTGACTTCATATCCCTCATAGGACATATGTTGCAACAAATTCTGTTACAATGGAAAATATACAAGGTTATCACAGCAACATGTCTATACTGGCCCTGTGTATGTGCTGTCCAGCCACACCACTGTCAATGTTTGTACATCTGGCATGCATAGAGTGGTGCATATGTGCTGTATGCCATAAATAGTGTCATCATATCTGATAACAAGCCAGTAATATATCAGAGTGCTACACGTCGTGTACAGTAGGGGTTATATTTCACGACATAAGCTGGACAATCTGTGTGTGTTTGCACAGTGCTGAGGTCTGTGTAGTGATGGTGAATGTCAGCAGTGTGTGTATTGTTAATATATACTTTAGCCTGTGTACAGACTGTGGTAGATGTCATTGTCCTAGCTCCGTCTATCAGATGTTACATGCTGCCCCATTGTATGGTAACATTTTGCCGTACACGTTTGTAGAGCCATACACACACATGTCCCAAACCACAGACAGCCATCAGACCAAACTGTAGCAGCCCAGTATATGTAGGGACATTCTGTGACTGGCACATAGGAGGATGGTGTGGAACAGATAGGCCATTTACTGTAATATCATGCTAGCCTACCATATGCAGCTGTGTTCACATTGGTTGTGGTAATGCACTGTTACACAGGTGTATCTTACCCTGTGCTGTGACTTGGCTGTTGAGCCTGCTATATATGCAAGTACATGTGCATTCCCCCATACAAGATGTAGGCCAGTGTTGAGCCAGTCTGCCTGTAACCTGCACAGTGCATTGCTACATGCCTAGCAGCGTAGTGTACTTAACCAGAGGGATGTCATGTGCAGATACTTGCCAGATGTACTGCTGCTGGGCCTCCCTTAAACATCAGGTATGTCAGACCAGTGAGATGCTGTACAGATGTATGTCAATATCTAAAGGATAGTATGTGTCCATGGCACCCCTGTACCAGCAGTCATTATGTGTCAGGCCAGACAGGAGTGTGTGACTCCAACACTTATGGTGCCAAATGTATACCAGTCGTTATGTGTTATACCCATCTACTTGGCTGTCTACATCGATATTGTCAGGCCCGGTACACATGTGGGAATATGTGCATACCTCTGGCCTGTACAGGGTGTGTCTGAGGTTCCATATAAAGTGGCTAATATCTTTGCTGCACTCCACTGGGCCATTACATGCTAGCAGCGATACTTTACAATGATGTCCATAGAATGTCTGTCTGTAGCCAATAGCACACATGTTATAAGCAGATGTCAGCATCCACACACGCCACATCAGTGAAGACAATCCCAATGACAGTAGCAACAGGCTAGTAATATACCTGCTATACATACCTGACATCCCCTTGCACTACAACATTGTGCCTGTAGGGGCTGGGATACGGCTACATTCCATGTCCAGGACATATGGTGGAAATATATGTACACATACCATTCCAGATAGCCATATATATATATATATATATATATATATATATGTATATATATATATATATATATATATATATATAAAATGACACGTGTACTACATTGGATTACCACTGTCATGGAAAGCACCCACTATAAATCCTTTTAGCATGTGGCCGTGGTCCCTTCACATTTCCTGTGTGACCGACATCCGTCCTGTGTGTGGGCATCAGTGATACAGGCAGCAGGTAGCAATACCTCTCACAGGAGAACATGCACACTCAGAGTGGACACATTTGTAGGAGGTTCAGGAACTACAGACTGTGGGTAGAGTTGTGTAATGCTTTGCATAGTACTGGTGTTATAGGGTGTGTGTGTGTGTACATAATAGTGTAACTTGGAATGCTGTCTGCATAGGTCACTACTGTGGGCCTACCTCTTGCTGGGCAGAGGTATGCATATCATGTGATATCCATCCACCACACAAACCCTGTGTCAGATATGACACTGGCAGTGTGTGTGTGTGTGTGTGTGTGTGTGTGTGTGTGTGTGTGTTGCATGCTACCGGTACATGGCTACAGCCATGTCTATATCTAACCTCAATTGCCTGACTAAGGGTATGTTGCAGACTATCCTGTAATACCAGCACCTTGCTTGTGTATGGCAGCAGTGCTTCACATATATGCCTGTGTTCCAGCCTCTGTCCCCCATCTATATACCAAGCTCTGCACATCTGTCATGCTGTTGGGGGTTGTGCTGTAGTGGGCTTTGAATATATCACACTGTCATTGCAGCCATTAGTACACTGCTGTTGTATCCCCCGCACATACACTGGAGCTGGGGCCATATATGTGTGGGCATCACCTACACAACACATGTGCGCCCTTATGCACTGCAGAGGCCAGTGTATGTAACAGTGGTATATGGTCTTTTATTACTGAGTCCAGGTGGGGATCACCCTAAATGACCTAGGCTGTTACAAATGTGTTGGTATCAGGGGTGAGCTGCCACAAGGTATGTGGATGTACAGTACTGTATTTGTTTGTGTCTTTCGGCTTTTCCTGGTTAGGGGTCACTACAGCAAAACTCCGGTCCACTAATGATTGGTAGTTGATTTTTACGTACTGGCTTACCAGGCCTGACACACAACCTTCAACAAAGGTACGCCCATTCATGCATGTCTCCACGCAGAAGATGCTCTAGCTGAGAACCAAACCAGACAGCGTCTTACTGTGAGGCAACAACGCTACCGCAGCACCACCACCACCACGGGTCATACTCCACCTATATTGCAACTACTAACATGACTTGGGGTACTGCAAGCCTACTGCCCCTTGAAATCCAGACTGTTCTATGAGTTATGCCTTGATATGTTCTGGGTACAACCAACTGGATCACACAACATCTTTACCTCCTACGGAGATTGTACAGAGTGTAGTTAGAGGCTGCTGAATTACACACCTGCAATACATACTGTTGATTGTGTGGTACCCTGTGGCCCAGTCTGTCGGCACCATTGTATATTCTGAAGGGCTTGGCTTGGACTGCAACAGTTGTGAACCTTTCCAGACTACTGTATAAGTGTAACTGTTTCACAGTTGCAGTACGTTTATATGGTTGTCAGTATTGGAACAGGTATATGATATGGCATATATGACCATTATGGTACTCAATTAAAGGAGTCCCATTTCTGCAAACCTGTGTGTGGTGTCTTGATATGTTCTGGGTACAACCAACTGGATCACACAACGTCTTTACCTCCTACGGAGATTGTACAGAGTGTAGTTAGAGGCTGCTGAATTACACACCTGCAATACATACTGTTGATTGTGTGGTACCCTGTGGCCCAGTCTGTCGGCACCATTGTATATTCTGAAGGGCTTGGCTTGGACTGCAACAGTTGTGAACCTTTCCAGACTACTGTATAAGTGTAACTGTTTCACAGTTGCAGTACGTTTATATGGTTGTCAGTATTGGAACAGGTATATGATATGGCATATATGACCATTATGGTACACAATTAAAGGAGTCCCATTTCTGCAAACCTGTGTGTGGTGTCTATACTATGACCTTTCTATTGGTATATGTTGCAGGCAATGATTGACATTTGTATGTATAGCTCATACAGTGTCCAGCTGTTCAGGTGTTAACAACAGGTATACTGGCTGTTCCATATTGTGCGCACCTCCTACATACGTCTCTGCCTGTACATATATCTGCATGTGTATGTGTAGTCACATGTATGTATATATATATATATATATATATATATATATATATATATATGTGTGTGTGTGTGTGTGTGTGTGTGTGTGTGTGTTTGTGTCTGTATCAGCATATACGTGTATGTGTATCTGTATCCTGGGGACGTGGACGGCTTCCACATATTACATGTCCTGTGGGAGGCGGACAGTACTTTGTAGTGTATTGCAGGATGCAGGTGTTTGGCTGTGGGGGGATGCCTATTCGTACAAGAAGTACAGTGTGTGTGGCCTCTCAACCCCATTAATGGTGCATGTGGACACTGGTGTATTGTCAATCTGCAATTGTTATCTACAGATGTATGGGCCATATATACCTATATAGATGTATTAACCTAACAGATATATAGGTATATGTGCATAGATAGCAATATATATGTATATTGAGGTAGTAAAACAACATATATATTTGAATACATGTGTAGCTGTACATGTATGGGCATGTTGTATCTGTTAAGGTTGCACTATAGTTACACACGCAGACATCTAGGTGTTGGTAAACATTCTCTGCACTGCTGCATGACAGGACTGGCTGATATGTTTCTGAAACATTAAATATCTGTGTACCTGTCATGGCTTAGTGGTACATCGGTTTGTCTATGGTGTGCATGATCCTTGGTTTAAGCCTTGCCAGAGTTGTTTTATTTGTTGATGGCCAGAGCACGTCCCGTTGGACAGAGAGTGATTAAGGCACCATAAAGCAGTTGTAAGCAGGTTTGTGTGTTGTGCCCAGCAACAAAACGAGCAGGTCCTGCAAGGCTCATAACCAGGACCCTGCACATCATACACAAAGTAATTTATCACTAAGCCATGGCAGATATGCATAATCATGATGTCTCCACATACATATCATCCGGCCCAGGTATACAACACTACAGGGAAAGTATTCCACCATGTAGATGTATTTGTGTGTCTGTGTGTGTGTGTGTGTGTGTGTGTGTGTGTGTGTATATATATATATATATATATATATATATATATATATATATATATATATTTATTCATCATTGAATGGCTATACCATATCTATATATGTAGATATAGGTATAGACATATCATATATATATATATATATATATATATATATATATACACACATACACAAGCCAATACATACACATATACATAGATATGCATACAGCCAACGATATATATGTATACATCTACATGTCCACATATAGACAGCACTAAGACTGCATATATGTTAGCATATATATGGCTGACTTTTCAAAGGGAGAAGTCCATGTGTCTAGAGGCTGGTAGGCCTAAAGTATGTTCCCAACATTGCACAATCCTGCAATACATGCATAGAATGTGCAATGTGCAATGTGCGAATGTCAGTATGCATTCGCTCATTGCAGATTAGGCAATTTGGTTGCAGATGCCACTATAGTGGGGATGGGGAATAATTGTCTATCCCCACTGTAGTGCACACTAGGGGTTCGTATATCACAATAGGGTGGTTGTGGGGGGCCCGGCCCCCAAGGGGGGTGCAGGGAGTCATGCACCCCACCAATACGATATGTATTCCAACCTGCAGTTCGACTGTCAGCAAAGGTGCCTGTAGAACTGCAGTTCTGTTAACTGTGGTGCAGTAAGAAATGACGGGTTAGTCCTCTCTGTTTGCAGAAAGGGCCTTTCAAAGGAATGATTGTTCCCCCTGTCAAAGGTGAATACATACATATCAATAGAGGCCTATATGGACATACATCTGTAGATGAAACTGGGAACTTAACCACAACATATATGTCCACATGCACCATTGATGGGTTTGAGAAACCCAAACAACATACATGTGGCATGGATAGGTATCCCCCCCAGCCAAATACGTCTGGCTGCAATACAATACCAACCTTAGCAGATCCCATAAGCAGGACCCTACATGACAAGGGCAGTACACATTAACAGTACTCTATCCACCTGTAGGACGTAAGGCTGGCATTACTAACATATCATGCAGTACGGTCAAGTGACATGTCATGGTTGGGAGAACCCCTTGGGCAGGTGCAGTAAGTAGCTGGGATCCCTCATACAATCCAACAGCCCTACACCTGACAATGGGTTCACTAATGTTGGCAAGGGCATCCACAAACCCACCATGTCAGCTGGGAACTACCACCCGGTAGCCGGATGACCGTGGTCTGCAGGGACATGGAACATACCATCAATGAACCCATGGCCAATGTCACTGGTTATCTCAACACACAGGACCCTGCCAATGTTGGGCTTGTCAAAGGCAGAGAATACAACCTGTACTCCATATACCTCCTCAACCCAATCATGAAAGGTGTAGATGAGGGTTAGGAGGTGCACAATGCCTATGTACATCATAGCAGGCTTTTGTACACCACCCCACTTGTAGGAATGTGTGTAGTTGTTATGGGATCTACCTCCGTTCACAGGATATGTTTCCACCAGGACTGCTTGGCATATGCCAACATATCACAGGCACCATCCTGAGGACATACAGTCCTTCACAGGTCATAGATGTGTCAATGCCCTCCTCCACACTGTTGAGGTATCCAGCACTACTGGGGTTGCTATAACTCACTGAGTGTGGCTGTTGTGGACATGACTGCCATAACTGCAGTTACTATTGCATCTGTCCCCCCACATAGCTGTCTGTAATACTGTACAGTGTATGTAATCAGGTTGTTAGTTGTTGTCTACACCAGTCACAGTAATTGAGTGCCTCACACCCTCCTAAGTGTAGGGCTATGCCACTGGCATTGGCACACACGTTACTTAGGTGAGGATCGCAATGGAGTGGGGAGAGGGACATACACCCTGCTGTTAGTATGCTCAATGCCATCCACATTGCAGACCGCATATATACCACTGTGTGGTTGTGCCTATGCTGTCTTGGTGGGATTACATGTGCAACAGATGTGTTACCTGCACAGGGGATATACCTCCATGTGTACAGTCCTGTATCTGTACTGCATCCTAACCAAAGGCACTGTGCGTTGTACCCAGCCATGGCATTTGTACCACACACTACACTCACTGGTGTCCACTGTAGAAGGACTGCTGACACCACTACACCCATCAGCCATGTGGCAAATGGACAAACACAACACAATCTGAACAGATACTAGTGACAACAATACGTTGTTAATTAAAGCTAGGATGCATCATGGCTGCACAGCTACACCTTCCAAGATATTAGCATTTCACTTTACTGCTGATAACATGCTACACATCATTCCATTGCTGCACTGTTTTGCAGTCACCCTGTGCATCAGAACCATGTTAGCCTGTCCCTGCATCGATGTTACAGATGTCAGGCAGTGGCACAGGTATCATCATATGCACAGGGTGTGTTGTTGGTTTGCCAGAGGCCTAGGCTGAGCCATACATTTGACACGTGTGTGTGTGAGGGAGCTGAGTATTGTTATGGGCCATTGGTGATGTCGTGTGTGCAGGTATGTGGTTGCCCTGTGTTTGTTGTTTATGTGTGTGTGTGTCTGCATGCACACAGTTCCTCCATGTGGCTGCCCTATACAGGGAATTGTGGGACAGCTGCAGACTGTACTTGGCAGGGTTTGCAGTTCACTGTCTCCGGCCACAGACATGGGACCTGTGCCTGGCAGGGGTGCTACAGGCATTATTGGGTACAGAGCCAGTCCGAGTACTGTCCCCCGAGTTTGACAGACATCCACTGGATCCAGGTCCCTCCTGGGACTGTCCAGGGCCACGTGCACGTGATCTGCTCTGACAGATTGTGGACAGCCCTCCCCACAGTGCTGGGGGTGGTACTGCCACTATGGGAGCGGTTGTGACTGTTTGGACGTCCACGGCAACCTCCAGCTGCTGGTGTTGTTGGCATACATCCATGTGGACATTGCAACCATCCCGCCCTATCCTGACACATGAACATGACATTTTGGATGAGTTCCAATGTCTCTCCCCACCATCTATTCATGACCTCGGTGTAATTACGGATGGCATCTGCTAGGTCACGGATGTTGTCAGTTACAGAGGTGTGATGAGCCCTCTGCACCCTTAGACCCTGCCTGGTGTACCATTCCATTTGTGCCTGTGCCTCCATGATGGTCTGAAAAATGCATGTGGTTGAAATAGTGGTTGCACGTCTGCCAGGTGCATGATGTCCAGCTGTGCCCCTACAAGCACCCCTGCACATCTGCCTATGTGATACCCCGCCAGACATCTGGCGATGGCTGCTGTGTCCTGACACACGTGCCATAGATACCACACTGTCCTGGCCCATGCCAACCATAGGCTGTCCCTCAGCTAGTGCCAATGGTGATGAGGTGTGTAGAGGCAGTGCAACTGTGTGCATGGATGGTGTGGATATGTGTAGGTTGTCAATTGGTGGCCCAGCTGCAGTCCCCTGATGACCCTTCCTGTGCCTCAACACACCTATCCTCATGGTCACTGTCTGTATCAGTGACATCAGATTCCCTGCGGGGGGGGGGGCCCAGCCCCACCTCACCACCTGTGAGGGGAAAACAGGGTACAGACTATAAGACCTGTACATCACCACTAAACAGTAAATACACAAACACACACACACACACACACACACACACACATGTGTGCAGACATGGCCACACACACAAACATACACACATGCAGGCGACATACATGGCAATCCATACACTACACCAGACAGCTCCTACAGACAGCTCCCGCAACCCCATAACACACACAATAGCAGGCGATGGTGCAGTACAGTATCACAGACATACCTGTGAATACACACATCAGCATGCAGAACATGTGGGGCTGAACAACATGCAGTGCAACTGTAGTCAATCCCCTTTACCAACAATATACATGGCTGTGATGCATGGCTTCTGTTTGTAGGTGATGGCCCTGCCCCTGGAACCCACTGCCCCTGTGTCCACAGCATTGCTGTGCATCTGTTCAAGACCCTAGCATGTACTGTGCACCATACCTCACAGGTGTGCACACCATTGCAGGATGTGTCCCTGTGTGTCAGGTGTGTTTCCGTTGCTGCTCACAGCCTGTGTGTGTTCCTGGATCACGTGTGGACACGTGTTTAGTGACTGCTTGATGTGTATTCACATAAGTCATCATCAGTGGTGCAAGTATGAGTGGTAGATTACCATTAGACCAACCACACAAACATTGTACTGTACCTATGGTGAGTGTAGAGACCGTTACTGACCATGACTGGGCCCTGGCTGATGTTGGCTGTGGTACACAGAGGTTCATAGGTGAGTACTGTTCTATTGGTCCTTGGGGCCTACATATGCCTAGCCACAGGGGTTCCCTGCCACGCACCACCCACTGTTATTCCCCTGTGCCCCTGTCAGACTGTGGCACACACATGCTACCCAGGGTGTATTCCCCATCCAATTGGCAAGTGTTTCTGTCAAGAGGGCCAATGAGTAGCATTGCCTGACATGTATGGGTAGTCCGTTCCAGAGTGTGGTGATTCCCCAGGATAGGGCCCTATCCCTCCAGTATATTCTGTGTAATGTGTTGATTAGGTTTAGGACCTTGGAGCATGTGTTAGCAGAGGGAGTGGGATGTCATTATATGTAGCATGTTCAACTGCTCTGTGTATGACATAGCTGTGTATGTTGGGCAGATGTCAGCTGTGCCTGGGCAATGTGCACTGGAGTGTAGCCACAGATGTCCTGAGATGGACTGTGTATTGCATGTGTTTGAGGCTGGTAATCCCATTAGTGAGGTGTGTGCTGTGTCAGTGCACATGTACAGCATGCATTATGGGTAGGTGTGTTAGATGTGTACATGGCCTACACCTTAGCTATGACATGCATAGTGAATTGCCAAGCATAACCTTAAACCATACTCACCGACATCCGGCCGTTGCCTTGCTGGTATCCCAGAGGTATCTACAATGACATGGGATAGAGTTGATGTCAGTGGCCACAGCTGTGGCATTGCTACAGGGTGGCTGCAATATTACAGTACAACAACAGCTGAAGTCGACAGTACTAGTTTATGCATTACTGCTAATCGGTACTACACAGCAACATACCCCACATCTCACACATGCATGGTCTACCTGTACAGAGGCATACAATACAGTAGACTACTGATATGCCCTGAAACCTTACCTACATGCTCAATGTGTGGTGTGTGAGTAGCACCCACCTCCATGAAAGCATAGGTCTGGAGCTCTTGCGGGCAGGCAGGTGCTACCAGGCTGATGAGCAGCTCCTCCACTCTGGTGGGGGGGGTGGATGTTATGCCCCCCATTGCGAGGTGGTCACCCTGCACGGCAGCGGCACAACGTTGTACTTGCTGGAGCAGGTCACTACAATGGTGGCGGACCGGCTCATAGGTTTGGCTGTGCAACCCCGCCTCATTGACCCTGTGGACCACATCAGTCCACATGGCTGTTCTCTCCTGCTGGTCCATGCTTGCCCATGAGAAGAGCAGATTATAGTTGTGGATCATGCTGTTGATGATGATCTCCTCCTCAGTTCTCGGATGTGCCATACTCCCTGAAAGACATAATATGATGGAAATATGTCTAAGTAACTCATATGTCAAGTTTACCATCATACATTACACATATCAGTCTCCCGCCACCATATCAGCTCCAACATAATGTTCACACTACGCTACTAGTATGTGTCCGGTATGTGTACCATTGGGCCATATATTGTATTGTACAACACCTTCTGCTATGTGGTTATAGACATGCTCCCTGTGGGGACACTAGAGTTGCAGGGCTGTTACAGGTTATTTCACCTGCATGCCATTGTCACTGCCACTATGTTTCCACATATGCATATGATAGGCCTGCTATGTGATTGCTACACATCTGCCATTCTGTAGTATTGGGGATATCTATGCATGCTGTTGGACATGTTCTGGGATTGTGTGGACTATTACAGCCCACAAATGTTCCATGACAGTTACACACCAGTATGTGTAGGGATTATTTTCTTGCAGGAACACCACTCCAACCTAATGTGCACATGTTACCAGTCCACATCACATCCATGGCCTAGCATGGAACCTCATTTTCTACCTTCATGTGGAACCACCTCAGGGGGTGGTGTGTCCCCCATGGAGCACACACAGACATGTGTCTGTCATCCAGGTAGGTCACGGGTATTGGGCATAGGGAGTTCCACAGTGACATTGGGTATGTGCTACATCACCTGGAGGCATGCAGTACACATACACACAGTTCAGCATGCATGTCCCTCCTGCCCAGCACACAGCCCAGGCACCTTTATGTTCATGAAGTTGCTGTTGTGACTGTCCATGGGTGGCCACTATGTTCCCTTTGTTCCCATGTGGGGGCACAATGGCCTCCACATTCCAAATGTAACTACCCGTCCACAGTGTTTAACCACCACGTGTCATATACCAGCCCTGTATGCTGTCTTGTTTGTCACCCAACCAGACCTACATACCAATATGTGCCTAATACCCTTCACCAACATATATACCCAACCATCCCATACAAATGGAATGTGTTCCCAACATGGGTTACACACCTCACTCCACACTCCATCTTGCAGCCATGTACTGGTGTGTAGGTATGTTGTGTATTGATGTGTGATGTTCTCCCACACATGTCATGGCAGGGAAAATGTATTGCCATGTATATATATGTTTATATCTACACACACACACATATACATATATGTAGATATATAGCTCTATGTGTATATATATATATATATATATATATATATATATATATATATATATATATATATATATATATATATCTATGAAAACAAGGAGAAGCAACGAAGTCACTGAATGTAGCTCTAGTCAAAAGTAAAACAGAATCACAAGAACGGAACTAGAGTTACAAACCACGATGTTCACAAGCCCAATATCACGAAAAAGTCCAGTCAAGAATATAGTAAAGCAGTTTACTGGGATCCAGGAAAAATTAGCGCTTTCACTATATTCTTGACTGGTCTTTTCGTGATATTGGGCTTGTGAACATCGTGGTTTGTAACTCTAGTTCCGTGATTATATATATATATATATATATATATATATATATATATATATATATATCGACATACACACACACACATATATATCTATGTGTGTGTGTGTGTGTGTGTATGTGTGTGTGTATATATATATATATATATATATATATATATATATATATATATATCTCGACATACACACACACACACATATATCTATGTGTATATATATATATATATATATATATATATATGTATATATACATATGTGCATATATGTGCAGATATCATGTTGTGTTGTTTATATGCCTATATATATGTATAACTGTCTGAGGTTCTGTATACATACACAGCTGTGAATATGTATCACACATATATGTATCTGTATGATGGGTGCGTACAAACATCTGGACCACACTCATGTACCTTCTTTACTTCACAGCTGAACTGTTCTGCCTTGCTGCAACACAGACAGGTGTCACACGTAAGCACAGACTAACATTATGGGGGTATATATGGTGACATACTTTAGATAAGCATATTATACTACTATGGCAGTGTTGACATGCTATGCTACACTCTAACATGACTGTCATGCAGGTGGTGTGGTCTCTCACACATGTCTATCATGGCTGTATTAATACACCCACCAGCCGTTGGCCACAGAAATTTACAGAACACGGATATCATGGGTCACATCCTTGCCATTCACTGCTGGTCTGCACATTTGACAAGTATGTCCCACTGCCCACAGGGACTAATACTACCGTCCAGTGCAATTGTTGAGCACAACAGCATTACAGGAACATGTACTGATGGCACATATACATCCTTTCACAGTATACATCCTATTATTATATGCCATATACTACATGCCAGTAAATGCAGATCTGTTTCACATACCTGTAATGTAGTTTCCACTGTAACACAACCCTGAGCTTTGTGAACCTTCTTGACATGTTTTTTTTTTTTCTTCTCTCTCTCTCTCAGTCTCTCCAGTACAGTGATTGAGCTGGTTTGAATAGATTGCAGCATGCTTTTGTTGGTATTGCACATGATCAGGTGGTGGCCTCTGCACCAGTCTGTGTCCACCAGTTGCTAATTGCATGCAGCCTGCTGTGTATTACTTCAGATAACCACTGTCATGGCAACCCTGTACTATAAATTGCTGCCTTCTGTGGGCGTTGTCCCTTCACCTTTACAGTATGGAAGACATCCTTCCTGTGTGTGGACATCAGTGTTACAGACAGCAGGTAGCAATATCTCTTACAGCAGAACCTGCAGACACACGCCATATCCACATTTGGGTAAGGTTCCAAACCTAATGACAGCGTGAGTAGTGTTGTGTGCAATGTATCTTGCTGTTCTTACAGGGTTTCTGTGTACATGGTACTATTTCATGGAATGCTGTCTGTCTGCATAGCTCTCAACTGTGGGCCTATCCGTATGATACCAGGGTGATTGGCTGTTAGGTTTTGTCTGTGCACCACACAGGTATAGTCCCACATATATCCATGGCATTCTGTCTGTTGAGTGCTATCAATCCATGGCTACATCCATTCATATTTCAATGTCATATTCCTGCATATGGGTATGCTGCAACAACTCCTGTAACACCAGCAATTTCCGGGGTGTGTAACAGCAATAATGCAAATATGGCCCTATGTTCCTTCCTCTGTCCTCCACATTTATGCCAGCCTTTGTCCCGCTGTGATACAGGAAGGGTTGTTGGGTTATGGCCTATCATTATTTATCGCAAGCATTACTGCTAACATCCCAGTCATGTCATGGACTCCCACATCAACTGCTGGTCCATGTCCATATATATGGGGGCAACAGCTGGTGAACACATTTGTGCCCTTGTACATTCCTAAGGTAAGTGTATGGTACACAGTACTGTTTGCCCTTGTACAGCCTTTTATGGGGGGGTGGGTGGGTTCTATGCCATTAACCTAGGCTATGGCACCTTTCCAGTGATATAACTGTTAAGATGAGGCTCATTCAGTGTAATAGTGAGGTGTTAGGTTAAGCAATGATATGTACAAGATACTGTGACATTAACACAAGTGCTACCTTTCCCCCTAGGGCTTGACTACAGAGTGTAATTGGAGTCTGCTGAACTACATCTGTAACTGTTGATTGTTGCATATCCTGAAGGCAAATCCTGTTCCTACTGTTGTACTACTTGCAGGGCTTGGCATAGACAGCATAGTATGGTATATATACACATTGCTTGCATCTTTTAGTTATGTACTTACCATAACTTTAGATGTATGGGATCCATCTCGCCTACATTCTGTACTGATGGGTTTGGAGCCGATCCTTGGCTCCAACTCGGCACGCTATACTATAGAACGAAGTCTCTTATTGGCTAAGCTATCTCACATCCCAGGATGCACCACTACTGCTTCCCCAGATCTTGTTTTTCCGCACATATGCACACACACATAGACTGTTGATATAATATTGCCAGGTGTTTCAAGATGAAACAGCTGAACTCGAACTGTCCAGTCTCTTCTGATCTCCAAGGCAGGGGGAAGGAGGGTGGGTTATTAGGAATGTAGGCGAGATGGATCCCATACATCTAAAGTTATGGTAAGTACATAACTAAAAGATGTAATGTGATCCTATCTCGCCTACATTCTGTACTGATGGGACAGCGTCCCTAGCACCTGATTCCTGGGTGGCTCACTGGAAAACACTCCTGAGAACTGTGGAACGAAGGAAGCTCGCCCCCGAGATGCCACGTCCAATTTGTAATGAGAAATGAAGGTGTGAGGAGAAGACCATGTAGCTGCAGCACAAATGTCACTAATGGCAAGCTTAGAATGAAAAGCTGCCGAAGGAAGTAGCCATAGCCCTGGTAGAATGAGCTTTCACTGTAGTTGTAAGCTCTTTATTAGAAATGAAGTAAGTATGACTGATACAGTCTCTGATCCACTTGGCAATAGTGACTTTCGTGACGACTTTGCCCAATTTATTGTCCGAAAAGGACACAAACAACTGAACTGTTTTCCGTGTTTGGTGCGTCCTATCCAAATAGAAGCGTAATTGTCTGTGAACATCCAAGGTGTGAAAGATGTATTCCACTCTGTTTGAGTACTTTGGGAAGAAAACTGGAAGTTCCAATGACTGTTGCAGACAAAAACTAGAACAAACCTTAGGAACAAAGGATGGATTCGGTCTGAGGGATACTCTATCCTTGTGAAAAACCAGGTATGGTGGTTTGACACATAGGGCTTGAAGTTCCGAAACTCTTCTGGCTGATGTAATTGCAACTAATAAAGCGGTCTTCCAAGAAAGAAATTTCAAGTCACAAGTTGCTGCCGGTTCAAAGGGGGAAGAGGTCAAAGCACCTAACACCACATTAAGGTCCCACGGTGGAGCGGGATGAGATATCGGGGGCCGTAGCAGCCCAGCACCTTTCATGAAGGCTTTACACAACTTGTTGCTCATCAAAGGTGGTTCTATGTTCTCATGAAAATTGGAAATAGCTGCCAATTGAACCTTGATGGTAGAGACCGAAGAACCTTGATTGAACAGAGAAGCTAAAAACTTCAGAACCTCTGACACCGGGACAGTTATGGGATCTAATCCCCAGAGTTAGCCCAAATAGCAAATCTCTTCCATTTGCTGTTATACATTTTCTTAGTAGAAGTCTTGTGGGCCGAGGACAAGATATGTATGACTTCCGGGTCCAAAGCATGGTTCCTGATTACAATCGGAAGAGGAGGAGCCAAGCTGTTAACCTCAATGAGTGGAGGGACTGATGAAGCTGTCCCGACTGATGGGTCAAGAGATCCGGAACTTGGTCCAGGAACCATGGACCGTCCAGTGCATATTTCCGAAGAAAGGGAAACCAGACTTGACGAGGCCAGTATGGGGCAACTAAAATCATTTTGCTCTCCAAGCGAATCGCCTTCTGGATCACCTTGGGAAGAAGGGGAACCGGTGGAAAGGCGTATAGCAGGCCGGTGGGCCAAGCTTGGACTAGGGCGTCCTTGGGAATCTCCCCCAGAACTGGGGTGAGAGAGAAGAACTGTTGGCATTTCGTATTGAGGGGGGTTGCGAAAAGGTCGCAACAAGGAGTTCCCCATCTTCTGAAAATCTGAGTTGCCACTCTGTGGTTCAGAGACCACTCATGAGGGGAGAGAATAGTTCTGCTCAGTCTGTCGGCTATCACATTGGATCTCCCTGGAATGTGTGTTGCTACCAGAAAACGTTTGGTTGCAATCGCCCAATCCCATACTTTCATGGCCTCTCTGCAAAGGGGGTAGGATCTGGTCCCTCCCTGCTTGTTCAGGTACCAGACTACTGACATGTTGTCAGACTGAATGGCAATCATGCCCGGGGGGAGGTAATCGTGTAGTGCTTGCAACGATAGAAGCACCGCCCTCATTTCTAGTATGTTGATGTGGAGGAGACTCTCGTCGGAATGCCACCTGCCTTGGACTGACCTGCCCAGGTAATGTCCCCCCCACTCCATCTGGGAGGCGTCCGTAGTCAATGTGGCCACTGGAGGTGGTGGAACGAAGGGTCGCCCCTGATCCAGGTTGGAGGAAAGAAGCCACCAATAAAGGTCCTGTTTGCACGTCTCTGTGATCAGAATGAGGTGACTGAGAGGGAGATCCTGATAAGACCACTGGACTGACAGGAGCCACTGGAGAATCCTCATATGTAATCTTGCCAAGGGGACTAGGAGAACGGTGGCCGACATGGAACCTAACAGTTGTAGGACCATCCTGGCTGGGGCTCGGCGTTTGAGGAGCAAGGCTCGAACTTGAGACTGTAATGTTTCTATCCTCTCTGTAGGAAGATAGACCCGCGTTTGCTTTGAGTCTATCTCTACTCCGATAAACCGTATGCGCTGAGATGGCAGCAACACAGACTTTGCCCAATTGAAGGTGATTCCTAGGGAGTTGCCTAGAGATATAGTGGCTGCTAGGTTTTGTAAGAGTAGACGCCTGGAGGTGGCAGTTAGGAGCCAGTCGTCTAGGTATGGAAACACCTGGAATCCTAGACTTCTCAGGTGAGCAGTCACCACCGCCAAACATTTGGTGAACACCCTGGGGGCTGTGGTGAGACCAAAGGGCAGTGCCCGGAACTGGAAATCACTGTCTCCCAGGCTGAAGCGCAAGTGTCTCCTGGATGCCTGACCTATCAGGATGTGATAATAGGCGTCCTTGAGATCTATGGAGCACATCCAAACACCTTTCTCCAGCAGCGGGAGAATGGATTGTAAGGTGACCATCTGGAACCTGGACTTCTTGACTGATCGATTTAGCTTGCTGAGATCCAAAATGGGCCTCAAGTCCCCGGTCTTTTTTGGCACCAAAAAGAATCTTGAGTAAGTCCCTAATCCGGTCTGGTCTGCGGGGACCGGTTGGATGACTCCTTTTTGAAGCAGCTTTGAGATTTCGGTGGCTGCAAGATCCCGTTGACTGGGTGGCGGGTCCAGGATTTTTCCGGATGGAGGGGGGGGTTGAGAAATGGGGATGGTGTAACCTCCGGCGATGATTCAGAGCACCCATCAGGCCTGAGTGATACTCTCCCAGGCCTTTAGGTGCTTCGAAAACCGACCCTCGACTGGCTCCGGAGCTGCACAGTCTGGCAATCCTTCAGGGATGCTGGAAGGTTAAGGAGCCACGAATGGACTCACAGTCTCCAGTGTTGCGGGGGCCTCCGCCGCCTCTGGGACGGCGTCTTCCTGAAAAATTTCCCCCTTCTCTGCCTCTAGAAGGGGGATCGCCCTGCTGTGAGGAGTAAGTCTTTTGAGATTTACGGAACCACATTTTCCCCCCTCTTCTAGCCTTGGGATAAGGCCTGAAGGGAGTGGAAAACCGTGCCCCTACGGCAGTCAAAGTCTTACCCTCTTGTTCACAGCGAGTCAAGGTGTCCTTTACCTTGGGTCCAAACAGAGCGGACCCATCGAAGGGAGCGTCGGCAAAGGAAGACTTGAAGGCTTCCGCAAAATGACATAGGCGAAGCCAGGCTTGTCTCCGTAGAGCAACACCTGTTCCCGCTCTACTCGGCTGCATACGAAATGAGCCCCATGGACGAGTTCGATAACGATGATAGGGTAGCCAGCTGAGAGCTAACCGTCTGGGCCAACTGCTCAGGTAGGTTACCAGAGAGGGTATCTGAAAGTTCCTTGACCAGATCCCTCTGAAGTCTGGTGAAGTGCGTCAGATAATTCAGAGACCTTAAAGTAAAGGTTGCTGAAGTAAGGGTGCGCTTCCCGTACCGATCCATGCTCCTGGACTCTTTATTAGGAGGATGGATGGACGTTGAAGCCTCTGCCACATCTTGTTGGGTAGCAGATGCCACCACCAGGGCATCTACAGCCACACCTTTGGAGAGAAAATCCTTTTCGGGGGGGGGCTGAAAGAAATTTATTGAGGCGAGCTGGCACCAGTTCCACAGAATCCGGGTGCTCCCACGCCCTTCGAGAGATCAAATCCAGAAGCTCATCGAAGGGCGGAGACACCCAGGAGGCGGAGGGCTGAGCCCCGAAGGCCTTGAGGAATACCGACTCCTCAGCGGAAGGGGGTTTGGACTGCCAGTTACCTCGTTGCTTCAGGATTTCCAAAATGTTCGCAAAGGAGACATCATCCGAGGACGACTTGGGGGACCCCTCCGCATCATTGAGGTCAGTGTCCAAGGTGAGAGACTCGTCAGGGGAGTCGACGTGCTTCCTCTTGCACTGTCTCTTCCTTGGAGGTTCCTCCGAAGACGCTTCGGAGGGACCTTCAGGAAGGGGGGAACCCCCAATGGGGGTGACCTCAGGCCCCAGGGCTCCGCTGTCTTGAGACAGGGGGACTACAAAGGAACCAGTCTCCGTGCCAAGGGAAGGTGCCGGTGAGACGGTGGAGGTGGCCAAAGAAGATTTGGCCAAAGCACTCCTCATGGCCCTGAAGGCCAGACCCCCAGAGTCCTGGGAAGGTCCGACCCCCGAGGCCACAACAGTAGACAGCACTCCCGCAGCCGACGCACCGAGAGGGAGCTCAGAACCGAAAACATCGGTCATGAAGCATCACCCCCGGGGCCGACCGAGGAGGTCCGTTTACCGAACTCCGACCCAAAGAGCGGGGTTGGAGTAAGGGTCGGAGCCGACCTGAAAACCTCCACCGGCTCCACCAGCACCGACTCCAATAGTGCCGAGGCTGTTGGAGGAGGAACCAAGACAACAGGGTGGGCAATCTGCTCCGGAGCCGACTGAGCTGGAGCCAAAACCAACTTTTGGAAGACTGGAGACTGAAACAGCCTTTGAAGTACCCTGTCTATGTCCGAATCCGACATTCTCGAAGACCGAGAAGAGATCGAACGAGTTTGAGTCGACTTCTCCACCGGTTCCAAAGGACTGGGGGACCGGCTCCAAATCGTCTCGATAAATATCGGTGCCGAGGGAGACTCCACAACCATTGCAATTTCCCGGCGAAGTGGACTTCGGCCAAAGGGAAGAGTCTGAGCGGGCAACTCTCGCCGGCTCCGAAGACAGTGGAGCCGATGAAGGTGACCCGCCTCGAAACTCAGCCGGCTCAAGCCAGAGGAGTCGAGGCTGGAGGCATCGAGGCAGACCGTTCCACCCTCGGCTCCGAAGTCCGTGGAGCCGATGGAGAAGCCTGCCGAGATTTCTTTGTGGCCGGTTCCAATGGGCTGGTCAGAGCCGACGATTTCTTTTTCTTCGAAGGTGAAGAGGAAGAAGATAAAGCCTCCTCAAAAGAAGGTGTAATAAGCCCTTTTAAAATCAATTTGTTTTTCCTCTCTTGGAGGACCCGGGAGGAAAAAGCGTGACAAACGCTGCATGACTCCTGAAGATGTTTAGGGCCTAAACAATACACACACAAAGAGTGATCGTCTGTTATGGACATTTTGTAACTGCATTTAGAGCATTTTTTGAACCCAGATGGTCTGTGCTCTTTAGGCATGTTGACACACAATCACTACACAGAAAAGAAACTTTTAGTCACAAAATTTTCTAAAGAAAATGTGAATTAGGGCAAGACCCCTCTAACAGAAAATGGGATACTTGACCAACTAGACTACAATACTACCACAAGACTCACACTAAGTAGTTCAATCACGCGCGAGGGCAAGGCCCCTCTAACTTATACGGGATCCTTTCCCTCAAATTAAAGACAAATTTTACCACAAAATTTAACTCAAAATCAGTCACACAACAACGATAGCTGTTAAAACAGCTTTTGGGTCGATTAATCAAAAATTTCCTGACAGAAATTTCTTAAGAAATAAGCACTTAGCTCAGCCAAGTCCGAGACCACGTCTTTGCTGTAAAGCGGCAAACGAGATCTGGGGAAGCAGTGGTGGTGCATCCTGGGATGTGGGATAGTTCAGCCAATAAGAGACTTCGTTCTATAGTATAGCGTGCCGAGTCGCAGCCGAGGATCGGCTCCGAACCCATCAGTACAGAATGTAGGCGAGATAGGATCACATTACATCTAATGTTTTGTGTGGGCCTTGCATTCATGACTGATTACATATTTCCAACCTTATGTGGTGTCAGTACTGGCATACATTATTGTACAGTACAGGAATATATCTATGTATGCATACCTGTGTGTCGTATCATGTCCTTTGAGTTGTGGGTAGGTATATTTTAATGTCAGTATTCTCATTTCTGGGAATGGTTGCCACACTACACATTTCACAGGTGCCAGCTGAGGGATATACTTTGCACCCAGTACTTCCACACTACCTCTACATATGTATGGCTACTGATACCTTTAGTGTCTGTATATGTCTATGTACCTATGTATATCTCATATGGCTATATCTATATAAATATATGTACCTATAGATATATACATCTATATATATATATATATATATATATGTACATATATATAAATATATATATATATATATGTATATATATATATATATATATATATATATATATATATATATATATACATATACATATATATATATGTATATATATATATATATATAAATATATATATATATATATACATATATATGTGTGTATGTACATACATATGAACATAATTATGTATCCATATACAAGTGCTGTTTATGATTATTTGTGAGTCATGCATTAATATATATATCTACATATAGCTGTCTACATTTCCAGATATATCTGTCCATATGTCCATGCATGTCCAGCTCATATTATGGCCTGTTCCTCACTCACTTGGCAATTGTCATGAATGATCGCAGCATTGGAGTTAGTAACTAGTGGCAACACTTTTGTGTTTCAGACTTCATCTCATACATATGTGTTCTAATACATATAACTGTGTATCTAGCAACAATTTGGTGTAACAGAGCAGTAGTTGACATATATCCCTATTTGTATCCACAGTGTTGCATACTTTGCCCAGACTATTTGCATTAACAGGTTATATGGTCTCATAATAATACATTACCTGTACTATTGACTGATTGTGCTGCAGGGTATGTTTGTGAAAACTTCAGGTAATGTATATCTGACATGGTTTAGTGGTCAATCACTTTGTGCATTGAGTACAGGGTCCTGGGTTCGAGCCATGGAGAGGCAGTTCATTTTGTTGCTGAGCAGAATAAGGGACATTGGCTACAAAGTGATCGAGGCACTCATAAGCAGTTGTAAGCAAGGTTGCATGGGTTTGCGCGGAGCTAAGCAATGCCTACACAGGTTAAGCAATTCAGCAGGTAACGGAGTATAAGAAACTGTAACCAGACTTTAGCAGTGCTTACCCCCTCGCAAACACACTTAAACACGCTTACTACTGCTTATTTGTGCTTAAACCTGCTTACTACTGCCTAAATACATTATGACACTGACACTTCACATGTGCATGTCATGCAGTACTCCAGTTCACATTAAAATTTTATTATGTAGGTTTTAAAAAGATGTATAAATATGTTTATATACAGCTTTCACATGGAAAATGATATGTGCTGCAGTGGGACTCAAACCGGGAATGCCTGTTCGTTAGGTGGGTGCTCCAACCACTACATTATTGCTGTTCTGCTTCATTTGCATATATATCCATGGATCCTAGTTCCCCAAACACCCACCCCAACATGTCACTGACACATCAGTTGTCCATTCTCCAGTATGAAACACGGTGTATCCACACCACTACACATTGGCCACTCCCTACTCCTCTGGACCCATCCCATGGGTTGACTCAATCCAAGTATCTTCAGACATCATAATCTTTTAGTCCACAAACATTGGTGATATGAGTGACCACTAGGACACTATTCCCAATGTTTGGGTTGTCCAACCTGAGACACACGTCTTTATTTCAAGGTTAGACTCTATACTTCATTATTTCGTTACTCCAGTTAACAAGACACTAAAATAAATTGATAACTAAGACAATATGATAACGCACACATTACACATGTAATCCAATGATGTACGGGTTCGGCAACATTATATTACAAATAGGACTGGTTTAGTGATTGGCGTTAAAGTAGCTGGCAAATCACAGGAAAGATTCAGATATTTCATAATGGGAAAGTCCTCACATTTTATTCTTTTGAGAACATCGCTAACTTCAAAACTGAATACACAACTCTGAATTATTGCAGATTCGTCCCTTCCCTCTATCTTCTCATAACTCTAATACTAAAGTACTGCAATATACAATGGAAACAAAACAAAAGCTTATTTTTCCTTGGATGTTTATATCCCAGCAGAATCGTGGAAATGTTGCAAAGACATATATATATATATATATATATATATATATATATATATATATATATCGATGACAACCATTTCATGACAGTCTAAGTAAGGCCTGCACTGTTACAAAGGCCATGCATTTGGCATGGAATTGAGTCGGGATATATAAGCCACAGTGCAGAGAAGGGGTCACTGTCTTTTCTGTCTGGACTATGAATAAATGTTTATTTAACATCTGTTAACCAAGTATGCAGACTGTTCCAACGAGTCAGGACTCCATTCAGTCATGACTTGAGCCTTAGAGGCCAAACAACACAACTAAACATACACGAGAATCATACCTCTTGACCTGTTAATGTAAGAAGTCTAGCCAAAGCCTAATATAATTGGGGGTGGGGGGGGTCAAAGATTGGGACATACTGGGATCAATTCAATAGCTCTGCTTGACAGAGGCCCAGTAAATTTATCAATGGGGTGGCGTGAGCCAACACACCTTGCCTAGGCTTATAAATGCCCTTCGGCAGATAGCCTAGTACCTACATATGAACCTATTACATGTATGGTTATGTACAATCTATTATTCTATCTACTGTTGAGGTTTGTAGGGGCAATTTCATGTTATTTATGTATGCAAAAGGAATTAATGTGGTACAGGGAATGTACTTCTACATATAGATGTATGTATGTGTGTATGCATATATATGTATAACAAACTTGCTAACATCCACAAGGCGGTCCAATTATAACCGGGCCATCCAACCCTGACATGCCTGGATCCATATTTCATACCCATGGTTCCTCCACCCCACCCGAGTTCCACATACACACAAACCATCCATTCTCCAGTCGCTATCCCAGCCATAACACACCTCCACACATTGCCCTCTCCCCAGCGCTAGGGACCTTACACGTATGCTGTCTCCACCCATGTATCATAAGGCTCTCCACACCTTTTAGTCCTTGAACATATCTGCCCTGGCTTGTGTACTGGTTGGAAGTCCAAACAACCCGCAATTCTTGGGTTACCCTGTAATTGTCTGTAAGGTAGGCTTAGCTGGTGGACAATGTTACTCCCACTGGTAGTATCCTGCCTGTGGTTTAAGAAGCAATGATTTGCTCACCCCTGCCCAGCTTGATATGACATAAGATGACAGCACAAGATAATACAGGTGTTGCTGTTGTTTTCCTTCTCATTCTTTTTGTATGCTTTATTGTCACGACATTCATTCTTCATATTTATATATATATATATATATATATATATATATATATATATATATATATACACACACATACACACACACACACACACACACACACACATATATATATATATGCACATATATATATATGCACATATATATATATATATATATATATATATATGCACATATATATATATATATATATATATGCACACATATATATATATGCACATATATATATATATATATATATGCACATATATATATATATATATATATGCACATATATATATATATATATATATATATATATATATATATATATATATATATATATATATATATATATATATATATATATATATATATATATATATATATATATATATATATATATATATAGATACATACATATATATCTATATATATATCCATATATATATATATATATATATATACATATATATATATATATATATATATAATATCTGCACATACACACGCACATACATCTACATAATTATATACAGTTCCTACACTGTTGGATACTTGTGCTGGATGATGTGTTTGTGATCACAACAGCTGAATATTTATCTGCCATGGCTTACTGGAACTCACGTCAACTATAGTGTGCAGGGTCGGGGGTTTGCAACCTGGCAGTGCAGATTATTTTGTTAATGGCCACGACAACAGCTGTTGGCTACAGGTTGACTAAGGCACTGTAGAACATTTGTAGGCGGTATGCGTTTGTTTGCGCGAAGCACAGCATTACTAACCTCTGGTTGTGGCGTCTTGCACTCCATTAGCCTCTACAGTGCTTCACCAGTGTGGTACTCGCATACTGGTGGCCAAACAGGCTTACACCTGCTTACTCCTGCATACACACACGCAATGTCGTGCATTTTGTTCACATCTGTCAACCGGGACAGTAGGACTGTATGCTTGTCCATTGTCAGTGGTGGCCCGGGGTGTAGAGCTCTGCATTGACCCCAGCTACGTATTCCAATTAATACTGGGGTGTTCACATTCATAGAGGGTAACAGACATAACATAGTTACGCCCCCCCCCCCCATTATTTATGCTTAGTTTACGTTGAACTGTCGGTATTATCCATGCTTAGGTCAAGTTTACATGTCAGGTATGACTGTTGACAAAGGTCGGTTTAAGGTGAGTTAGGATTCCTGTTTCACAGGTCTGGGTAGGTTACATAAAGGTATTTGGGGTAGGTGTAGTTATTCCGTACCTGTGTGGTACAGTAGAGGCAAATAACTAGGGAGTAAGCAGGTAGGTAGTGGGGGTGACATTGCAACTGTATAGTAGCCCATAGGTATAACTGGATGGGGGGCAATAGGAAAGGTATGTCGGATGTTAGGATTTGCATGTGAGGCAGGACAAGAGGTGTCAGTATCACTAGTTGATGTAGTGGTATAGAGTGTGAGGTGGGGGTTTGCAAGGTGGTGAGCCTGTGCTGCTCCAGGTGTGCTTGTGGTATTCCTTCATGTGCTAGTTACATGTATCCTGTGGGACAGCTGTGATACTACATGTGGGTTGGGGTTCCAGATACTGGCGATATAGTGGGGGAAGAGGGTATCACCTACGTGTACCCACAGACATTAAGAGAAATGGAACAGGGGCTGATAAGGTACGTGGTGTGTATGGGGCACAAAGGGGGGTGTTAGGGGGATTATCCAGGGATGTGCAGGATGGCTGCAGGGAAGATCCACAGGTGGCCATGTTGTCTACGACAACAGCTGTGCATATGCACTGCATTTGGTGTTTGTGTCAGACACTCACACCCTTGGCTGGGGGTGAGGACTACAATAATACCTTGTGATGCCTATTACATTGGCTTACATGCCTACAGTGGGGTGTTGCGACCATGTGTTCGTAGGTGTTGTGTAGTGGGTTATGCAACAGCACATATGGTTGTACCGTACTTAGCTATGTAAACTGGACTGTGCTGCGGTGGGACCCATATCGGGAATAGCTGCCCGTTAGTCATAAGCATGCCTGTCGACTGTACAGAATCCGTGGCCTGTCCAGAGTTTGCTTCATACTACTGGTGTGTTCATCTTACAATCTGCACCTGTCTGGCAAATACCTGGGAACTGACACCATTAAATACAGACAAGTAATTGGGTTTAGGACCCCACATCCTTCAGCTGAGTCATGCTAATGCATAACCTATTATTCTATCAGCTTTCTAAAGTTGTAAGTGGAATATGTGCTTTCTGTCCCTATTTGTTCCCCCAATGATTTAGGTTCTGTCCAGTGGATTTGCTCTTAGGGGTTGAGAGGTATGGGTATAAGCTCTGCCCAAGCCGCTATATTACTTACATCCCTGGGGCTGTTCTAATACAACTGCACCAGCCAACACCTGCACGCCTAGGCCCATAATTGTATACTCATAATTCCCCCACCTGCCCCTCCTCTACAGCACTCATCCTTACTGTGGGTGCAGGTGGGGTCTAACCACACCACTAAACACTGCCCACTCTCAACTTGTCAGGACCCATATCGTACGTTGTGTCGACCCATAGGTCATCAGGCTTGCACAAACTACTGGTCCGTCTACATTTTCAGCCTGGTTAGATGAATCATTACAGGGACTGACTCCGATGATCATTAATTTTTGGGGTGTCCCACAAGGGACATTGATGTCTTTGTTTCAAGATTAGACTTGGCAGGTCTCTCCCACTGGTAGTATCCTGCCTGTGGTCTGGAAAGCAGTGGTGTCTTTACTTGTATCGTGTGTTTTTATGTTTCACTTGCCTAGGTGGGGATGGTTGATGCTACGTGTTACACATTTGTTGATTGGACCCCTCACACCCATTTGCACGGCCTGTGAACATATGTAATTCATGACTGCTGTATCATATCCTTGCTATTTACATGTGCATGTTTACACACACACACACACACACACACACACACACACACATATATATATATATGTATATATTACATATATATTTACATTACTATATACAGATATATATGTATATGTATGCATACATGTATATATTCATATATTGCTGTCTATATATAACTAACAACATATGGGTGTATGGGTGTCTGCATATGTATATATCTATATGTGGGTATGTATATGTATTCTGTCTCTGTAGTTATACATTTGTACTATGGAGAGGGAGAGGTATATCTCCATGTAGCTATGGGTAGATATACACACACATTCCTCTACATATATACATCTACATCTGGTTATTCCATTCTTTGCCATGTAGATTAGACTTTGCTGCAGTGGGACTCGTAGTGGGTGTGGCTGCTCATTGGGTGACGCCTCTGCCCAATGAGCACTTTTGCTCACATCCCTGGGGCTGTCCGTATAGACCCACATCAGCCAACACCTGCACACCTAGACCCATAACTAGCTACCCATAGTTCCCCCACCTGCACCTCCTCTACAGCACCCATCCTTACTCTGGGTGCAGGTTGGGTCTGAACACAGCATTACACGCTGCCCACTCTCCACTTCACGGGACCCATGTCATACATTGTCTCAACCCATGGGTCATCAGGCTTTCCCACACTTGCTTTTCGGGTATGTACACTCACAAGCCCTCTGTGTTCCAAGATTAGATTTCATGGGTGCACTCTGTACCCCCCCAAGTGTTATCATGCCTGTGGTCTGGGGAGCAGTGGACTATTTATGTTGTTTGTGGGCTTATGTGTATGTTTCTTCTGTCTAGCTGTGGGGGGGGGGGGTCATGCTACATGTTTCTTGCTTGGGTCCCTCACTTCCATTGGCATAGCCTGTGAAGATATGTCATTCTTGTGTGCTGTTTCCTATCATAGTTGTATAGTTGTATATCTGTGTATATCTACGCGTGCGCACACACACACACACACACACACACACATATATATATATATATATATATATATATATATATATACATACACATACATATATATATATATATATGTGTGTGTGTGTGTGTGTGTGTGTATATCTGCATACATATATATATATATATATATATATATATATATATATATATATATATATATATATATATATATATATATATATATATATAAATCCATGTCGGTATATGGGATGTATGGCCTTAATCTCGCTTATCTATTGCTATGATGGCTTAGTGGTTAACTACTGTGACTATAGTGTACAAGGTCCTGGGTCTGAGACTTGCTGAGGCAGTTTATTTTGTTGCTGGGCAGAACTTGGGCCGTTGGATCCGGAGTGATTAAGGCACGTTACAGCAGTTGTAAGCGGGTTTGCGCTGTGGTAAGTACTGCTAACCTCCGGGTACAGTTTCTTACACTCATTAGCTTCTACTTTGCTTACTCTGTATGGGCAATGCTTACCCCCACGTAAGCGCACTTGGACACGCTTACTGCTGCTTATTTGTGCTTAGACCTGCATACATGTGCTTTATTCATTATGACACTAACACTTCACATGTGCATTTCATGCAGTACTCCAGTTCACATTTAATTGTTATTCTGTAGATTATACGGCAAAATGATGTAAAATTATGTTCATATACAGATTTCCCGTGGAAAATGAGTTGTGCTGCCGTGGGACACGATCCTGGAATGCCTGTTTGTTAGGCGGATGCTCTAACTACTCCATTATTGCTGTGTTGCTTCATTTGCATATATATTCCTTGTTATCCTCTTCAGTCTTTTCGGCTGCTTTAACCATAGCTAGGTGATGGGCAAACCCGCGCACCTATGGTTAGCTGTACTTGGGGTTTTATAACACATCAATATTAGGGATTCTTCATTTTATTTGACTGTACTGTTGCTGTTGAACACATGGGGACTGTTGGTGGGGATATGCAGACACTTGTGAGCTGTCTCTGTCATTTACTTACACATTCTTCTGTTCTACTTTGCAGGGGCACGTTTATTCTGCAAACTCTGCTCTTAGACATGCCCCCTGCACTCATCCACGCTCCGTGTAGCATTTGGAGTTCAGGCAGCGCGCCTTCATTAATATGCATGGTGCGCTGCCAACCTTCTCTTCAACTGCCGCTTCCGTGCAGGACTAGATTAGTGCTGCATGGAAGATTAGTAAATCTGGGGGTAAGTTTAATTTTCCAAATAGTGTTTTTAAAATTTGATTACACAATGACAGGTCAATGTTATTCAAAAGCATGCACACCGACTGGACACATCAACAAGCATGCCCATTGTAAATCGAGCATATAACCAGAGAAAGAAGTCCGGCTGCTAAAGTATCATTGAGCAGCCAGACTTTTCTATTGGAATATGCTATGGAGGGCAGAGCAAAACACAAAAAATCAGGTATGTTCTGCAAAAGTAAAGAAACAGAAGTGTACCTGATTTTCCATGTATTTCTGCACTGTCCCTCCTTAAATCTCAGCAAACTCTCGAACCTCTCAACTGTCCAGATCTTCACAGAATGTCCAGATTTTTGCCTCATATTATTGCTCTTTTCCACATAAAAAATAGTTGTCTAGCAAACTCGTGGTTTGCAGTCATTAAATAATGACAGAAATGTAAGCTTTAGCCTTCATGTCCTTCAGAAAATGCATGCTAAAATCCAGCAACTGAGATACTCTTTTCTCCATTGTTTCTCTTCAATAGCAACAACAAAAAAAAAAAAAAACAGCAACAGAGATTCTCTGTTCCCTGTTGCTTAACTTCAACAACACTGCTGTACTGTGCAAATGTGGGAATGTAATTCCCATTCACATGTACAGTACATCAGCAAACATGACAGAACGAGAAACAAGGTGGAAGATTACTAAAATGCGATTATATAAAGACATTATTTAAGAAAGGTAAGCGATTTCATTTTTAAATAATGTCATTGTGTACTAGCAATAACTCACTCATGGGTGTGAGTATATCAGGATTTACCCATGGTTGACTTTGATTAATCACTTGGGCTTTGTCCTTGTGATCAAACTATTCCAACTGTGGGTAAATACTGATATACCCACACCCACTCATGGGTTATTGCTTAATTATAACAGCTATGATATGAACATCTTTACCACCAAGTTTTCTCTAAGGAATTGATGCAAAATTCTTCAAACAGCCCAGAAAGGCAAAAAAATACATTTTTATAACATTTTTGATACAAGTAAAAACTCTCCAATGTGCACCAGGTCACTTCTTAGAATTTACTACATTTTATATATTTGTATGATGGTTGCTGCTTCTTCAATTTTTAATGTATTCATTATTTTTTGTACAATGTCCTTTCATTAGAGTTTATTTAAACTTTGCAACATTATGACTCTTGTATTTCTTGGAGCTATTCTCCCCAAGATTCCAGTGAAAATGAGCAATGCAACCCACTTTTTTTTCTCAGTAAACAAAAACAAATACATAACTTATTTCCAAACTCTTAAAACTAGTAGGAAATTTGATCCCAGGGATTCAGAGACAAAGGCTGTGGACACACAAATTGCCTAGACCAAGTGGGTGGAGTATACATAGTTGCATAAAATAAGATTCAGAGGCATGTTTAGCTGCAATACAGTAGACCTCATTATTGGCTAATCTGCATATCTCCAAATCACCTTTAATTACTGCAAATGCTCAGCTTTTCAACAGGAATTAGCACAAGCAGCCCATGCATCACATTGGTGCAGGAAACCTCTCTTCCCCAGGTCATTTTCCCACACACATGCAGACATTCATGCACACAAATACAAATGCGCACACACACATACAAATATACACACTAAGAGATATTCACACACACACACACACATGCACACACTCCTACGCTCTCAATCCTTTACCTAACCCCCCCCCCACTGTGACAACCCACTACCCAGGCAAGGCAGGCACACACACATACAGAGTCAGATATTATTAATATCCCTGTAGACACACACACACACACACACACACACACACAAATACACACATACACACATGCACAGACACACACAATGGCCCCCACTGCTTCTCCAACTAACTTCCCTATACGTACCTGCAAGACAGTCCCTTAAATTGACTATAATTGGGGAATTTAGTATTTTGGCTGTGTTAGTTAAGAAGGCCAGCCATGCTAATTTACACAGCAGAGCGATTCTCTGAATGGCTTGGCAGTATAACTCAATTACTGCAGAAAGTTCACAGAAAGAGCACGTGACTAGTTAATAGCCATTCCCCACAATGTCTCATAATATAGTGTACCCTAAGGATGGCTCACTGTGGTAATTCGATCAAGCTGTGTATAATTACTGTGATAGGCTTGTCTTTGAACTGGAATATGTTTTAGGGGTTGGCTGCTTGTGTTAAGGTTTAACAATCATGGTAACCGCTTCGGAATCCCAGGGCAAGTCTCATTGTTCAGAAATAGCCTCACATAATGTTTCTATATTCTCATAATAGTGATGCTGAAAAAAAAGAACTTTCTGAAGAAGGTGCACAAATTCAACTGTAAACCACACGTGTTTTTCTAGAGAGACTCAGAAATCAACTCTTAATGCTCAGATAACTAAGTCCAGAAGAGGATCCAAAAAAAAAAAGCCTAGTGGATATGCAAAATCATCATCAGTGGTCTGCCTCTCCAAATGTTCATACGATGATTTCTTCTGAATTATTCAATGGCTATAAAGCTGGGGAGAGGAACTTTTAACAGAATGCTGAATAATAATATGAGTCATAGCATCTGTTAGCATTTTAAAACAACATTTTTGGCAATGTCTGATAATCAGTTGCATATTTATTTATTCATACTTGTTAACCAGGTAGGGCACTGATCCACATGGACCTGTTTTAGACTCAGCCCAGTGAACACTGTCTGGTTTTAGTGACAGGCTCAAAGTCACAAGGTAAACAAATGGAGACTGAGTGAATCAAAATCTGGACTGCAAGATGAAGCTTGTTAAATGCTCTTAGTTTTAATCCTGTGTTCTGACTGCCAGATATTAAATCAAGAAGCTTTAATTTAGTTAAAGTAGCATCACTATTTCTGAAAAGTGTCTTTCTGAACAGAATTATATCTAAGTGATCCTGTCTTTTGGCTAAGTTTAAATGATGATGCTCACAAATGAATCTCAGTTCTGTGAAATACTCATTTTCAGGCAACTGGCACTCCAGAGATATATTTCTACCACTAGTTTTATTTCTCTTCACTTTTTTAAATTCCAGTGATAATGTATTTCTAATGTGCAAGCATAATTCAAATCCTAAGCAGAAGAATGTTTTTTTAGTTGTGTTTTCATGGATTCTAAAAGCACAGTCTTCAAAAGAAATATAATTAGTGCATGTTGATTAAGGTGCCAGTGAAAACTTTAAAATGACATCAGTTATGTTTTGTTTTACTTAACTCAAAAGCTCCATCAGAACACAGTTGTTAGATTCTTGACCTTAAAAATTGTTGGCTCATATTTACAGGTAGTTATTTAACTAAATTAATTGAAAATCAGTGTATAGGAAAGCGATAGCTTTGGCAATATCTGTGAAATGACCCAGGACATTAGTAAAATAATGGATTTACTGACTAAGGTATACCTTAAAGCATTTTGTGTTTTTTCCGTTAGACTACTCCATATTTTATCGCAATTTCTTGAGCATGACAGTTTGGCTTCTCATTTTGTCATGTCACTTTGCCTGATCTACACACTAGAGAGGTGATGTTAATCATATACATCCGTGTAGTCTGTGTAGTTGGTGCTCCAGGCTTGCAGTCAGTCTCCTGAAGAAACAGCAGACAGGCTGCACACTACCTGTCCATGATCACTGAGAGATGCAGCAAGCTCAGAGTAAGAATATCAAAGTAAAGGGTGGTGCAAGGGAACTCACTCCTGCAAACAAGTATTTTTATTTTTGCATTTGCACATGTTTTCATGTGCTCTAGTACATCTGTTCTGAGTTTCTATGTATTTGAGCTTGTGGGATACAAATATTTTTTTGCTGAGCTGTTGAGATGTGAGTACAGGTAAAATGAGGGGACATGGTGGATTTTTCAAAGACCTGTACAATTGTCTAAGTCTCACAATTTCCCTGAGTAGTGGTAATTTGAGATTAACAATAATAAATTAGGAGTAGTAGTGGAGGCTAACAGAGAATGCCTGCAGAAAATTATTCTTTATGCTATTTGAGATTTTGATCTTGAAATTCTGCATGACTGAATTCTGATTGTGTAAACGGCATGATACATTTACTAAGAAGCATTTTTAATCATGTTAATAGTTAAATATATACACTTTGAAGATTTGTGGTTATTCTTTATTTTACTCTACAGTTATGAGTTAGGTTTTTGGTCTCAGAGATTTTAGATTCAGTTTCCTGGTCTTCATATATTGGAACCATGCCTTCAATTGTCCAGTATCCACCAAGTTCTACTGAGTAATCACAAAATATACAAAGGGTCAAAGGTTATGCTTACCAGATTAAATGTTGACTCATAGAGCTAGTGATTTTCAATATTTTTCCAGATTTTTAAATTATTAATCTTAATATCTTACGTCATATTTCAAAGTAGAGCATTAGGTAGCCAAAGCCTATTTTCAGTAATATCAGTTTACCAGACTTGTCAAAGAGAGAGAGAGAGAAAAAGAAGTTATGTCTTACCATAACGTTCCATCTGTATTGTTGATCCTCGTTCACTCCTTACATATGGGTATCGGTTCCGAGCTCGGAACTGAACCGGCCATCTTCCAAGCTCGCGTCACCTTCAAACTCTCGAGCTAAACTCTTACCCACAATTCCCCTCTCCCTGTTACCTCAGATTAAGTTTGCAAGTTAAAGAAGGTAGAGGCTACCTCTGGTCAAATAACCTAAGAGAACTGGATGGTGAGATCCACTAGAAACCACAGGAGGGGGAAGAAGGGAGGGTCGTAATGACTGAACGAGGATCAACAATACAGATGGAACGTTATGGTAATACATAACTTCTTTATCTGATATTGTTAATCCTCGTTCATTCCTTACGTATGGGACAGAGTCCCCAGCTACCTCTATTCCTGGGAGGCTCTCATGGAAGGACATTCCTGAGCACCATAGAACCGAAAGATGCTCTTCCCCCCTGGAGGCCAAATCCAATTTGTAATGATTGATGAAGGTATGAGGCGTAGCCCAAGTTGCAGCTGCACAGATGTCATGTAAAGAAGCTCTGGCATGGAAGGCAGCAGAAGTTGCCACCGACCTTGTTGAATGAGCTTTCATGGTAGTAGGCAACGAGATGTTACATTGTGTGTAAATAAAGGTCACACAGTCCTTCAACCATCTAGCTAATGTGACCTTAGCAACAGCCTATCCTACTCTAGGTCTAGAAAAGGCCAAAAATAACTGGCCAGATTTACGAAAGGGTTTAGCCCTGTTTAAGTAAAAACGGATTTGCCTGTGAATATCAAGGGTATATAGGCAATACTCTCCTCTGTCTGAATGGTTGGGAAAGAAAACTCGCAATTCAGTGGCTTGATTAATGGACATTTCAGAGATCACTTTAGGCAGAAATGATGGATTAGTTCTCAGAGACACTCTATCTCTATGAAAAATCAAGCATGGACTCTTGATACATAAAGCTTAAAGTTCAGAAATACGTCTGGCAGAAGTAATAGTGACCAAAAACAAGGTTTTCCATGACAAATACTTGAGGTCGCAAGAAGAGGCTGGTTCAAAAGTTGCCATTGTCAGAGCTTGTAGAACTAATGACAGGTCCCATGGTTGAATAGGTTCTCTAAAAGGTGGCTTCAGATGATTCACACCTTTTATGAAGGTCTTGCACAATTTATGGGACATAAGAGAGGAATCTTGGACACCCTCATGAAAATTAGAAATTGCAGCCAAATGAAATGGTAGAGGCCGACAGACCTGACTGAAACAGGTCGGCCAGATAATCTAGTATTATCGACACTGGTGCTGAAAAGGGGTCTATTTGTTTATCTTTCAGCCAACAGGTAAATCTTTTCTACTTGCTCAGATAAGTAATTCTAGTGGAGGACTTATGAGAAGCAATGAGAATATCACGTACTGGTAAAGAAAGATCATTCTGCCTGGCAATCAAGGGAATTGGAGTAGCCAAGCCCTTAGCTTCAGGCTGTTCAGGTTGGGATGAATCAGGTTCTGTGGGTATGAGATCAACTCTGGGATTGGATGGAGGATCCATGGTCGATCTAGTAGGTGAGGCCAAAGGAATGGGAACCAAATCTGTCATGGCCAATATGGTGCTATGAGGATTACCTTGCTCTTGAACCGCTGGGCTTTTTTCAGAAACTGGGGAATGAGAGGAAAGGGCGGAAATGCGTAGAGAAGACCTGAGGGCCAATTGTGGACTAGAGCGTCCCTGGGTGATTGTCCCGGAGGGGTTATCAGGGCAAAGTAGTTGCTGCATTTGTAGTTGGCCGGGGATGCACAGAGGTCGCAGCAAGGACGGCCCTAGCGGTGGAAGATCTCTGCCGCTATCAAGGGATTCAGGGACAACTTGTGAGGTTGCAGAATGCACCTGCTGAGTCTGTCTGCTATCACGTTGGAACTCCCGGGAATGTGCATTGCTAGAAGAAAACGGTTGGTAGCCATCGGCCATTGCCATATCCTCATGGCCTCTCGACAAATGGGGTAAGATTTGGTTCCACCTTGCTTGTTGATGTACCAGACCACCGCCATGTTGTCTAATTGAATCGCAATTGTCCCAGACGGCAGCAGAGGATGGAATGCTTGCAACACCAGAAGCACCGTCCTCAGCTCTAGAACATTTATATGCAGATGGGCCACCGATTGGGACCAAGTGCCTTGGACTGTCTGTCCCTGACATAGCCCCAACCCACCCCATCAGGGAGGCGTCCGTGGTCACTGTGGCCTTGGGTTGCTGGGGGGAAAGGGGGCGAGACCACTGAGAGAGATTGTGTTATCCCTGTTTGCACCTGTGGGTTACTCGAATCATGGCAGATAGAGGATGCTGAAAAGGATACCATTGGGTGAGCAGTAGCCATTGTAAAAGCCTCATGTGAAACCTGGCTAGGGGAACAATGGTGATGGAGGCTGCCATGGAACCCAACAGTTGTAGAACAGAGTGAGCCGTGGATTTTTCCTTTGAAAGGATTGGAATTAGTTGTTGCTTTATCCTTAAAATTCTCTGCTCTGGAATAGCAGCTCTGCAGTTTTTTGTGTCCAAGATAACCCCTATGAATTCTGTTGACTGAGATGGGGTGAGATTGGATTTCTGCCAGTTTATGGTTATGCCTAGCCTTTGAGCAGCGAGGAGAGAGTATGCCAGGACTTTTTCCAGTAGATGTCTGGTGGGGGTGGAAATGAGCCAGTCGTCTAGGTACATAAACATCTGGAATCCTTGAAGTTGCAAGTAAGCTGTGACAACTGCCATGCACATTGTGAACACTCTGGGGGCTGTAGAGAGTCCGAAGGGCAGTACTCTGAACTGGTAGTGACTGGCTCCTGCACAGAAGCGCAGAAATCTTCTTGATGGCCTGTCCACCTTTATGTGGTAGTATGCATCTTGAAGATCTATAGAGCACATCCAATTGCCTTTTTCCAAAAGCGGGAGGATAGACTGTATAGTGACCATCCGGAATTTTTGTACTCTCACAAACTTGTTCAATACACTGAGGTCCAAAATTGGTCTCCAGTCCCCGGTTTTCTTTGGCACCAAAAATAGTCTTGAGTAGAATCCGGATCCTATCTGGTCTGGCGGGACTATTTGGATGACTCTTTTTCTTAGCAGCTTTTCTGTTTCTAGTGCTGCTACTTCCCTTTGACTGGGTAGAAAGTTGGGAAGATTTTTTGAAGGGATGTGACAAAGATCGAAGGGGATATGATAACCTCTGGTTATGATCCTTTGTACCCAAGAATTGGTGGTGATGGTTAGCCAGGCAGAAGGGTACAAGGAGAAATGTCCCCCAACCACCTCCAGAGGAAAGAAGTTGGGCCGCTCTTCAGGAGCGCTGGTAGGATTGACCAGAGAAAGAATCCCTGGAACCCTGGTTACGTGGTCCCCCTCTGCCCCGAAAGGAGCGTCTTCCCTGTGAGTTTCCCCCTCTGCCTCTGGGGCAGAACTCGGCCTGTGTGTCACAGAAAGGATCCTGAGATTTCTTGAACCATATCTTCCCACTCTTTTGGTTTCGGGAGAAAGCACATTGAGGGGAAGAACAGACACCTACAGCAGAAAGGGTCTTACCGTCTTGTTCACATCTGGCCAGTGTGCTTTTAACTTTGGGCCCAAACAACGAGGACGGCTCAATGGTGGCATTAAAAAAGGAAGACTTAAAAGGTTCCTCGAAGTTGCACAAGCTCATCCAGGCGTGTCGTCTCAAGACCGCAGATGAACCCGCCGCTCTAGCTGCTCCTTCTGATGCATGAGATATCAGTCGCATAAAGGAGTTAGATATAGACTCAATGGTGGCCAGCTGAGAGGCCACTTTGTCACTGACCTCATCAGACACTGCACCAGCCAAGGTTTCAGAGCGCTCAGAGACCAGATCCCTTTGAAGCCTGGTAAAATGTGCCATATAATTCAGGGACCTGATAGCAAAGGTCGCTGAAGCAAAAGTGCTCTTCCCTATTCTGTCCAGGGCCCGGGACTCTCTGTTAGGCGGATGGACAGTCTGGCTTTCTTCTTCTGCCAGATCCTTTTTTGTTGCGGCCGCCACCACCAAAGCATCTACAGGAAGACCTTTGGACCAATGGGGATCGGAAGCAGGAGGGGACAAGATCTTATCAGGCCTCCGGGTAATAGCTTCACCAGTATCAGGGGCCTTCCAAGCACGCTGCATGATGAACTTGACAAGTTCATCGGCAGGTGGAGTAACCCAGGAGGTAGGGGGCCTGGCGAGAAAAGCCTGCAGGAACACAGATTCCTCAGGGGTCGGATTAGAGGGCTGCCAGTCACCTCTCTGTTTCAGGATTTCAAGGATATCACCAAAGGATACCTCAGAGGGTGACCGAGGGGATCCTTCCCCCTCATCAAAATCTGTGTCTTCGGTAAGAGACTCCACTGTGGAGTCCATGTGCTTCCTCTTACACAAACTTTTCCGGTGGACCTCCTCAGCGGGAGAAGCTGGGGAAGACAACGGAAAAGGGGATTCCTGAGGGAATATGTCCTGAGGCCCTTGCACCCGGTGTTCGCTAGGTGCGACTTGTGAAACCAGTGTACCAGAGGAGGGTGGAGGTATAGACGTCCGGTATTGCCAGCAGCAGCAAAAGCCTTCTCCATCAGTTGGAAGGCTGGTCCACCCAGAGAGGAGTGTATGTCGTGGACAGGGGGCACTCCTCCCCTAAGTAGCTCAGCCTGCCGACTCGGAGTCCCTGGATGGCTGTGGAGCTGCAAGCTATGCGTATCACAGCTGACATCCTGGGTCATAGCAAAAGTTTCCTGCCATGAAGGCAACTGCGTTCCTTAGTGAGATCCATAAAGGGAACCGCAGAAGGGGAAGACTGTACTATATCCACGGACTTCAAAGGCAATGAAGGAGGAGAATAAGAAGATGTCTTTGGAGATGGGTGATCACCTCCCAAGGAAGGATAGTTCCCGGGGGTGGAATACCTCTGGCCAAGAATGCCTGGTCCACAAGATGCAACACATCATGTTCAGAAAGACTTCTAGTGGACCTCACAGAGACAGAGGGAAAAACAGGCCTGTCCACAAAAGAGGCAGACTCGGTGCCCATCTCATCTGATCGCACCGAGGACAATGGTGCCGAGAAAGACTGAACTACTGTAGCCTGCACCGAAGAAGTCATCGGTGCCGATGTCATTGTCTGCACCGCCACAGGGATCGGTGCCGAAGTGGTTCTCAGTGCCGAAACTGGAACCGACAAAACTGGAGTCAGTAATAAAGGCCTCGGTTCCGAGGAAGATCTTGGAGCCGATGCGGTCAAGGTCTGTGCCGATACAGTGGTAAAGGTCTGAACCGAGGAGCCCCTCAGTGCCGATATGTAGAAGGCTGCAGGAGAGGATGGAGCCAAAATCACTAATGGAGCTGAAGGCCTCGGTGCCGAAGGTCTGGGCACCGAAAGCACTGGGGGTGACTGAGACAACTCTGGTGTCAAAATTTTAGCCTTTTTAGATTTTGGTTGCTGAGAGTCCCAGCCGGGGACTAAGGCAAGGATTCAGCCTTAGTAGAAACATCCATTTTCTTATGGGCTTTAGGAGAGGTTGAGACCTCTGACCCAGAAATAGCCTCTGAAAAGGGAGATTTTAGAAGTCCCTTCAGTATCAGCTTATTTTTCCTTTCTAACAAAGTTCTATTAGAAAAGTTTTCACATATAGTACAAGATGGTTCAACAGATAAATGGGAAGCTCCCAAACAATAAACACATAAAGAGTGTGCTTCAGAAGTAGGCAGTTTGTGTCCACAATCAGAACACTGCTTAAACCCCAGACTACCCTTTTTATCTGCCATATTAACAAATAGAAAAATACCAACAATAGTACAAGAGAATACCCAAAGGTATGAAAAAGAAAAGGAAAGTAATTACCAACAATGGTAAGGAGAAATTACCTCACGGTAAAAAGGGTAAGTAAAGGACAGAGAAAAAAACCTGAGGAAATTATGAACGCTAGATGCGATAGGGCAAGAGACAATAAAATATCAACTTTTCTGACAGAAAAGTAATTTGTAAAGCAATTAAACAACAACTAACTGTACTTAGCTCAAGAGAAGTAGCTTGACACGACTGGATGGCAATGCTGCAAATGAAATCTGAGGTAACAGGGATAGGGGAATTGTGGGTAAGAGTTTAGCTTGAGAGTTTGAAGCTGACACGAGCTTGGAAAATGGCCGGCTCGGTTCCGAACTCGGAACTGATACCCATACGTAAGGAATGAACAAGGATTAACAATATCAGATGCTATGTTCTGCCAATTTTCACCAACAGGTAAGTCACTGGCAAAAAGTTTTATATGTACTTGCATCCCCATTTAAAACAATACAGCTTAGCCTGTGGGTGCTATAACCTTGAAGATAGTACATTATTTAAGGGGAAGTGAGAAGTATTTGGTGTGTGTGTGTGTGTGTGTGTGTGTGTGTGTGTGTGTGTGTGTGTGTGTGTGTGTGTGTGTGTGTGTGTGTGTGTGTGTGTGTGTGTGTGTGTGTGTGTGTGTGTGTGTGTGTGTGGTAGAGCAAGATGTCGGACTACTCTGGCAGTGAACAGAAGAATGGCTTGTAAGTTTGCAAGGGTGCCTGCTGAAATTTCATGGACCATAACTGTGATCCTGAGAACAGTGGTTCAAATGTGCATGTGGTACTCAGTCTATGGTTGCTATATCTCAGAGTATTCTCCTTATTCCAAGGTGCATCACACTCAGATTTAGTATATTAGTAATACTGTAGTAGGGGAGTAGTTCTATGTCAGGAGATTAAAAAATGTAGACTGACTTTCAGAATTATTTTTTATATACATTGCATGATTTTTACAAGTGTCAAGACTTGCAGAATTGGGTCTCACACTTAAATTGATGCTAGACAGGTCAGCTACCCAATGGGGAGGGAAAGAAGATGACCCACTGCATTACTGCTCCCAAAATGAGTGACATGACTTAACATGCACAAGGGATGTAGGTAGCTCTGTGTGTGTGTGTGTGTGTGTGTGTGTGTGTGTGTGTGTGTGTGTGTGTGTGTACATGTGCACTTGTGTGTGTGCGTGTGTGAGCATTCAGAGAAGAGTATACTTGGTGCAGTGTGTTGCACTTGTAGGATGCAGGATGCACTAGAAGAACCTAAAGCAAAGGATAAAAAATTTTCAACTGATTTTCAGATGGTGGTAGCATTAGGCAACTGCAGAACTTCTTCTTCTTCTTTTGGCTTTTCCCGGTCAGGGGTCGCCACAGCGGATCACCTGTCCGCTCATGATTGGCAGTGGAGTTTTACGGTGTCGAGTTGCCAGCCTGGCGTCCAACCTTCCACAGAAGGCACTCACACGCACACATTCATGCCTAGGGCCAATTCAGAGTGTCCAATCCACCTACAGCATGTCTTTGGGATGTGGGAGGAAACCAGAGCACCCGGAGAAAACCCACACGACAATAGGGAGGACATGCAGACTCCGCACAGAAGGCACCCCAGCTGAGAATCGAACCGGAAAACCTCTTGCTGTGAGGTGGCAACACTAACCACTACACCACCATGGCTGCCCTAGACACCCAATGCACTCTGAGGGACCGAAAAATCCCGGAATACTTGACTACTCTTCAAAATATGACTATACAGTCTCAGTGTCATAACATGAGATAGACATCTGCAGATAATACACTTCTAGGCTAAAAAACATTGAAAGATACACCCCTGCTGAATTGCACGAGTGCTGTGATTACTCATTTACAATGAGATTATGAGTGAAGATGTGTTTGCAATACAAGAAAAGTGGAGGCCCTGCCTAACACAGCATAACCCCAGACATTGCCACTGCATGTAGCTTCACAAAGAATAATTTTCAGCAGGAATTCTCTATTAGCCACCCCTACTGCTCCTAATTTATTATTGGTAATCGCAAGTTGCCACTACTTAGGAGAATTTTGAAACTAAGACAACTATACATTTCTGTGGAAGATCCACTGAGTCCCCTTAATCTACCTGTATTCACATCACAAAATCTCAGCAGAAATATTTGTATTGCACAAGATGACATTCCCAACCAGTAAGATAAGCTGTTGATGATGGTCATGTAGTCCACAAAGCATACTTTGGCTTGGCCAAGATATTTGACACCATCCATCTTAGCATTATTAGCAAGCTTACAAACAAATCCAATTTAGAGAGATATATATAGAGCTGACAGTCCCAACCAGATCTAAATATAATGTGAAAATTAAAACAACCACCCTTGTGGTCCACCAACACAAATGAACTCTACAATAAAAGTAAAAAACACTCATTACAGTATACAGCAGAACAAAACCCTGATATCAAGGATAACATGAGAAAATTGACTAAAACTTGAAAAATACTATTAGGAATACCAATATAGCCCATAAACTCATGTCAGCATCTGAAGCCAAGGACAATTACAAATCCTTCTTTAGTTATGTTAGGAAAGTAAAAAATAATACCCAACATTGCTCTGTACTTATTCATAATGGCAGCACTTAGTCTGACCCAGTAGACATTGCCAACATACTAGTAAACACATGCAGTGCAAGCTTCACACTGGAGATGACTATCCAAAATGCACTTATCCCTGAAGCTCTCAGACCTCTTATCACTAAAGGACATGTACTGGGCTGCTGACTCCAATACAAAACAAACTTCTTCTGTGAGACCTGATAATATATCTGGCTATTTAATAAACAGTACTTAAAAAACCCTGGCAGAGCCACTCCTTAAAGTATTCAAACTGAGTCTAGCCACTGGCTTTGTCCATGAGTTTCTTTTTGTGCACAGCAGCAGTGATGCTACTCCACAAGGGTGCCCCCATCATGGACCCTGGGAATTATAGGCCCATTAGCCTGACAAGTCTTATTTACAAAGCCATGGAAAATATTATAACTGGCCTGGTAAACTATGACATTAAAATCTCATCAGGCCAGATCAGCAGCAGTTCGGCTTTGTCTAAGGTAGATCTTGTCTAATGAATCTGGTTACCTTTTTTGAAAGAGTAACACAAGTTGTTGACAATGTTCATGCTGTCTGCGCAGCGTACTTTGACTTTGGCCATTCTCCTTGCTAGTACTGTTAGCAAGTTTAACACTTTACAAATAGACCTCAAGGACAAAACCCACACAGTGTGGGTACAAGGTGCCTCATCAGAGAGAATGAAAGTGACCAATGGTGTCCTGCAGGGCTCCGTGCTGGAAGCTGTTTTATTTGGCCTTTACTTTTCTGATCTCCATACTTCAAACCAAGACCTCTAGCTAACCAGATCTGTGGATGACTCTAAACTTGGAGTCGTTGTCAAGTCATCCTCTGACAACCAATCACTGGAGCAAAATCTTACACATGTAAGTACTGGATATACTAAAATGGGCTTAAATTAAATGCAAGAAAGCACAATATTATCACATGTGATAACATACCCCTCCCCGGCACACAACATAGACAATACTCCACTGCAAAAATGAGAAATGTTGTTAGAGACCTTGGAACCTGATTTGACAATTCTCTGTCCTTTGACCATCATGTAACAACAGCAGTTGCAAAGTAGTCCTTCTACTTAGCACAGCTGATTGCCAAGGGGATATCAGCAAATCTAAAGAGGTTTTTGTTCTCTTACAGTCAGCATTGTTTAGGTCAATTATTGAATACAACACCCCCTTTAGGATGTACTTCACTAAGTATATCAAACAACTAGAAAGACGTCTGAAGTCGCTAGCTAAAACGATCACTGGCTTAAACGCTCTAAGCAATTAGAAAAGACTGAAAACAGTATCCCTATATTCACTATCTTACAAACTCCTCTGATGTGGAAGTACCGATTTTCATGCTGTTTCACATTCAGAAGCAATTCACTCTGTTGCACACTGGAGAGCACTGTCACTTAAGGCAAAAAGGACATCATCCTCAAGCAACAAAGCCAAATTCCCATATCACCCCAATCTGAATACTGTAACAAAGTTAGCTAAACCCTGATGTCCTGCCCATGAAGACCACAGTCATGAGGACAACCAAGGTACAACACTGGTGGAATTCTCCAACTTAATATTGATAATGCTGATCTTATGTCTTTCTCTGCAAAACCAGAGAAAGATTGGCAGACAGCAATGAACCTGAGATCTCATTTCATACATGGTATTCTGGAGTAATGATTTTGATTATTCTCCAAGAACACAAACACATGCTCAAAGTACTAGTGAATTCTCACCTTTCCCCATATCTGTGCAAGGATAAAGAGTTCCACAGGTAGGATGGAATTTGTATAACTCCTCAGTCAGAGTCTCAATGATTAGACACAGTGTGCATCATTTTAGCATACACCTTCCTAGGGGAGCTCAGTAGTGTGAATCTTCCATAATCAGGGGTCACCCCAGTGATCCCCCTTCTGAATTTCAGTTCTGAAGACAGGAACCATTAATTCAGTTTGGAAAATCATAGGTTCTTTCTAGGCATACCACAAAAAATAAAAGAAAACATGCTAGCCACAATACTTCAACTACATTCATTGTCTTTAAGAATTTATAGGTGGAGCTCATCTACTCCTGCATCTTCAAGTGCCGTATTGATCTCATATACCGTTATGCATCCAATTTCACCACCTGCTTCTAACATTGCCTCCTAATGGGAGAGCATGTTCAAGAGTTTCAGGAGTTTCTCAAAGTCTCCTTTATATATCTTAACAATGCTCCCATTTACATTCATCATTGCTTCACCTCTGCTGAGGACAACCTGAGCAATATCCCATATCCCTTTCCTGTTTCAATGGATAGTTTACCAGACCCTTTATGAGGTCATCCAAATATCATTCTCCATTAATTTATCAAGTCTTCATACACTAGGACCTTTTCTTCAAAGCTACCAAAGATGCTGTTTTCCTGGCTTGTTGGTACCTATTAATCAAATCTGGGAACCCTCCGCCTGCTATAATTGCAATAAAGGTGTCTTTCTTTTATCTCACAGATCAACTCACAACTAAAGTTTACTAGCAGATCCTATTGCTTACCATCACACAAAACATCAAGCCCTTGCCCCTTTGGCCCACGCTTCTTAACATTGTCTCAACTACTGAGGTCTTAAGTGAGGTTCACTCAAACTTCACATTATCAACCTCCCCGATAATAAGGAAACGTAAAAGATCTTATGGATGTGAGTGTTGAATCTATTCAGACAGAAGCATTAGATATGTGCTTCCTGGACTTTATGACATGACTGACATTCCTGGGTCTGCTAAATCACTGTCCCAGCCACCTGAACAAACTCACCACCAAATACTGATGACATGACAGCTCTGCATATCTTCTGAGTTAACTGTCTAGAAAGTACAGTCTCAGTTCTGATGATATGACTAGAGATCTGATCACTGACCTTTGTTCTAAGCTGCTGTGGTACCCTGTACATTTATGGGCATCCTCATGCTTGAGCATGGTGTTTGTCATAACAATCCATGACTGGAGAAGATGTCCAAAAGAATTCACAAGTTAGGTCCTAATAAGGCAAACCATTCTTCCCAATAACTTTCCTCTAGATATCTTCATCATTCTCTATTGAAGCAATGAAATCTTCCAACAGAACTATGGAATTCATGGCCGGTACCCTATCAAGTATTGCACCATGGTCAGTAAGGAGGACAAATATTCCAAACAGGGCACAAATGCGCAGACAATAGATAGAGCTTCCCTTTATGCAACCAGCAGCTGCAATGAGCTGACTCTTATTTAGTGGTACAAAATTTAACTGAGCGGCACCCAGATGGGGGCTTATGAACATCCACACATACCTTGGGCCTCAGTTGAGAGTCATTGCCACAGTAGGAAAGAGACCACAGATGCTCAATAAGTCAGGTTCTGAAACAAATGCTGAACATAGAGATACAATATAATTATACATATAACATGTATCAGTTCCTAACCATTGTTTTTATATTATGTCTAATTTGTTATAACTATTTAAACTGCAGATTGTGTTTGTCAAATTATTGTTCTTGAAATGTTTTGTAACAATTTGAAGCTTTTCTCCCTGGGTCTACACTGAAAATGGGCTTCTACCCCAGTCAGATTATATATATATATATATATATATATATATATATATATATATATATTCACTGAGGGGGATAGCAGGTACACACACAGTATTTCCAGATGCAGCTCTTTAAAATAAAGAACAATGTCCCCTAAGAACAGCATAATCATGTTTTCCTTTTAATGTTTTCCCTCTACACTTTCCCACTTCATCCATCAGTTATGAAATCTTAACATAGTTCTATAAATGATACTGATAACACTCACCTCTCCATTGACAGCTTTCCCAGTTTAAGAGACTGTAGAATGCTAAAATGATCAGTGTCAAGTACATAAAGTAAAGGCAACCACCCTGCTATTTATTTTTAATAATAAAACTGGCTGTAACCATTCCCCACATCTCAAGCCTGTCTTGAACACTCCAGCACAATCATCCATGCACTTTCCTGCTATATATTATTTCAAGAGTGTTATTTTCCCTAAAGAAACATGTCTTTAGTAAGGTACCACACATAGATTTAAGTAATCACTTGCATATTTTTCATTATTTTCCACTGTGCATTCAGTAACATTCAATAACTGTTCAGAACTTACTTCATGTCCTAATATTTTGAGCTTTTAATGTGCCGTCTATGGTGCATAATTGTATGAACAATGCTCACTTTTGCTGTAGTTTCTTTAACAGTAAGCTAAAAAAGACCCGGTGTCCTGACATTCCCAATGACATTGTTGTGGTTTATAAGGTGAGATCCTAAGAACTCTGAAAATTTAGTCCACAGGCATCACTTATTGGCAAATATATGTGTATGTTTCAATAGGTCAAAGAGGGCCCTTAACCTTGCTAATGCCAGTATCTCATGCAGGAACCACTCTGCTGTAACCATGCAAATGCAAAGTTTAATTTTGCACACTGATATAAAAATCAACATTTTGCAAGAACTGGTCCAATAACTGTGCAAAAGTCAATTAAGCAGGGCCTTAAGATGAGTGAGGTGAAAATATGGGGCAAAAAAGTGTTTAATTTGATGACTATAGTCATGTAATGTTTTAAGTTTGCTGCATTTTAATTGTAGTCTTGCAGCATGTTGACTTCAAAATTTGTCAGAAAAGTGCAGGTCATGAATCCAGCTCTGTGACATAGAGGGATAAAGCCCTGACTAGTCAAAGATGACCTAAAATTGATGACTAGTGGCTCGGGTGCTTGTAGGAGTTGGTCAGGGAAGATGGGAGTGAGCAGCCTCTGTTGGCCCACCCATCCTGGTAGAAAGGAGGCTCTGGTTCACCACACAGGTGTCACCTAGTGGCAGCACAAGGTGTTCACCCTGTGGAGTTCTAAGCAGGCAGAGTTTGCACTACCATTGTACATGCACACTATGCAGCCAAGGAGAAACAAGCACACCCAGGCACACTCACCCTCAAGAGGTAGCAAATTCAGTCTCAGAGGAGCCACTGAGGGGGGGGGGGGGTGCTCTTTTGAGTATGGGGTAGGCCAGTCTCCCAGGACCAGCAAGCTGTCCTGTTCTCTACTGCCTAACTACTGATGGAGAATAAAGGGCTGATGATGGCTCTTAGGGCAGGAAGAAATGGGCTGTAGGGTTCCCACTTAACCCAGGAATACCTTACTCTCATTCTGCTGGAACAAATGGGTCAACTGAACAAAGGCAGGGGACATTGTTCAGGTCCAGGGGGAAGAACAAAGAAAAGTAGATATAATTTTTTTTGATGCAGGCCAAAACGTAATATTCTGAGTCCAGGAGGATATTTTACATTTGGTGAGTGCAATCTGAAACAGAATGTAAATACTTTAATTGATACACAATATATGTTCATAACATGTTTATCTGAACATATGGGAGAAAAATATTAAATACAGCCAGGTTATGAGCCTATGTTTCGTTTCAAAAATGAAGTCTTGTAATATCAATGATTTCTAATGTTTGTTTAAAAAATGCAAGACATGATTTTCTTCTGAGCATATCGTGACAATAACAGCTGTAATTTTCCTGTGTGAAGCCACTTTGCTTTCACTCTAATAAAGAATATTGCCTTAGCATTGTGTATTGTGTCCCTAAAGTAGACAAAAAGTTTTCATTTGTCACACCAGTGACCTAGGATCAAAAGTTGACCCATTTATTAGAAGGCAGTCTAGGAGGGGATTACAAAGTAGCGAAGGCCTGCTATATTCTTTTCAGGGAGAAAACAAAGTAGTACAGGCTGGACACCTAGTATATTCTGGGAGTGAATGGCAACCGTCCTTGTCATTATTATTTTTTTTCATTTTGAAATTTTCAACATTATCTGTTTAGAGTACTGTAACTGTTTTGACATCCCATGTTTGGGGGATGTTGATATCTGTACCACCAAAAAAATTTAAACATTCAAAATGGACAACACAAATTCCCGGGTTTCCTGTAGTTTGTCTTCATTGCTCCTTACTCTTTAACTACATTAGAAAAGCATCTCTATGAACAAATTAAAAGGGCACATTGTTGTGAAAAGGCCTTATCCCATCATATTCCCTACCTGTGGAATAAACTATTCCTGTATATTAAGCCAAATTTGTGGTTCACATTTGGGTTGCACAGCTAAGCATTTAAGGGCTCTAGTGGTTGTTAGCCTAGTATACACGTATGAGCCTATGAACCTATAAGTAAAGCAGTGCCCTAGTTACATTCAGGACTATCCTAGATAATTGGATTGGACACTCACAGATTCCCCTTGAACCTATTTTGTTTGACCCTCCATGAGGCAAAGAGTAACTCATGATGTTGAGTGTGTTGGGCTGCACTGAAAATGGCCTAACAATTGATTATCTAGCATCTATCTATCAGCCTATACTTCTTCTTTCGGCTTTTCCAGGTTAGGGGTCGCCACAGCGGAACTCCGATCTGCTAATGATTGGCAGTAGATTTTTACGGTTTTGAGGTGCCAGCCCGACGCCCAACCTTCAACTAAGGCAGGCCCATTCACGCATGTCTTTCAAATGCCACTCGATCGCGGGGAGGATATGCAGACTCCACACAGAAGGCGCTCCAGCCGAGAATCGAATGGGAGAACCTCTTGCTGTGAGGCGACAATACCACCACGGCATATATATCTATGAGCCTATAACCTATCTATATCCTCGAAACAATATTAGGAGTTTCAGGAATAAGTGAAAAGAATGGAGTGGTTTAACTATCTAAATTTTACCTGGGTAAACGAATCAATATCACATAAATATATCCAAATATTAGTCCTGATACCTTTTCTATTATGACCAAAGCTACAGTGATAGGGGTAAATGCAATATAAATAGGCCGCTTACAACAGTCAAATAGCTAGAATGTTTTAGGTAGTGAAAAGAAGTCACACATACAGAGGGAGAACACACACACAGTGAATGGAGGCTAAGATTGAACTCTGTGCCCTGGTATGGTGAGGCTGGGGTCTTGACCTCTGAGTCACCAAGCTGCCTGCAAACATTAATTCAATGTTACTCCAAATAATTTAGAAGAAAAATAGTACAAAATCTAACTAGGGATGACAGTCTCTTGGCTATCATAATCGTAAATATAGGGTTATTCTACTCCCCACACATGGTTATACCATCTATAAGTAACGCATACCATGATGACATAATCTTTAACCTAAGAATAACATCAAAATCAATCTTAAATAATCATCCTTACTAGATGTTATCAATGGAAACTATAATGCAGTGAGTGATAACCTTATGAAAACAGACTGGGATACTATCTGACCCTAAAACGCTGCTTGGGATACTATCAATGGATTCTGTGATATTATTAATCTCTACATTCATGAACACAGTGGCAGAACACAAATATATTGGTATATTCAACAACTACTTAGCATTAAAATTACCCTAATAATAAAAATAAGTCTATATTAAATACAAACATAACTTACTTTTCTTGAAGCATCTTTCAGATCTAGCTGTGAGCTCAGTTTTTTCTCAAAAGGTGAAAGCAATAAAAAGGTATTTAATTACAACAAAAAACTGAAAGAAGAATTATGAATGCAATACATTATATAAAAATAATGAAGTGATTACCCACCCAAAAACATAACAAATATACTTGAAGAATTTTTTTGTGCAAACTTCACAACAAGCAAAGAAATATGTCAGGGTACCACACAGACAATGAAACATCCCTTATGCAACTACAACCATTATAACTGAAACCAAATAGTAAAATTGAAAAGTCAAGTTCCATGAGACCATTCTTACACAGAACCAGGGAAAACCTAAAAATCTATTTGCAATCATGTTAAACAAAATGTTAGTATGTGGACACATAGGGTCAGATCAGACACAAACAATTCTGAACCCATCAGCCTGAGCAGTAATTTATGTAAAATTATGGACAGAGTCATAACTGAACTTATTCAAACTTGACGCAGGGGACTTAATTCCATTACATAATGAACAGTGTGTTTTTAACAGGAGATCTTGCCTTCTGAACCTTATGTCATCTTTTTGGAGGGTACCCTTCTAAAGGTCCTGAAACAATGATAATTAAAATGCCATGCCACTAAAAAATGTTAAACTCACAGTCACATCTTTAAAGACATTCTCCAGAAAATTTTTGCCCTCCTGCATCCCCTCACACTGTGGATACTTATATATACCTAGCTACAAAATCACTGTGCTTCAGAGAAGAGGGAGGGGAAGTACTCTTAGATTTTAGATTGTTACTTCAAGATGACATATGCGTTGTCGCCTCACAGCAAGAGGTTCTCCCATTCGATTCTCGCCTGGAGCGCCTTCTGTGTGGAGTCTGCATGTCCTCCCTGCGGTCGAGTGGCATTCGAAAAACATGCGTGGGCATGCCTTTGTTGAAGGTTGGGCGTCAGGCTGGCACCTCGGCACCGTAAAAATCTACTGCCAATCATTAGCGGATGGGAGTTCCGTTGTGGCGACCCCTCACTGGGAAAAGCCAAAAGAACAACAACAACTTCAAGATGACATATGCCTTGATTGTAAGGCAATGTCTGATCAGCTTTCTAATAAATTATGAAGATATGGACATTTAAAAAAAAGAACAGCTCCATTACAAATGATCAATAACATATTAGTAGGGGTATGTCCCCCCTGCACCACCAGGTAAGAGGCAAGCCTTACACACACACACACACACACACACACACACACACACACACACACACACACACGCACACACACACACACGCACACACACACACATATATATATATATATATATATGCATAAACTGCACACTCTTACAACAGTAGAAAAGGGACTTCTCCCAGTTCACAGTGCTCTTAACAAACAGAGATCTCACAATGCTTACCAGTCAATGCCGGCCAATTGATCAACTGTGAATACAACCAATTATTTTCAGGCAGAAATCATCTGATCCAGTACTGCTTCAATATCTATGCCTGCAATGAATAGCTGGGGAAGCTAACAGACTTAGGAACCAAACAGTAATTCAAAAATCAATAACAGAAAGTTGTGATGGATACTTTATACAATGCCTGATTACAGCATAAACTTATCCCTATAATCAGAAGGAACCATTCATTAGCTTCATTTCAACAATAACATTGTTATATATATGTGGGAAGTAGAAAGCATTAGTGAGGTTATGACAATCAAGCTTCTTGAAATCTACAAGAAAAGAATTACCAGAAGTTCCACAAACAACACAGTTCACATCTCCATAACCAATCCAAATCAATCTGTTTTAATGGTACTGGTTAAAAAGAACTGTAACATTAGCACAGACAATACTTTCCAATAAATTATAATTCTAATTCTTTGTTGCATACCCACAACAAATCTATTTAGCACAACACAACTGTCTTTGTGGATATAGTATCTAGACATCTTTCTTCTCACTTCTTCTGAATTCAATGTATACTGCTTAAAATTGTACTCTTTTTTTTCCCAGTTTTACTTATGTAATATACATTCTTGCCATTTAATGCACACATATTTTCACTTTGTTTGTTTTTGTATTTGCCAGTTGTATGAGTCCAGCATTAAGCAGCATTTTACCTTCTCCAAGGATGCTGCTACAATATGAATAAACAATCACTGACTAAGAATTGGCTTAGTTTCTGGTGTCATTCAAGAGAGTGCAATATTTGCAAGCACAGAAGGAGATGGTCAATAGAACCTTTGCCAGGGATGGTCTGCACCTCTTCCCTCTAGGCTTTTGAATATCAGTTAAACATTGCCCCCCATAGTGTCTTTTTAAGGCAGTGCCAAACTGAAACTACTACCAACATACCAAATCAAAATCAAGAAAATCTAAAGGTGCTACTGCTCAATGCTAGTAGTCTAAACAAAAAACTTCACTCCCTAGAAGCTCTCCTCACCCTAGAGAATGCTGATGTCTGTGTAGTCACTGGGTCATGGTTTGAAGTGATGGAGAGCACACTGACAGTGCAAGGTTATAATGCCTTCCACACATTTAGACCAGCTACTGCACAAACAGACACTAAAGATGGAGGTGTCTTGATTTACATCAAAAATAAATATACCTCAATACTGGTCAAACAGGACAATGCACTTGAGCTTCTCCACACTCAAATCACCACAGGAAAAATCCCATACCACTTGCTTGCAAGCTATAGGCCTCCCTCTCTGACTCAGGAAATCAATAAGATGTATTTAAATTTAATGGAAACACTCAATCATCCAACCCAATACCATATTCATGGGTGACATTAATTACTCCACTATTAACCGGGCATCATATACAACACCAAACGTACAGGCACAGAGATTCCTGGATTTTGTAATCACAAACTCCCTGGACAAGATTGTCATTCCACCAACCAGGGGTGAGCCATAATGGATCTGGTCCTCATTGATATGGGACAGTGTTGCACACCCCTTAGTGTAATGTCTTCTCTGGTAAGGTCAGTCCACAAACTGGTCTCCTTTGAAGTAAAAATAAAACCTTGAACCCCAGCTAACCCTGGAATATTCAGTAACTACTCCTACTATTAAGTGATAATCTGGCAAAATTTCAAGTCTCCCTAAACTCTGATAACACTGCTGCCTGTTCAGAGAAACCATATACAAGCATGGTAATAGCTGCATAAACGCAGCTGTACCCAACAGGAAGACATACAGAACTAACTCAAAAAACAAGCCACCCTGTTGGGATAACAATATCAATAGGCTGTATAACAGAAGGAAGGAAATCATGGAAAAACTGAGAGGTGCACCACCCAGCAGGACAAAAGCACTCTCATCAAACTAAACAAACATCTCAGTGGACAAATAACATATACATTTGGCCTCACAAGCCAAGGAAAACCACAAGCCATTCTTCAGTTATGTCTGCAACCTCAAAGGCAATATACAATTGTGTGCAGAGCTCATTGTTAATGGAGCCACCTATACTGTGCCAGAAGATTAACAAACCTACTGGCCAACAAATTCAACTCCAACCTTATCCCTCTCTCCCCCTCACCCTTCCCTTAGGAAATACCATCAAATATAACTCCTCATGCTATCACTATGGAACAGGTCCTTAATGCTCTCTCTAACACCAAGAACACTGCATCAATGGGCCCTGACAATATCCCAGGATGACTTCTAAATAGCATGAAACATGACTTATCAGGCCAATTGGAATTGCTATTTAACTGTAGCCTCTAAACAGGCTTCATGCCTCATGAATGGAGAACAGCAACAGTCATACCTCTGCACAAAGCAGGGCCATCTACATATCTTGGAAACTCACTCAACCACAGCCAATAAGTCAAAACAACATACCCAACACACTAGTCATAGGTGACTCTATAGTCAGGCACACTGATGTCCCACTCACGAGGCTAAACAAGGAGAAGGTTACTGTCAGCTGCCTGTCGGGTGCCAGGATCCGCCACATAACCCACGCACTCAGGTCACTCCACAACAAGTACAAATATGACTCTGTCATTGTCCATGTTGGTGTGAATGACCTGAGATGTACCTCACTGGACTACATGAAAAGAGACATGGAAGAGCTCTCCGATCTTGTAGTCCAGGCAGGTATGACCCTAGCCCTGACAAGCATTCTGCCATCGCCCAGAATGATATTGCAGTACAAGGACAAAATGATGGACTTCAACAATTGGCTAAGCTTCTGGTGTCATTCTTAGGGGATCCAGTATCTGTCTGCTTGGGATGACATGATCGACAGACCACGATGCTTTGCCAGAGATGGCCTGCACCTGTCGCCCCTGGGATTCTGGATACTGGCTAAGGCTCTTTCTGCCCCTATAGTGGCTTTTTTAGGCAAGGTTCAAATAACAAATTCACCACCGTAACAGGAACAGGCAAGCAAAAACTGAGGGTAATGCTACTCAATGCTAGAAGTCTAAATCTCAAAATGCACTCACTCGAGGCACTCCTTAAAACGGAGAACATCAATATCTGTGCAGTGACTGAGACCTGGTTCAAGGCTCCAGAGAGCACTCCTGCACTACCAGGCTATAACTCATACTGTACTTTTCGGCCATGTAACCTGGACCGAAACACCAAAGGCGGAGGTGTGTCCATATTCATTAAGGATATCCACACCTCCAGGCTAGTTGCTCAGCATAATGCATCTGAGGTTATCAAAGTGCAACTAACTCTGGGCAAAACTGCAATCCAAATTGTAGCTTGATACAGATCCCCCACCATGCCCCAGGATTCCCACTCCTCTTTTCTTGATGTACTGGAAAATATTAGGTTTCAACCAAACACCCTAATAATGGGCGACTTCAACTACCCCACCATTAACTGGGAAAACTACTCGTGTACCAACTCCTTAGCTCAACGCTTTCTGGAATTCATAAACTCCAATGCCCTGGATCAACTTATCCACACCCCCACCGGGGGCAACAATATCCTAGACCTAGTCATTACCAACATATTTCTTCTTTTGTGTTAAATAGTGAACAGCTTAGTGTTCTTAATAAAGGTTTATCCTTTATTCCTGCAAGAAGGGCCGACCCAGCAGAAATGTTGAAAGACTTAAGACTACTTGGCAGAAGTCTTTCCCTGAAGTGTTTGTTTCCTACAGATACTACTGCAGGTAATAAAGGACATAATATATACAGAAAACCTAGTACCTTTGTTCCAGCTTTACCAACAGGTATTCAACGATTCATAGATGTATGTGAAATTGCTTTTAGAGAATTAAACAACTTAACTGATACTAGTATGTCATTTTATAACTTGACAGTAGATGAACACAGAGCCCTGCAAGAATTACAAAATATACATTCAATAGTTATTAAGCAGGCAGATAAAGGAGGCGGTATAGTGTTAATGGACAAGGATTTATATGTCACACAAATGGAGAAACTTTTACTTGATACGCATACATATCAATGCATTTCCAAGCCTACTGTTAACGCTATTATAGATAAAGTTTCTTTTTTAATTTTTGATTTACTAATCACGAATTTAATAGATGATTCACTTTTTAAGTATTTTAATGTGTATAAACCACTTGTTCCCAGGGTATATGGCCTACCTAAAATACACAAAAATTTGTTATCACCACCCATGCGTCCTATTGTTTCAGGCACTGGGTGGTGTACTGAACCTCTCTCTATTTATGTAGAGGGATGTTTACATGGTTTGTTGGCAAACTGCCATACAATATTGAAGGATACAAAGATGTTTTTACAAAGGCTTTATGATAGAATGGAAAGTGTTGATGTTAATGAGAATTTTGTCCTTGTTACATTAGACATTGAATCCTTATTCACTAGTATACCTAACACCTGGGGTGTTGACAGCGTTAGGGATTTTCTTTATGTGAATAAGTGTTTCACCAACACTAAGATACAGTTGATTTGTAGTCTCTTAGAGATTATCCTAGAGAACAACATTGTTATGTTCCAGGAGCAATTCTTTTTGCAGAAAGTTGGCGTGGCCATGGGCACTGCATGTGCAAATAGCTACACCAACTTGGCTTTGGTCAGCTGGGAAGAGCAAAATGTGTTGTCAAACAATAATCCATTCTTTGGACAAATACTTTGGTACGTCCGCTTTGTGGATGACGTGTTTATGCTGTGGAGAGGCTCTGGTATTGATTTGGCACAGTTTGTGGAATATTTGCATTCAACTACTGATTTTTTAAGGTTCACTTACCATAGTTCCAACACTGACATAAGTTTCCTTGATGTGCAGATTAGTAAATCTGTTTTAAATAGTCTTTGCAGTAATATTTATTTTAAACCCACTAGAAAAAATACTCTTTTGTACAAATCTAGTATGCACCCTAGACACGTTCCTAGGAATGTGCTCAAGGGTCAGGTTTTTAGAACACTGCGACTGCATAGCAGAGATGAAGATGCAGTAGTTGCCCTATCTAATTTAAAAACAGAATTTTTACATAGGGGATACTCGCCTGCAGACATTGAACAGACTATCTCTAATGCCTGGAAGCTGAGAAGCACTAGATGTAAACCTTATTTTAATGCTGGTGATGCTGTTGACAATACAAGATATACTAACAGAACTAGTAATGATTTTAGAGTGGTGTTTCAGTTTTCCAGTAACATCAATCAATACTTAGATGTAGTCAAAAAGCATTGGTATTTGCTACAAGAAGTGCCTGGACTGGTAGACAAGGTCGGACATTCTCCTGTTTTTAGTTTTAGAAATAATAAATCCCTTAAACAACATCTATGTCATGGTGAATAATCTAGAACTATTATTAGATCCAATCAGCATGGTACTTTTCCATGCAGGAATTGCAGTGATTGTCAATTTATATATAGCAAAAATAAATATGTACATCCTACTAGGAAATTTTCTTTGTACACTAATCAATACACTGATTGCAGATCTACAGATGTGGTCTATTATTGTTTTTGTGTACAATGTCCTGCTTTTTATGTAGGAAAAACAAATAGAATGCTTAAAGATCGTATTCTAGACTACCTAAGAGATATTAGTAATAATAAACCATCAAATGCTCTAGCCAATCATGTTATGTCCAATGGCTGTTCTCATTCCTTTAAGTTCTTTGTTCTACAACATATTCATAGAATCCCCAGAGGTGGTGACATTGAGAATATCACAGAGGGACATGAACAGAAGTGAATTTTGAAACTTAATTCTGAAAAGTATCCTGGTTTGAATGCTACTACTTCCTTGGTCCCTTTTTTAAAGGCTAGACATCTTAAGCATTAAGATTAGCTAAATTCTTTCAAAATTAGTCTAATGTATTTAACTATTAGTTTCCAAGTATTCTATTTAACTTTTTCCTGCCTAGTATTTTTCCATGTTTTATAATGATTTTATAAGTTTTTTAAGTGCTTTCTCATGTATAGTATTGGATTCCTTCTTGTACAATGTTTAAGCAATGTTTTTAAGCAATGCTTTTTTTAGTTTGAGCATGAGGCTTAATTGTTTTTCACTGCTACTTAATCATTGTCTGATTTTTATTGATTAATTGGCATTTTAGAATCTCTATTTAAACCTGTGCATTTTTTACTGTGGTGTCTGATGAAGCAACTTCGGTTGTGAAAGCGCTTACCACTTTGTACTTTGCTGTGATTAAATGTTTGCTGTGTGTTATCTTGGTGCATTTTTTCCTCGTTATCATCCCTGATATCCACATCCCACCCCCACCCCCCATTAAGGAAACCACGGTAAAACATTTCCCCAAAGCCAATTTCATGCTTAAGACAGAAGTGGTGAACTTCATGACACCCAAGCAGATGGACAGTACAGTTACAACTGCTGAATCCTACACAAATGCACTCTATAAGCACTTACACGAGTGCATAGATCATGCTATCCCAAACAGAACTAAGATGCTAACCTCCAAAAAAAGGAAGCCAATCTGGTGGTCCCCTGCCATAAACAAACTGTACAACAGAAGGAAGAAACTGTTGCAAAAGAGAGTAAAATCCCATGAGTGGAGGAGCTCCCTGGTCAGCCTCAGTAAGAAGGTGAGATCTCTTATAAGATCCTCCAAAGCTAGCTACGAAAACAAAATTGCCACTAATTCTAAGGACAACCACAAAGCATTCTATAGCTATGTCAAGAATCTGTATGGCAATACCCAGATCTGCTCTGAGTTGCAGCACAACGGCACAAAAATTACAGAACCACCTGATATTGCCAACATCCTGGCAGATAGGTTCAGTGCTAACTTTACCCCCCTCACCCCCTAAAGGGCCCATATCTATACAGGAAGAATGCAGAGTTCCTGTAATCACAACTACGCAGGTAAAAGCTGCACTCTCTAAAGCCAAAAACACAGCATCCATGGGACCGGACAACATCCCAGGCTGCATTTTACATGAACTTCAGAACGAACTGGCTCCCCACTTAAGCACCATGTTCAATAATAGCCTCAAATCAAGCTTTGTGCCCACTGAATGGCACACAGCAACAGTTATCCCACTCCACAAAGGGGGAGCCACCACTGATCCTGGGAACTATCGACTTATTAGCCTAACGAGCCTGGTCTGCAAGGCCATGAAACGTATCATCATGGAACTCATAAAACAAAGATATTGGTAACCTCCAAACTCTGGATCCTACCCAGTTCGGGTTTGAGAAAGGCAGATCATGCCTCCTGAACCTGATCGACTTATTTGAGGCAGTCACCAAAGCCGTAGATGAGGGTAATGTGGTTCACACAGCCTATTTTGACCTTGCCAAGGCTTTCAACACCATCCCCCATTCTGGAATTATAGATAAACTCACTAAACTAGGTATAAATCCCTATGTCACAAGATGGGTTGCCAACTGGCTCACTGACAGAACCCACACTGTAAAAGTTAAAGACTCCAAATCTGACCTCAAAGCAGTGACAAGTGGAGTACCACAGGGTTCCATCCTGGGACCTCTCCTGTTTGGTATCTACTTCTCTGAAGTACAGGCTAACAAAGAAGGCCTCTGGCTAATGAAGTTCGCAGATGATTGCAAACTAGGAGCCATAGTCAAGTCCACAAATGATGTGGACATCCTACAGAAGGGCCTCGCTGAGACAGATGCCTGGTGTCAGAGCCATGGCGTCAAGCTCAATGCCAAAAAGTGCAGTGTCATCCCCTTTGGTAAAAACTCTGTACCCATGAACTACCACATAGGCAGCAATCTACTTAACATTGAATGTGTGATAAGAGACCTTGGGACCCAGGTGGATAGTAGTCTCTCTTTTGATAGTCACATCGCCACAGTAGTCAGGAAGTCTTTCTATGTGGCACACCTCATCATAAAAGGGTTCTCATCCAGGAAAAAAAGAGGTCATTGTTCCCCTCTACTCGACACTCATTAGACCCATTATAGAGTACAACGCCCCTTTTCCCTTTTGGAAGGTACCTCACAAGACATCTGCAGCAGCTGGAAAGGCCACAGAAGTACCTCACAAAGAGGATTACTGGCCTCAAACAAATGCCCTACACTGACCGCCTCAAAAAACTCCAGCTTTGCTCCGTAGCATATCGCCTACTCCAAGGTGATCTCTGCCTAACATATAAAGCTATGTCAAACCCAGAGCTGTTGGACATGCTAAACCTAAAGAAATTCCAGTACCTCCAAGCTACACACTCTAGAGACCTAAACCTTGTCATGACAATAAACAGGACTTGCTGGAGGGATAGATTCCTGTCTTAGAGACTTCCCATACTCTGGAACAGGCTACCCATCTATGTCAAGCAAAGTTCTTCATTAGCACTCTTCAAGAAAAATCTTGATGAGTGGATGGGAAATAGGAAATACACCCCGGGGATCACTTCTGTGTCTCTGCTCGACAGTGGCACAGGAAAATAACTTTCTTGGGTGGTGTAAGCCAGGGAACCTTGTTAGCTAGGCTTACGTAGGCCCTTGGGCCAATAGCCTAGTACCTACCTATGAACCTACAGACCCATAAGTCTCACTAGTCTCCTATGCCAAGCCATGTAAAGGATTATCATGCAAATGATCAAAAGTGGCATAGAAAACCTCCAGAGACTGGATTCAACCCAATTTGGTTTCTTCAAGGGTGGGTCATGCTGACCCAACCTGGTGGACATCTTTGAGAGGGTCACCAAAGCAAAAGATGAGAGCATAATGGTTCACACTGCCTACCTTGACCTGGCCAAGGCATTTGACACAAAACCCCAATCAGGCATTGTTGACAAACTGAAGAGGTTAGGTACACACCCTTAGGTCACCTGGTGGATAGCCAGCTGGCTCAGAAACAGGACAAAGGAAGTTAGAATTGGGGAGTCCACCTCTACAAAGAGGCCAATCACAAGTGGAGTCCCTCAGGGATCAGTCCTGGGGCCACTCCTTTTTGGCATTTACTTCTCTGAAGTAAAGGTAATGTCAATGGCCTCTGGCTGACCAAATTTGCAGAAGAATGCAAATTCAGAGTTGTCATTGAATCACCCACTAACACAAATGTTCTCCTTGAAGGATTGACACGCACAAATAACTGGTGTCAGAGCCATGGACTAAAACTAAATACCAAGAAATGCAAATAATAGTATCCTTCAGGAAGTCTTCTACCCCTGGTAACTATTATATTGACAACACACCCATAAGCGTTAACAATGTGTCATGGACTTGGGGATATACATAGACAGTAATCTAGGCTTTGAACATCATGTGGCTACAATAATGAGGAAATAATTTTATGTTGTACAGCTTATAAACAAAGGTATGGCATCTAGGTCCAAAGAAGCCATTGTTCCACGTATTTGGAATTCATCAGACATATCATGGAGTACAATGCCCCCTTTGGTATGTACCTAACCAGGCATATCCAACAACTGCAACATCCACAGAGGTTCCTCACTAAAAGAATAGAAGGCATAAGTAACTTGTCTTATGCAGACCACCTCAAGGTCCTATATCTGTATTCTGTCTTCTACAGGCTGTTGAGGAGATATCTATGCCTGGAATACAAGGCATTGTCAGACTCCACTCTGATGGACCTCTTGCATATTCACAAAACAAACAGCACCAGAATTACCCATTCTAAAGGCTTAAACCTTGCCTATGATATGTACAGGATCTGCTGGAGAGACAGGTATGTATCTGAGAGACTATCCCTTTTCTTAAACAGGCTCCCCATCCATGTGAAGCAGAGTTCCTTCCTAACCCAATTCATATGTAACTTGGACAACTGGATGGGGAATAGGAAATTCATCCCTGGTTTGGCACCTGTATCTCTAATGGACTCAAGCGGGCTGTAAATTGTTCATCTCCCAGGCCTCTGCTTGTAAAGGTTTCATCTCACATGCTCCTGCTTACACTTATCAAGGGTATCAGAACTTGTCAGAGATTTGGGATACATGGGTAGACTTAAAAAGGCCCTTATGGTCGTTAGCCTAGTAAACACCTATGAACCTAATTGTGATATGGCTAAAAAGGATCTCTGGACCAGTCCACTCTACAGCTTAACAAAGTAAAATAAATAAGGTTAGTAGGTCATAAACTTGAAAACTGAGCCTATAATATATATATATTTTTGCTCCTTTCCTGTTTTTCTGTTGTGGCTGCCAAATCTGTAGTCCAAAGTTACACGTCACAGACATTGGAACTGTGCAAATACAATGCCTTGAACATGGGTAGCATATAAGCTCTTTGAAGGACTTGTAGAACGTGTGTTTACATCCCCTAAGCTCCTACAAGAGGGCAGACTAGCACTGTTCTTGTGTCCAAAAGGTATTAGTAGTGCAGTTGTTCAAACTTACAGCACTGTCCGAATAGAAGAAAAGGATTCTGGCCATTCAGTCTGCACTCCTCCAACACTAGCTTTCCAGGCTATGGGCCCCTAATTAACCTGACCCATTTAGAGTATAGACAGGCACCTTGCTCCATGCCATTGAACCACAAGTATATTAAGATCATTAGATAAACTCAAAATATATAAATAAAATAAATAAAGATCGTAAGACGAACCCAGTAAAATGCCCAACACTTTTTAAATATATACTATACCTAGTGAATCAGCCAGTTCCTTTAAAGGTTTAAGTGAGTTACTCTCTCAGCAGTTATGTCCTTGAACTTACATAAAATCTCCACATTTGTACTGATAGATCACTTTGTTTTTGGTAACATTTTTAGCAATAAAACTACTTCATACTTCATGTCCTTTACACAGATTATTTATTTATGCTTCTTTGTTAAGACTGCTTTTATGTTTCTGTACATGTTTTATTAAAAAGCTGGCAACATTTGGCATCTAATCATGCATATAGATGTCTATTACTTTAGGTGGCCATAATATTACATTTTAATAATTATTAATTTGTTTAATCTTATATGATTTGTTTTGCAAAACAGGATGCTATTTGCATTACTGTTACCTTCCAGCAGTCATTTGTATTCTATATGGAACAGCACTTAATTTTCAACAGATCAGACTTCTACAGAAGCATGGATACAGGATATTAAAAAGAGTGAAACTGCAACTTTAATATCAAAGTGCTTATTTTCAAGGTACCTAGCACAAGAAATGTGTTTTATCAGCCAAGCTTCCAGGTTTGCTTTGTTATCCTGAGTGTGATGTCTTATACTAAGAGCAAAGCTAAATTAATTTATATTTTACATTGTTCACTGGATCTCAGGCATTAGCACCAGCTCCTCTTGTGTTCTGCTTGAATTTCTTGGGTACAAAGGCTACAATTCTGTAAAAAAATTCCATAAAAACTACCCCATATTTCCATATCAAGAGATAATATTTTACTATACTCTCCTCTAGCTCCATAAGGGGACACAAAATGAAGTGTTTGATTTGTTTTTCCACAAGAGGAATACATGCAATACTTCTTCTGAGTAAACTTCAGTAATAACATAATGAATGCACAGGCCAAACATAAGGCAATTTTTGAGGGTCACAAGAAGGAGACTCTGGGAAGGGTGCTCATGGAAAGTCTGAGGATTTTAACTACATTCCTCAGATCAATTAGAATTAAAGTGCAAAAGGATGAAAATACATATACTAATCTTTGTGCAAAGGGATGAAAATATATACTAATTTTGAGATTGTGATATCTCACTGTATGGTCCTTACTGTAATAGCATATATATATATATATATATGTATATAATAATAATACTTGCACAAGAAGTGCTTTAAAGGTGCAACAGTGAGTTTTGAAACTTTTTTTCTACCGGAATCACACTTTTAAATTTCATAGTGTTGAGATTCAAACTATCAGCTCTCACACCAATTTGTTCATTATGTCCATTTTCTGGCTATTTTTAACTAGCTATATTACTTGTTTGTAAAAGCAAACTAAACCATATTTAACTTGACTTGATACTTTATGGGTTACATATATGGCGGCAATACTATCTTTATTTTTTTTTTAACTAATACCTTCTCAGTGGGGTTATATGTCCTTTTAGCAAAACTATGCTTCTGACTGCGCTGAAAAATGCTAGCAGTCAGGCTGCTGACCATCTTATTAATGTTGTAAGCTATGTAGTCATGTTTAACATAGCCTCCATACTGTGATTTTTGTCAGTCTGTTAAAACTGATTTGAAATGTATTTCTTTTTTGTTACTATTAAACAAATGTCAAATAAATAAATAAAATAAATTATAATTCCCATCCCCCATGACAGTAAAGCCCTTATCAGGACTGTTTGTTCCTACAGACCCTTGGCATTCTAGGACATCTGGAAAGGTGGGAGAAAGCCATTGATTATTACCATCATCCAGTTTTAGTAAGGAGATTTTTTCAGGAGTGACCCTGTCTCCTTTAAGGGGTCTTCAATCTAGTTTAGTCATATCTCAAAAAGAGGGGCTCGATTTTTTTTAATCTAAAGGGCGTATCTAATATTGCACAATACAACACCTAGCTCAATCAGAAGGCCTTTTCTGTAAATGGATGCTTGGAACTTTTCATTAATAAAGTTTTAGAGGCATGTGGCTGAGAATAATATACTGAACTACATCTTTAGTTAAGTTTAAAGATTTGGCTGAAATACTAGACAAAATATTTGGAGGTGGGAGTGGAACTGCAAGCTTGTGGATATGACAGTGATTCACACTATGCAATAACACATTTCTTTTTTTGCTGTATTTGTGTAAAGCAATAGTTTAACATGTGTAACAAGCCTTCAGTTGGAATAAGCAGTTTCAGAGTATAGATTAAGGATTTGGTCCCAAGTGGCCCATGTACTGCAGAACCCAACTGGGCAGAGATGGGACTAAAAAGACGCCACAGCCTTTCTTTTCAATTGGGAATAGTTTTGGTGGAGTCCCACTATAATATTACAACTGTGAGAATATCTGGGATTTTAGTATTTGCATAAGTGACTCTAGGGAATGCAACCCTGCCAAGGAGTCTGCATGCACTCTAGCTAAAACAGAGAATGTGCAAAATCATACTTTCACACTGGGTCCAACATAGACATCTTTCTCTAGGCTACACTCTACTTACTACTTCGTGCTCCTTACTACTGGATAGAAAGAAACCATTTGACACTGTGGAGTGGATTTTTTTTTATACAGTACTAGAACGTTTGGGATTTGGACCTCAGTTTAGCACCTGGATTAAACTGTACTACTGTTCTGCAGCTCATTTAATTATTAAACAGTCCTTGTATTTTCCTTTTTCTGTGACTTAAACCACAAAGCAAGGACTTGTTCAAGCAAATGAGCCACCATCATTAGCTTTACAAGATTTTGTATGTGTCGAGAAGTGCTACAGCACTATTTGCTTTTGTGGCTACATCTGTACACTTAGCATTAAATTCCACTTGTTGGGTACCCTGGGTGCTGCTTTCAACTAACTGAGGGGACACTAACATGGTTTTGAGATGTTTCTGATTTATGTATTAATGCCAATAAAGCAGGTTATTTAAGGTTCACCTTTGATTCCCTGATTATTGATCTCAATTTTGTAGACACTAACAATGATCAGAAGTATTTAGACTTTTACACTAGCATCAATACTGAGATCACTAGTAAGTACAATTATGTATAGCTAATGTATAAATGCTTTGCATGTGATATGTAGCAAACTTTACCTATCTTTTACAAGCTGGTAAATACTATCACAATGTTGGTTACTCTGTTAGTCTTATATTACCTGAGTTATAGTTCAACCAATCCATTTAGCATTATTCTAATAATGCTACAAATCTGAGTCTTTCAGTTTGATTTGAAAAATTACCCTCTTATAATAAGTAGAGCAAAGCTGCTCTTAGGTAAAGGAAGAGGGGAATGGAAATTCCACTGTCTTTCAGTTGTATGCCTTAGTGACCAATCTTTGTCTAACTTAAGGTGGTTGGAATAAAGTGGCCTGATGCCTAAAAGGATGCGGGCTTTATTCCTTTTCAGTCTCTACAGTGGGAACAAGGAACCTTCTGCATAGACCTCTGGATGGGTTAGGATAAAAAAAATGAGCTGGTAATATATGCAGTGTCATGATGGCAGCTCTTGACCCACTGAAAGGAAGAGTAAGCATTAAATGGAATGATGAGATCCATGGGGACCTGTCTCAAATACAATGGGAAGGAGCCTGGGATTCCATGAAGCTGATCATTGGTTATTGACTTGATAATGCCTATCTGCCACTGAATTCTCTATACATGGTATTTTACTCTTACTCATTTGAAAAGTCATATTCTAAGTTAATAAGATAAGTGCTGGAAATGCGAACAGATGGAAGATGTGCATTTTCCTATGAACTGGGAATGACCTACAGTGCAAGAGTACATTTGCAATTTTGGTCACATAGGTGATGCCCTGTTTTAGCAGGAATGAAAATGTGTCTGGTATATTTAACCACTGCTAAGGGATTTATTTCCCCTTATACTAGCAGAATCAGTACTTCCACTTTTATTTAATTAGTTATTTAGCCTTTGTCGACCAGTTTAGTCCCACTAGGTTAACAGCCCTTTTTCCATGGGAGACCAGAGGTGGTATTTATAGTACAAGGGGAGATTTGTCCTGGGCACCAGGGAACTTCCCGTACTCATTTGGGGAGTGTTTGTTCCATTTCTAGCATGGTGGCTGCTGGGAGAATGGAATTCAAGGAGATTCAAGATGGCAGATAGCACAGAGGTGAATGCCAGTGCAGTGTTTGAAGCTTTACAAGATTCAGAGGAGCTATTTCAGCAAAATCTGTTTGTTTCATTGGGAGCAAACATTCAAAATGATGATGGATATGTTATTACAGCTCTCCAGTCTGGAGGGTTGTGGGATGATATTTTGGGTGACGTGTTGCTACAGAGTGAGACGAACAGTGGAAAAGATGTTTCATGGGGTGAAATTATGGACTAAATTCAATTGGAAGAATGGGAAGCCATTTTGAAAGACGACTGCCAGACAAAGAAATCATATGCCAAGACTGTTAAAGAAACTATTGAGAAAGTGATGAGAGATGAACAGAGGAAAGTAAATGTCAACAATCAAAGGAATTTTTTGGTGAGAATTCAGAACAAAGAAGAAAAAGAAATGGACAGTTATGACATTTGGGATAACTTAATAGTCCCATTGAGAGTGAAGGCTCACAAGGTAAGACCTTTTATTCTTATTCATAAAGAGACACTTTGTGACATCATTTTTGAGACTGTTTTTGTCCTGGAAAGTTTGGGGGGGGGTATGAGAAAAAAAGAATTGCAGCCCATAGCATTCTTATGTGGTTAAAGCATTTCACAGAGAAACAAAAAAGAAAATACATGTTCAGTTTTGAACTGAAGTTGAAAAAGAGACTTTAAAGAGACATTTAAGCAAACTTTGCAAAGAAGTTATGAACATTAGAAAAGTTTTTGATAACAGAGGATTATCAACTGGGGAAATGGGGCTGTCATATTGTATTGAAAATGTAGACTGAAAAATTGTTCATATCTCTAGTATGATAAATGCAAAGGGTAACAAATGTATTGTCAAACATTGGGGACAACCAAAAACATTTTTTTCCCATGGAAAAGATGATCATTTGATAAGTAAATGTTGTTGTTGTTGTTCGTCTTTCGGCTTTTCCCGGTTAGGGGTCGCCACAGCGGCTGTAGGTTTTTACGGTGCCGAGTTGCCAGCTCGATGCCCAACCTTCAATGAAGGCACACCCATTCACGCATGTCTTTCAGAACGCCACTCGACCGCGGGGAGGACATGCAGACTCCACACAGAAGGCACTCCCCGCACTCCAGCTGAGAATCGAATGGGAGAACCTCTTGCTGTGAGGCAACAACGCTACCGCTGCACCACTGCGGATTTTACTTGATAAGTAAATGTAATAAGATGAAATGTTATATCTGTGGGGAAACATGCAAAAAAGTGTGAATTAAAATGTTATAAATGTAACAAAATTGGACATTTATGGATGGACTGTAGTCTAGAGGAAAAGGATGAAAAAGAAGAAAACAAAGGTGAGCACAGTAGATGAAGTGAAGACATAGTCTCAATAAAAGATCACAAGGAAGGACAGAAGCAAGATTGGGGCAAAGATAAGGATAAAGAGAAAAAAAGAAAATGAAGATATTAGAGAAAAATGTTCTGAAATAAGTGATGAGAAAGATATAAATTGAAAAATAGTGAAGGGTAAAAGGAATTCTATTGGCAAAACAGTAAGAGACAGAAAAAGAAAATGTAAAGGGGTACGTGTAAAAGAGAAAAAGAAAAGAAATGGATAATGCAAATGGGATAAATAATTCAAATTTACAAAATTCCTGCTAAGTTACAACACAGATGTAATGGCAACTTTAGAGTGCTTTCAGTAAATGTAAACAGTATAAAAAATACAAGTAGAAGAACAGGCACCCTAAACTGATGTAATAAGTGTGATCCCATAATGATATTGGAAGAGTTAAGATTTTTGACACAAGAAGAGACATTACAAAGAAACTATGGGGAGGAGATACAATATGGAACCTAGGAAGGGAACTATGTTCAGGCAGTTATACTTTGTATTAAGTATGTGAATATATTGGACATAATATTGCCAATGATGGGAAGATTAACTATTGTAGATCTCAGATGACATAATCAGGTATATAGAAGTATAGCATTGTATGCCTATATTACAAGAAAGGGAAAATTTGTTTCATAACTTTTGGGTTATGTAGTAATTAATATGAATATAATGTGATCAGGAGATTTTAATTGTGAGTTGACAGGAAAAAAAGTAGAGAGGAAATGATGTTAAATTTTTTGAAGTAATAAAATCTGGCAATTTAAAGATTTGGAATAATAATTCATCGACATGTAGTCTAGGTATATATAACATGGAAAATATTTTATTATATCACAAGGTTTAAATATAACTAAGGGAGAGACACTTGTAACAGGCTTTTCATATCACTAAGCCATATGGATAGAAATACAAGAAAATAATTATATCAGATTAGAAAAAGGAATAAAAAGAATAAAAAATGATGGGATGAAAATGGACAAAAAAGTATGTGTTATGGAAATACTACATTTTCACTAGAGTGTGTTACAAATACTGGTCTGAGTGGTGGCTAGATCTGAAAGTAAAATAAAAAAAAATGTTTTTTACAATGGCAATCAAATGTAAGAAAAGTGGAAAAAATTATAAAACAATGCGTGTGGATGTTTTAAAGGATTTGGAAGGGGATGATATAGAATATTATGTGACAGAATGGAGAATTTAAGAAAAGAATCAAGAGGAAATTAAAGAATTATTTAAGCAAAGATAGATGAAAAATGAGAGGTATCATCTAATCTGAGTAGCATAGTTAAAATACTAGTATAATTAGAGAAATGAAAGATGATAAATTATGAATATCATAATAAATTATGTAAAGAAAATGTTTCAAGATGGAAGGAAAGTACAAAAACAAGAATGACATGTTAAAAAATTGACAAAACAAGAAAATGAGGAATTGGAAAATGAGATTTCTATATATGAATTAGACATTGGTACTTTGACAAATTAATTTACAATTACTTTCAGGATCAGATGGAATAGGATACCAATTTTTAAAATAATTTTATGGATTGATAATTAATAAGTTATGAATGAGTGGTTAAATGAAGGTTTTATGCATAAAGTTTTTATGCATTAGTATACTTAAAAGTGTATGGAAAAGGGAACATAAAGTATTAAGCAATACACATAAGTTTTTTATGAAAATAATTCAGAAGAGAATGAAAAGTAAAATGAACAGCATTATTGAAGATATATAGTTTAAAAGATGTCAGGAATTATTATTCATAGTAACGGAAATTGTGGATATTATAAACAGGACTGATGAGACCAACTTCATGATAGATTTAAATAAAGCTTTTGATGCAGTCCAACATGAACTTTTGTGAACAATTATGGAAGAGTATAACATTAGTAAGAAAATTAAGAATGTATGTTGTTCTACATATAATAAAAATAAAGTAAGAATTTTAGTGAATGGATGATTATGCAAAGAAATAGATATAAAGGATAGCATAAGTCAGGGATGTCCTAAGAGTAGTATATTATTTGCATTAGTTATGAATGTATTAGATAGAAATGTAAATTTGCACATGAGAGGTGCTACTTATATTACTAATGAAGGGATAAATATTCCAGTCATGTTTATTTATGCAATATTATATCGAATACAAGAAACAAGGTCTAGATGAAAAATGTTATATGCTATATACATCAATGTTTAAATAGAACAGCCTTGACTTTAAACAAAGAAAAAAGTAAAGGACTGCATGCTATATAAAGACAGGAGGAGTATCTTTCTCAATGAAAAAATCTTTGTGTTAGAAATAAGATTTGATGGTAAAAATGTGAGTAACAATGGAATAGGATACTAGATGAAATAAAGAAGCTTTATTGTTTTTGAAAAACATACAAGCTATCATTTAATAAAAAGATTTATTTGATAAATTCAGTAAAGTGGGAAAGACTGCATATTTAATTAGTGTCTCTAAGTTGCCAATAATCTGTGAAAAAGAAATACTACAAGTATTTTTTCATTTATATGCTGTTCAAAATTGAATCCAGTGAACAGAGGAATCTTACACATGGACAAGGAAGATGGAGGTTTAGGATTAATTAACCAAACTGTTTATACTGCTTCCTTGAATTTGTATAAAATTTGTTTTGCATAAATGATTAAAATGAAAAGTTAGTAGTAAATTTACTAAAGTACAAATATAAGTGGCTTTGAGATATGTTAAACATTTCAAAAAAGGAAAAGGTTGGGAGGGTAGCCTAATGGTTAAGTTGTTTGCCTTACAAACACAAGATGCAAAGTTTGAGTCTCACAAGGGATAATTGGCTAGGCTTACAATGGCTTGCAAGGGCAATTAGCCTAGTACTAACCTATGAACCTATAAATGAAGTAATGAGATGTTATCAAGAAAAACTTCCTTTATGGAAAATAAAAGTTGATGAAATAGAAGATGAGAGGAAAGCAGGGTATAAAAATATCATGATACAATATAATTATGTTAATCCTTGGGGTGAGCTAGTAGATTAAAAAGTTAAAGCTATAAAAGTGTGAAAAGCATGGTGAAATAAGCAAGTAGAACTGTCAGCAGACCAACTTGAGAGGAAAGACATATTATTCTGGCAAATTTCCAAAACTGCTGATGTAGGCTGTAAAGACATTATAAAAATTGGGACTTTTTCTTTTGTAGGAGAGACTTTGATTTTCCTATCCTTACAGATCTGATGCTGTAAGCTGAAGTACAGCTTTGTTATTTATTTCATTGTTAAGTTATATGTCTACTTCGTATGCAGTAAAAGAATGTCGTAACAGCAGAAATGATCTCAGTGTTTTCATTGAGTAAGGTACAGACTACATGAAGTGTAGTTTAAACACTTTTACAATAAAAATAAGGAATATGTTAGATAAAAGATTATATTATATTTTGTGGACCATTTGGAATGGAAGGCTAAAAGAAATCATATGTAATGATAAATGGAAAATAGCAGTAATTTTCAGAAAAATTAGATGGTGGCTGTGGAAAAAGTAGTGGGGTTCAAATAAGATAATGAAGACAAGAAAGATATCTATGACTATATGACAATAATGGAAAATAATGGAAATGTGCACAATGTATAAATCTGTATATATGTAAGTTTGTAAATAGTAGTGTACGTATTTTTTAAAGAACCCCTACTCTGTTCGATAGGTGCCACAGGATCTTTTACATCCACCTGATCTACCACCAACTCATGCAGATAAGGCCTTGGTTTAATGTCTCATCCAAAGAATGGCATACTCAGGAGTACAGCATCCCCTTATGCTGCACTGCAGCATCAGCAATAAATCTACCCGATGTGGAAAAAGAACCTACAGCCTTCTACACTAAAGGTGAGTGTGCTACCTGTTCTGCCACTAACACTGATACTGCAACTTAATTCCTTGTCTATGGACTACATAGCAGTCAGTCATCATGACCATTGTGCATCATGCTGACGTGCACCTATATAAAACATTCTTGTCACCCCATTTCTTTCCAGACAGGACAAAAACTTTTATTAGGAAAATAAGTACTACAGAAAACTTAGCAGCAGCAATAATATTCACATTTTCAAGCTTTCACTTTCCTCTTTTGATACAAATGCAGTGAGTAATTCTGTCTCATCATTAGAAATGCACTTTTTCAGATCTGTATAAAATCAGGCTTTTTCCTTCCCAGCACTGTCCAAGAAAAAGATTGAGATATACATGGAAAGGTGACTGGCAGATTGCTTTTTTAATGATATTGTGGGTCCTTTCAGCCAGGAGGTTAGTAAGTTAAATGCAGAAGATATGCAGTCAGGCCCTTCTAGATCTTCTCCTAACCACAGATGTCTTATATTTGTAACCATATTTCTCCAGTTGATACATTTTTACCTTCAATGTCTCAAACTGATATTCTAATTTCTGCAGTCTAGACCTTGTAGGCAGCAAAGTGGAAGTATGTCCATCTGCCATATTGCTAAATCTATGTCATATGGCAAACAGTTCCTCAATTTGCTGCTATTCTCTGATTGCACTACTCTAATTTCACATATTTTTTCTCAGAGTTTTTAAAGCTGAAGCTATGGTTTTGAGTGCCACTTGTAGTTTGTCTATCCCCTCCATGTTGACACAAGGAAAGTCACTTACAAACAATAAAAAAAACCTACAAACTCTTTATCTCTGCTCAACAAATCACTAAATTGCGTAATCACTGAACAAGCAATATGGCAATGCCCATTGTATAACTCTTAAAAATGCAGTTTGCAGAAAAAGCTTTATAAAATAGCAAGGAATTGCCTGCAGTTAGTGCTGAACTAAACTTTTACATTGGAAGATGCTTGACATTGCCCCCCACCCCAATATGTTCTCATGGACTGATGTGCAACAACCAAGGAAAAGTTTCAATATTACCACAAGATTTGGAAAACATTTGCATCTTAATTATAAAATTTAAGTACAATGTCCCATGCTAGCTTGTGATAAATGTTGTGGTCTAGCACCCTGCATAAAACACTTATTAAACACTATTAACACAACATTGTCTGTCCGCAAAACATACCATATTTTACTTGTTCATTCTGATCATTTTATTGCATTTTCGTGGGATGCCCAAATTATTTCTTGTTACAAGTTCTTGAGATTTTTTTTTTACATGGAACATGGAACACTCCATTCATTAATTAACTGTAATACAACTATGGTTTATTTGCAAAAGAGTAGCACTTCAAGGCAAAGATGTATTCATCATTGCTATCTCAGTCCACAGTTAGTGAATCAACCAATATGACACTGGTGGACTCCTAGGAGGTACAAATTCCTGTATGATACAACAGTTGAGGTTGAGTCATATAGAACATCCTTGAATAGCTGACTGAAGAGCACAGAACTTTAATAAGGCTAATGTAGTAAACTACTCATTCTCTAAGGACACTGATCAGAAAAGACAAAGAAAAGGCCAGTGTCATGGAGTAAAAGAATAAAGCCCTACCTATAGCCCAAGTGACCCAGGTTTGAATAGTGGCTCAGGTGTCTGAAAAGCTGTCAGGGAGGAATGGGTATCCTTTATTGAAAATGCTCCCGGAGGGGAGATGTGGTCCACAGAGAGGAGTAGCCCCGTATGTCATTGATAAACACAGAGGTGGGAGGGAACAAGAATAGGTCATTAACAAAACCTCAACAAGAGCAACAGTTGCCTGCACCACCCCCAAGATGACCTTATGATCCATGCCAGCACTAGCTTACTCAAAGTAGTACACAAGAGGAAAAAGGAGCAACTAGACCTGGAAATGGGTTGGGGCAATGGGACTGCTGTAATAAATTAAATGGTGGGGGGGGAGAGAGAGAAATGTTTAAAATACTTGTGTATTACCATGGGCTAACATTTATTTGTAAGCTGTTGGCACCATCACTGTCAAGGTCATCTGACAGTTTTCTAAACTCATTTTAATACTCGTAACAGAAGTCCTGCCTTATAATGAAATGTAACTGCCTGAATGCTATTTTCCTGATCCTAACTCCCCAAAATGCAGTTCCCAGAATAAATGTTCATAATAACTGCAGTTGAGTGAGATGTTTTTCACGATTATAGGTTTCTTATCTCTTCCCCGTGATTATACATCTGTAGAGTTAATATAGTCAAGTATGAGGGTATGGGCAGCAAAGTCATTTATATCAGGAGTACAGGGGGGCTTACCTTCCTTCAAAAAAATGCTTTTAATGTGATACCCCTTGCAATATTAATGAATTTGTCTCATGAAGATTGCTTTTGGTGAGTTATGCATGAACTTCTCATAATGGATGCATTCTAACATAGAACTCTACATTGAATTTGAGCAATGTTTACTGGTAAGCCAGCATGTACCCACCTGGTGTAGCACAATGTAAACACTAGTCCCTAGTGCTCCATCAAATAAACTCTTTACAGGCTGCCAGAAAGACTTTGGCAAACTCTGAGCGAGGAATTGCAGGATGTGTTTAGAATTTGGGATAATCCAAGAATCCAGCAGTCCCTAAGCCCTCAGTTGTAGTGCTGGTCCCAAAGAAAGATGGTAGCACCAGATTTGTGCTGCCACCTCACTTTCTGTTCAGTAAACAACCATGTTTGGAAACCTGCTGCTCGGACACCATTTACATTCAGTAAACATGTCTGGAAACTAAAACACCTGGCTGTGATTCCTTACCATTGAGTAAATAACCACATTTGGAAAACAATGCATTCAAATTCTGTTCTGAAGAAACCTTTCCATTCAGTAAATTGCAAACTCTATGTATGTAAACCAGGAAATTCAATAATGCAGAAATCAACACACTTGCTGTTCTGATGCCAATATAAGTTGAAATTCAACACACCTGGCTTCATTTCTGTTCAATAAATTTGACACCTATTGTTGCAAAAACCTAGTTATGTAGAAATTCAACACACCTGCCTTTTTCTGTTTGGCTTGTTAAACTACAATAGAGACTTAGTTGCTGCAAATAATCATATTGTTAAAAAAATCTCTCTCTTGTCAGTGTGTAATTGAAGTGCTCCATTCCAATTATGTGCATCAATTCCTGGAGTCTATTTGCTCTGCCTGACAACTTTTTATTGGTTGATGCTTGGAGCCAAAGACACTGGAGGTGGCATACAGAGCAGTATTTGTCTTTCAAGAGCTGGCATGCAGAGCAGGAAATTTTCTTTCAAGAGCTGGACATTGAATTACAGTAGGAAAATTACGCAGGCAGCTACCTAGTTTTCCATGTGCTGGATCCGGCCCTCCCCATAGGTACATATCTTACTGCTATAAGCTTTGTTTAACTTTATTTATTTTATACCCAGAAAATTCTTGAAATTCTCTTAAAATATCCCACATCATCATAAAGTCCGTTTCAGGATTTCGCAAGAAAAAGATAATACTATCCATAAACAAGCTAGTTTTTCTTGGCTACCACACCAATTATATCCTTGAATTTGCAAGTTTCTTATTGTTTTACCTAATGTTTCCAACAACATGGAATATAAGAGAGGGAAAATGGGGATGTGCCTACCTGCTCCCTCTATTCAAACTCAAGTTGTCAGAAAAGCCACCTCCCAACTTTATTTGTGCCTGTGATCCATCATATATTCTCCCTGTTAACCCTATTACACTATTAGGGAATGTAAACACTAACATTGCCCTATTCATGAATTCCCAGCTAAACCAACCAAATGCTTCCTTGGACAAACTAATAAAAATAACCAATAATGAGAGTTTTTTTTATTCCAATTCCCTCTAAGTCATCATCATTGTTCTATTAATATTATCAAATGTTTATCTCCCTTCGGCAGAGCTACATTGATCCATATCTATCACCATTGGTAACATTTTTGCCATTCTTTTAGATACTACAGACAACAACTCTTTACATTCATAATTTAGAATTAAAATTGATCCATATGAGGTAGGGTCTACTTGGTCTTTACTCTATTTTGGTGATGCTAGCACCTCTGACTTCTTCCATGATACAGATATTTCCCACATTGAACACATTATTAAACAGTGCCTTCAAAATCTTCAACAGCCTCCTTCCTCCAAACTTCCACACTTCTATGGGAATTTCATCCCTTCCTGAAGACTTTCATGTTGCTTGGTTATACATCACATTTTTATTTGTCCTTTATCTGTTGTGACTGTTAATTGCTGAGCTTCCATTTCATCAAGCATTGGAATAGCTTTTTCCAAAAAAAGCTTCCAAATGTGCCTCTTCCTAATTTCTCCACCTTGTATAGATTTTCACAAAATTGTTGAAATATAATGATTATTTCTTCAGGATGTATAGTTAATGTTATCATAGGGTCCCTAAATTTTCCTACAGCTTTTTCCACTTTCTGTTGCCTAAACATTTGTGTAAAATGTCTGTGCTCTGGGATTATTGTCAAAAATAGTACAATTGCAATTTTCCTACATTTACATTTTTGCTTATTGTCCAAATGCTCCCATATTTTGCTTTTAGCACTTTGCAATTGTTCATCTTCTTGATCTTTAAGTGTCTACTCCTTCTTTGGCAAAATGTTACCTTTTTACCAGCCATTTTAAATAGCTTCTGTTACTCTTCTTCTCCATTAATTCTGCTATACTTTTAAAATTCATTTTCTTTTTAACCCAAGTCCTAACCAATCCCTTTGGAATGATGTTGAATTTGATTTAGTACCCATTCATTTAAATCCCCTTTTTAATAAATATAGTGTAATCCCAATGCCTTTTTTTTAATTTCTGGCATCTTTACTCTTACAGATACATTGTCAACTATTGTTATTGGATGGGTATCAATACTTTCAAATGAATGCACATGCTCCTGTGATATACTGTTTCTGTCCAGCCTAGCCCAGTTATTATATGTTGCAAAATAATATGCAAATTTCCTTTTAACTCCTGCTCCTGAAACATCATCCATACTAAATGTGTTCATAAACTCCTTTAAAACTCTGCCTTCTCTAAATTACAGTTTCCCTTTTATTGTGCCCTAACACATTTTCACTGCTACAAACTAAATTCCAGTCACCTGAAAAATAAAATGCCCTGCTTGGAAATTTATTAGGTCTCCCATAATTATTTTAAGCTTCATAACTACAGTTTTGGGGGAATATAGATGCACACCAAGTTTAAGTCTCCGTCATTGCTAGTATCCCCTTACTGCCACAAACATTCCAATATTTTCTTTTTTTATTTCCTCCTCTACCACAACTGGAGCATATTTTCCTAGCAATATAACAACACTCCTTTTTCATTCTCCATAATATTCCACTGAAAATACACAATGAAATCCTATTTTCTTTATCCAATTCATGTTAATCTGCATCCAAATGTGTCACCTGCAACAAGACAATTTTTGTCATATATTTCTTAACATAGTTCAATACTCTGTTTTCTTTTTACATGCATGTAACGTCACTTACATTCCATGTTAAAGCTAAGTAGCCACTCTGTTATTTTAAAGTTGCAATCACCAATAATGCAATTCACTTGTAATGCATATATATTGTCCTTACGAACAGCTTACGTATACTGTGTAACACCTGATTAACATGACTTTTACTCAGTTGCAATTTCAAACTACTTGAGTTTATGTCATTTTTTTTCAATCAGATCAATTCACTATCTCTAAATCTCTTTAAAACACATAATTAAAAGGAACTATACACAACTAAAAGAACAAAACCCAGAAGCCTCAGTTTTTCCACACTAGCTACTTGCACTGACATCTACCTCAAAGGGTACTAATGCTGAGACACATTTTGCCAGAGCTTGCATTGCTATTTCTTCAATTATAATGTGTTTCCACTCCCAAGTATGGAAAAATCAATGTGCCCATATTCAATTAACCTTTAACTTAAAAATTGCCACTTTGAAAAAAAATGTACTGACTAGCCTTGTGAAATATAAATGGTGTGACTTTATGCAGAGTATGTTCTAAAGTTAAAGCTATTGGGGAGAAAGATACTTATTTTCAACACAGTTTCCTCTCACATTTTCCCTTTTTAAAACTACTGTTCTCTCAAAAAATGCTTTTATTGTCCTTCTAAAAGTAAACTGCTGTCCCTCTAATAGATCCACTGAAGGGACTACAGAGTACAGGCTTTGACCATCTCTTATCTGATGTCTTCCTTATCTCAAGTCTAAGGCTTTGACCATCTCTTATCTGATGTCTTCCTTATCTCAAGTCTATCAGCTGAACTATTGTCAATTTCCACTTAGACAAGAGACACCTGATCTCTGCTAAGACATCTGCTTATAGAAAATCCCCACATTCTTCAAATTCCTTTCATTATTTAATATGCTAAGTTTACAGAAATTACTAAAAGCACTATCTTTGATTAAATCCACATTCTTTCTGTCTATTCCCAAAACATACACTGTGCATATCAAGAAGAAACTAGTATTAACTTTTATGACTAACCCAATAGGCCTTCCTAGTACAGCCCCCTTCAACTTCACATATCACCTTTGTTTAGCTTTACCCTTCTGATTACATGTTGTCTGTGCCACACTGCAATGTAATAATGTAAGTGATTAGGTACTTTACTTTTTTTTCTCTTTTTTAAGACTTACTGTTAATAAAGCCAGCTACCACACAAAAAAGTGATTTCTCCACACACACACACACACACACACACTATGCATTATTGTACATATGATTTACCCTCTGTATTTGCAAACATATTATATACTACTATATTGCACTTTACAATAATATTATATCATTTAACACACAATATACAAATGAAAAATTATTTTAGTAACATTTAATTTTCTTCCAAATGGTTTCTTATTAGGCAAACTCACGTTAAACTAAACAGCGCATAGTGAAATTAATACTCAAGGTTCCCTCATTATTTACTAAGTTCACTTAGTCTTCTGCACAGTCCTCACTCTTTCGCCATACCAGTTTCTGGTTTAAATATCAGCTGCTCCTGACTGGCACAAACCAAGCCTAATGCTTTTCAGCATTCTCACTAGTTCCAGCAACTCACAGAAGGACTAATAGTCTCCATTCTTTTCACTGTTCAGTAAGTTCACCCAACTATTAGGCTTGTTCCTATTCCTCGATTTATTGCAGTACTGGTATCTGGTTTAAATCCATGCTTCTCCTACTTCTTTTGTTTCACTCATGGGCCTCTCTCCGCCTTTCAAACATTTTCTTTTGGCACAAGGGAAATTGCTTCACAGGCAAAGTCTCTCTTAGACCCATCTTACTTGTGCAACAGCCAGAAACAGAGTCCTTTTCACTTTGATGACTGGAGTTCTGTTGAATGAGCTTTTTTTTTTATTTCCTGCAAAGCCAGATCTGCCACAATACACATTTTTGAACAACCTGGAAAATATTCTAAAGACCACTGGGAATAGAAGTTTGAATCTCGGCTCAGTCTCAACTCTTAATGACTGGAATAAAAGCTATCTAGCATAAAGTGAGTAGTCATTTTTCACACATACCCTAGCACTACCAGTGTTCATCACCTTTCCCTTTTCAATAGTTTTATCAGACACATCTCATTCTGCTGGTATGACTACATTATAACCTATATGAGTTCTGAATTCTTTCTGGAAATTAAATTAGGAGTAAGAAATATGATACACAATCTCAATTAAATCTTTGTTACTTATTTGTGCCTTCAGAAAATTAATACAATTCACTCACTCCAATCTCTGATATTGCAGAGAACCTTAGGTTTTCACTTTGTGCCCTATCCTCTAACTCTACCATTTTTTGAAAGATTTTTTCATTTGATGTCTCATTTTCTATCACTCTTTTCTTCATTTCTGTTTTTGACTTCTTCAAACTTAGCAGCTCATCAGATTGATTATTTAATACCTCTTCTATTTTTCTAACATTTTTTTTATTTGTTCTTATACACTCTTACAATGTCCCACTTCAACGGTTGTGAGAGCATCGGGTCTATTTTTTCTTCCAGTTTAAGGGAGACCATCTCCTGCATTGATGCTGCACATAGGTCTGCTTCTTTCTGATCAGTCTTTAGATTCTCCCCATACAGAAAATTTTCCTCTCTCTTACTAGTTGACTTTTTATTTTTAACACATTTTTCTTTGATGGCATTCAAAGAGTGTATCTGCTAGCCAATAACTTAATTTCTCCAAAATGTGTAAGTTTTACTGACTGTTTTGACACTTTTTCAGTTTTCACACTGGGATAGCAACGGTTAGTGTGCTTTTCAGTCACTTACTATCTTGGGACTCCTATGTACCTAACTGCTATTGAGTTATCCAAGGGTTACTGGCATGCACCCTGACACTTGCAGCCATGGAAAGATCAGTCCACTTGGGTTGTATGAGTTTACAAAAATGCCCTTTGGGATGAAGAATGCCCCACTACTTTCCAGAGGTTGGTAGCTTGCATTCTAGCAGGAGCAGGAGAGGAGGACCTTGCTCACCTGAATGACATTGCTATCTACAGCCAGTCCTGGTATCAGGGAGGTACCGGACAGACTGTAAAGGGCGGGGCTGACTATCAAGGTTAACAAGTGTCAGGTGGGTATGGCAGAAGTATCTTGCTTGGGTCACAGACTGGGTGGTGGAAAGATTAAGCCAGACATACCCCACTACTACTATCAAGAAACAGGTGAGGGCTTTCTTAGGGACAGTGGTGTTCTATAGGAGCTTTATTCTGTACTACAGGAGCTTTATTCTGTACTGTAGTATGACAGCTACTCCCTTAAGATCTTACCAGAAAAAAACAGATTAAGAAAATCTGTCTGGACTCCAATCTGCGAGCAGGAATTTCAAAAGCTCAAGGAGGCTCTGTTCTGTGCATGGACAATGGAGGCACTTGCAATCCATTGTCTACATGGGGTGGCGAAAGCCACATAACTATGGGCTAGGCTTATAAATGCCCTTGGGCAGATAGCCTAGTATGAACCTATGAACCTATGAACTTGTGTACATATACATGGATCTGCTTTGGAAGCACGAACTTTCAAAACTTCAAACTTCATATGGATAAGACCATAACATCGAAGTTTTGAAAGATCAATAAAAAAGTAAAAACATTTTTTTTTTTTTTACGTTTATGCTGCAACCCCCCACACCCCCTGCTAATTAAATGTATCAACTCCTGGACTGCACTACAGTAAAGTGAACAGTAAATTTCCCATTCCGCTATGTGCAGTGATCTCCATTTAAACCATTCACTTTCAAAACTTTGATCTTATGATCTCAGCTACATGACGTTTGAAGTTTTGAAAGTTCGATCATCCAATGTAGACCCATATAAATATAAATATATATATATATATATATATATATATAAAATATAATACATATATATATATATATATATATATATATATATATATATATAATATAATATATACACAATATAATATATACACACACATATATTTATATATATACATATATATATATATATATATATATATATATATATATATATATATATATATATATATGTATGTATATATATATATATATATATATATATATATATATATATACACACACACACACACACACACATATATATATATATATATATATATACACACACACACACACACACACACATATATAAATATATATATATATATATATATATATATATATATACATATATATTATGTATATATCTATATAATATATATATATATATATATATATATATATATAAATATATATATATATATATTGCTTGTTAAAGTTGATATCTGTATTAGAAACAGTATTTAGAATACATCTAGAGCCTGTTTACTGCATTTCCTGTGTTGCACTTAATTTAAAATCAGTTTTCTTAAAATTGCATTTTACCTGACTCTGGCCTAGCACTCAAGTGTGGGGTCATTTATGGCACTGTTCTATTTTGCTACTTGTGTATCTCTGCTACCTTTAAACTAAAAAAACAATTCTTGCTTTTTTCCCACTTTCTGAAATTTAAGAAAGTTCAGTTACAGATTTGCTGGTCTGAACTGTTTGTAAGTTTCTTGGAGGCCAGTGCTTGCTTGGGCTAAAGGGAAGTCTCTGTGTTCACCAGTTGCAGTGGTCAACACAGAGTAGCCTGCCTGTCCCTGTAGGAGTGGTTACTGCCTAGAAGCTGTAGTTTTATTGGCCATTTTGGGTTAATTCCAAACTCCTTGATCTCTCTCTCTTAAAACCCTGCAACTCTCTTTTTGCACAGTCTTGCGCACAGAGCAGTGTCGGGCAGCGCCGCTTAAACAGGTTTAAACTATGCCCGGCTCCACAAAGTTTGCTCTTCACTTTTTCCCTTAGAACTGCTCTAAATCTGAAAATAAGCAGTCTATTTTCATTCTAAAGCCCTGCACTTGCTCATACAAGTAATCTCATAGGTAAACAATAATAAACTTAAGCACTACATCCTCTTATACTCATTTTAAGCACTTGCTCCCTATTGGTTCTTTATAATCAGTCAATAAGTAGTTCCCTATATTATTCAGGCATGTCCAAAGGTCAGTTTCGGGTTTACTCTCCAGTCCAGCTGGTGAATCTGGGAATCTTGAGGCAATGTTACAACTGCCTTATGTATACAGACCACTCTCTCCTCCTCCCAACAAGCTCAAATATATGTGAGAGATGCAACTATATAGCCAAACTGGAGACTAAGCTCTCTCAACTCAGTACTGGCACAGCCTGTCAGGAGGAGAAGGTAACCACACACTCCACAAATCCAGTCTCACATAGACCTATCGCATCAGCAAACCAAACACATAAACACACAAAAACATACTTGGAGGCTCTAAATAAAAATCTGCCTAAGCAGCAGAGACCTCCAAAGCAGACATCCAAGCAACCCTACCACGAAAAAATACCCACATAGCACATAGCTCACAAAGTCAGTGTGCCACACAGTCACAGCCCTTAAGGCTAAACAACCCACCTAATACACTTGTAATAGGTGACTCTATTGTCAGACACACTGACGTCCCACTCACCAGGATGAACAAGGAGAAGGTCACTGTAAGCTGCCTGGTGGGTGCCAGGATCCGCCACATAACACAAGCACTCAGGTCACTCCAAAGCAAGTACAAATATGACTCTGTCATTGTCCATGCTAGTGTGAATGACCTGAGACGTACCTCCCTGGACTACATAAAAAAAGACATAGAGGAGCTCTTTGATCATGTAGCCCAGGCCGGTATGACCCTGACCTTGAGTAGCATCTTACCCTCACCAAGAATGATGCCACAGTATAAAGACAAAATGATCAATTTTAACAATTGGCTAAAGTACTGGTGTCATTCAAAGGGGATCAAGTGTCTGTCAGCCTGGGATGACATGCTCGACAAGCCACGTTGTTTCGCTAGGGACGGCTTGCACCTGTCACCCCTGGGTTTTCGAATACTGGCAAAGGCTCTTGCCTCACCCATAGTGCCTTTTTTAGGCAAGGCTCAAAAGACAAACCCACCTCCATAGACAACACAAAGAAAAAAAAACTAAGGGTAATGCTGCTCAACGCCAGAAGTCTAAACCTCAAGATGCATGCACTCGAGACTCTCCTCAGTATGGAGAATATCGATATCTGTGCAGTAACAGAAACCTGGTTCAAGGCTCCCGAGAGCACCCCAGCACTAACAGGTTATACTTCATACAATGCTTTCCGGCCCCAAAACTCGGACCGAACCACAAAAGGAGGGGGAGTATCCATATTTATCAAAGATACCCACACCTCCAGGTTAGTGGCACTGCACGAAGCATCAGAGACCATCCATGTGCAACTAACAGTGGGCAAAACTGCCTTTCAGTTTGTAGCCTGCTACAGACCACCCTCCCAAACACAGGACCCTCACTCAGCTTTCCTGAGAACACTGGAGAATATGAAGGTCTCTCCAAACACCATTATATTGGGTGACTTCAACTACCCAAACTTTGATTGGGAAAACTACTCAAGCCCAAACACCCCCGCCCAATGGTTCCTAGAATTTATAAACTCAAATGCTATGGAACAACTGGTCACCACTCCCACAAGAGGGGAAAACATATTGGATTTGGTCATCACCAACATGGGGTCTCTATGTTCCACACCAGAGGTATATCCCTCATTGGTAAGATCAGACCATAAACTAATCTCACTGGACATCCATATTTCGTCCCCACCTCTAGCCAAGGAAACCACGGTGAAGAACTTCTCAAAAGCAAACTTCACACTTCTCAAAACCAAGGTGGAATCCTTCAAAGCCCCCGGACCAGTGGAAAATACGGCCCAAAATGCAGAATCCTTTACAAAAGCATTCTATGGACATCTACAGGAATGCATGGAGCATGCTATCCCAAATAAAACCAAGACTCACTCCTCCAAAGGCAGGAGACCTGTCTGGTGGACCCCGGCCATAAATAAGCTATACAACAGAAGGAGAAAGCTACTACATGATAGAGCAAAATCCCAAAAAGGGAAGGCGTCTCTGATCAGTACTAGCAAGAAACTACAATCCCTCATAAAATCATCTAAGGCCAGCTTCAAAAGAAAGATTGCACAAGTCACTAAAGATAATCACAAGGCCTTCTTTAGTTATGTCAGAAACCTGGGAGGCAACTCCCAGATATGCTCTGAGTTAGTGCAAAATGACAAAAAATACACTGAACCCACAGACATTGCCAACATCCTGGCAGAAAGGTTCAGTGCAAACTTCTCCCCCCCTCCCCCCCCAAAAGAGCAAATGTCTATCCCAATAGAGTGTAGCCTTCCTGAGATCACAGATGCACAGGTGAGAGCTGCCCTCTCCAAAGCAAAAAACACAGCATCAATGGGACCAGACAGTGTTCCGGGCTGTGTCTTACATGAGCTCCAAGAAGAACTAAACCCTCATATAAAGTCACTGTTCAATCTCAGCCATACTACAGGATATGTACCCAAGGAATGGCATACAGCAACAGTGGTCCCACTCCACAAAGGTGGTGCCACAACAGACCCCGGAAACTATCGCCCTATAAGCCTGACTAGCCTGGTCTGCAAAGCTATGGTGCGTATCATCATGGAAATCATAAACAAAGACATTGGGAACCTCCAGACACTGGATCCTACCCAATTCGGCTTTAAGGGCAGATCTTGCTCTTGAACCTGGTCGACTTCTTTGAAACAGTTACCAAAGCCAAAGATGAAGGGAAGGTAGTCCACACAGCCTACCTGGACCTCGCAAAAGCCTTCGACACAATACCCCACTCGGGCATCATAAATAAGCTCACCAGCTTAACTATCAACCCCTATGTCACAAGATGGGTTGCAAACTGGCTCAGGGATAGAACCCACATGGTCAGAATAGCAGGTGCCATGTCAGACTCTAAACCAGTTACAAGTGCCGTCCCACAAGGCTCAGTCCTGGGACCTCTCTTGTTCAGTATATATTTCTCAGAGGTACAGGCTAACACAGGTGGACTATGGCTGAGCAAGTTCGCAGATGACTGCAAACTGGGTGCCGTAACTGACTCTCCGGCTGACACAAGCATCCTCCAAAAGGGTCTCACAGAGATGGATAACTGGTGCCAGAGCCATGGCCTAAAGATAAATGCCAAAAAGTGCATAGTCATCCCCTTTGGGAAAAACAAAGTGCCCACAAATTACCACATAGGTGGTAATCCATTAAGTACGGAAGAAGTAATTAGGGACTTGGGGACCCAAGTAGATAGTAATCTCTCCTTTGACAATCATGTTGCCAAAGTGGTTAGAAAGACCTTCTACATAGCCCACCTTATCATGAAAGGATTCACATCTAGATCAAGAGAGGTCATTGTGCCCCTCTACTCATCACTTGTCAGGCCCATAATTGAATACAATGCCCCATTTGGGATGTACCTTACCCAACACCTGCAGCAACTGGAAAGACCCCAAAAGTACCTCACCAAGAGGATCAAGGGGCTCAAATAGATGCCCTATGCAGCTCGGCTAAAGAAACTCCAGCTCTACTCAGTTGCGTACCACCTACTCAGAGGCGATCTGTGTCTGAAGTATAAAGCCATGTCCAACCCAGAATTAATGGACATGCTTCACCTCAGGAAATCCAAATCCCTTAGAGCTACATGCTCCAGGGACTTGAACCTCAGCACAGAAATAAATAGGACATGCTGGAGGGACAGATTCATATCCCAGAGGCTCCCCTCACTCTGGAACAAAATCCCAATCCATGTTAGGCAGAGCCCCTCACTGACCCTCTTCAAGAGAAATCTTGACGAGTGGATGGGAGATCGTAAGTTTACCCCTGTGATCTCTTCTGTGTCCCTGCTTGACAGAGGTACAGTAAACTAACCTAAAAAGGGCTACCTTCTGTGACCTACTATACAGAGGCACAGTCAACTAATCTAAAAGGGTGGCGAAAGCCAAACACACTCTGGCTAGGCTTATAAATGCCCTAGGACAGATAGCCTAGTATCAACCTATGAACCTATATATATATAATAAATTATATAAATATATATATATATATATTTATATATATATATATATATATATATAAATATATATATATATATATATATATATATATATATATATATATATATATATATATATATATATATATATATATATATATATATATATATATATTATATATATATATATATAAATAAATATATATAATATATATAAATATATATATATATATATATAAATATATATAAATATATATAATATATATAATATATATAAATATATATAATATATATATATATATATATATATAAATATATATATTCACACACAACACACACACACACACACACACACACACACACACACACACACATAAGTTTACTATCGAAATGTGGAATGGCACTTACACGAAACTGGGATGGTCAGATGCATGTTTTCCAGTTTCAGTAATACTGATATGTTCAAATCCTCATTAGCGAATGGTTGTGTGCATTCACTAATATGGGATCAATGTTCTGAGAACAGATTGCACTACAGTGAGGATTGGGAAATGTATCCTTTTACTCACTGTAGTGCAATCTCGGAGTTGTATTATATAATATGCAGGGGGTGTGGGGTGCAGGGGGGATTGCCCCCCCTGCAAAACTGTTACCATCAACACAGAATTTCAACACTGGAACTTCCAGTGTTCGAATGTTGATTCTGTGGTTACCATTTCTGACATTTTGGAAATTCAGTATTACCAAATTCAGATAACAAATTTGATCAAACAGTGGAAAATTTTTTGATTTTCCACATTTTGATAGTAAATCTCCCTCTCTCTATATATATGTGTGTGTGTGTATATATAGGTCTGTGCCATTTGACTGAGTCCGAAATGGTCAAACCCATTTGACCAAAACCTCATTTGACTGAAAACAATTTTTTTCTGGTTTATTTGCTGTGGAGCAGGTTTCCAAACAAATAGGTTCATAGGTAGGTACTAGGCTATTGGCCCTAGGGCCTATATAAGCCTAGCCAAAAAGGTACCCTGGCTTTCTCCACCCAAGAAAATTATTTTCCTGTGCCACTGTCGAGCAGAGCCACAGAGGTGATCCCCGGGGTGAATTTCCTATTTCCCATCCAATCATCAAGATGTTTCTTGAAGAGTACTAATGAGGAACTTTGTTTGATATAGATAAGTAGTTTGTTCCAGAGTATGGGAAGACTCTGGTACAGGAATCTATCCCTCCATCATGTTCAGTTTATTGTGGTGACAATGTTTAGGTCCCCAGAGCGTGTAGCTTGGAGGGACTGGGATTTCTTTAAGTGGAGCATGTTCAACAGCTTTGAGTTTGACATAGCTTTGTATGTCAGGCAGAGATCTCCTCTGAGTAGGCGATATGTGACGGAGTAAAGCTGAAGTTTTTTGAGACAGTCTGCATAGGGCATCTGTTTGAGGCCAGTAATTCTCTTTGTGAGGTATTTCTGCAGCATTTCCAGTTGTTGTAGATGTCTTGTGAGGTACATACCAAAAGGGGTGTTGTACTCTATAATGGGTCTAATGAGTGACGAGTAGAGGGGAACAATGATCTCTTTTTTCTTGGATGAGAAACTTTTGTGGTGAGGTGTGCCACATAGAAGGATTTCCTGACTACTGTGGCAATGTGATTATCAAAGGAGAGACTACTGTCCACCTGTGCCCCAAAGTCTCATCACACTTTCGGTGTTAAGTAGACTACCACCTATGTGGTAGCTCATAGGTTCATAGGTAGGTTCATAGGTAGGTACTAGGCTATTGGCCCTAGAGCCTATATAAGCCTAGTCAAAAATGTACCCTGGCTTTCGCCACCCAAGAAAATTATTTTCCTGTGCCCTTGTTGAGCAGAGCCACAGAAGTGATCCCTGGGGTGAATTTCCCATCCAATCATCAAGATTTTTCTTGAGGAGTGCTAATGAGGAGCTCTGTTTGACATAGATAGTCTTTTCCAGAGTATGGGAAGTCTCTGGGACAAGAATCTATCCCTCCAGCATGTTCGGTTTATTGTGGTGTCAAGGTTTAGGTCCCTAGAGCATGTAGCTTGGAGGGATTGGGATTTCTTTAAGTGGAGCATGTCCAACAGCTCTGGGTTTGACATAACTTTGCATGTTAGGCAGAGATCGCCTCTGAGTAGGCGATATGCGATGGAGTAAAGCTGGAGTTTTTTGAGACTGTCTGTGTAGGGCATCTGTTTGAGGTCAGTAATCCTCTTTATGAGGTATTTCTGTGGCCTTTCCAGTTGTTGTAGATGTCTTGTGAGGTACATACCAAAAGGGGTGTTGTACTCTGTAATGGGTCTAATGAGTGATTAGTACAGGGGAACAATGACCTCTTTTTTTCTGGATGAGAAACCTTTTGTGATGAGGTGAGTCACGTAGAAGGATTTCCTGACCACTGTGGCGATGTGATTATGAAAGGAGAGTCTACTGTCCACCTGTGTCCCAAGGTCTCATCACATTTTCGGCATTAAGTAGACTACCAGCTATGTGGCAGTTCATGGGTACAGAGTTTTTACCAAAGGGGATGACAATACACTGTTTGGCATTGAGCTTCAGGCCATGGCCTTGACACCAGGCATCTGTCTCAATGAGACCCTTTTGTAGTATGTCCACATCATTAGGAGTTTTGATTATGGCTCCTAGTTTGCAGTCATCTGCAAACTTTGTTAGCCAAAGACCTTCTGTGTTAGCCTGTACTTCAGAGAAGTAGATACCAAACAGGAGAGGTCCCAGGACTGAACACTGTGGTACTCCACTTGTCACTGATCTGAAGTTGGATTTGGAGTCTGCTACTTTCACAGTGTGGGTTCTGTCCATGAGCCAGTTGGCAACCCATCTTGTGACATAGGGATTTATACCTAGTTTAGTGAGCTTATCTATAATTCCAGAGTGGGGGATGGTGTTGAAAGCCTTGGCTAGATCTAGATAAGCTGTGTGAACCACCTTACCCTCATCTATGGCTTTGGTGACTGCTTCAAAGAAGTCAATCAGGTTTAGTTGACATGATCTGCCTTTTACAAATCCGAACTGGGTAGGGTCCAGAGTTTGGAGATTACCAATGTCTTTGTTTATGAGTTCCATGATGATATGTTCCATGGCCTTGCGGACCAGGCAGGCTAATGGGGCGGTAGTTCCCAGGGTCCATCGTGGCTCCCCCTTTGTGAAGTGGGACAACCGTCATGGTGCACCATTCAGTGGGCACAAAGGCTGAGGTGAGGCTATGATTGAACATGGTACTTAGGTAGGGTACCAGTTCATTCTGTAGTTCGTGTGGAACGCAGCCTGGAATATTATCAGGTCCCATGGATGCTGTGTTCTTGGCTTTGGAGAGTGTGTTTTTCACCTGTGCAGCTGTGATTACAGGAACTCTTCCAGTATAGAGATGGGCCTCTAGGGAGTGAGAGGGGGATAAAGTTAGCACTGAACCTATCTGCCAGGATGTTGGCAATATCAGTTGGTTCTGTATATTTAGTGCCATTGTGCTGTAACTCAGAGCAGATCTGAGTGTTGCCATCAAGATTCTTGACATAGCTATAGAATGTTTTGTGGTTGTCTTTAGAGTCGGTGGCAATTTTGTTTTCGTAACTAGCTTTGGAGGATTTTATGAGGGATCTCAGCTTCTTACTGAGGTTGACCAGGGAGTTCCTCCAGTCATGGGATTTTACCCTTTTTTGCAACAGTTTCTTTCTTCTGTTGTAGAGTTTGTTTATGACAGAGGACCACCAGATTGGCTTCCTTTTGGAGGATAGCATCTTGGTTCTATTAGGGGATAGCATGATCCATGCACTCATGTAAGTGCTTATAAAGTGCATTTTGTGGAGGATTCAGCAGTCGTACCTCTATTGTCTGTCTGCATAGGTGTCACGAAGTTTGTCACTTTTGTCTTAAGAAGTGTGAAGTTGGCTTTGGAGAAGTTTTTTACGGTGGTTTCCCTAATTGGGGGTGGGGGCGGGATGTGGATGTCTAGGGTGATTAGCTTGTAGTCGGATCTGACCAACGAGGAATTGACCTCTGGTGTGGAACACCGGTTGCCCATGTTGGTAATGACCAGGTCTAGGATATTGCTGCCCCTGGTGGGGGTGTGAATAAGTTGATCCAAGGCATTGGAATTTATGAATTCCAGAAAACCTTGAACAAAAGAGTTGGTACATGAATAGTTTTCCCAGTTAATGGTGGGTAGTTGAAATCATCCATTATTAGGATGTTGGGTTGTACCCTAATACTTTCCAGTGTATCATGAAATGAGGAGTGGGAATCCTGGGGCATGGTGGGAGGTATGTAGCAAGCTACAGTTTGGATTGCGGTCTTGCCCAGAGTTAGTTGCACTTGGATAAACTCTGATGCATTATGCTGTGCAACTAGCCTGGAGGTGTGGATATCCTTAATGAATATGGACACGCCTCCACCTTTAGTGCTTCGTTCCAGGTTAGGAGGCCGAAAGGTGTGGTATGAATTATAGCCTGGTAATGCAGGGGTGCTCTCTGGTGCTTTGAACCAGGTCTCTGTCACTGCACAGATGTCGATGTTCTCCATTTTAAGGAGTGCCTCAAGTGAGTGCATTTTGAGGTTTAGACTTCTAGCATTGAGTAGCATTACCCTCAGATTTTGCTTGCTTGTACCTGTTACGGTGGTGAATTTGTCATTTGAACCTTGCCTACAAAAGGCACTATAGGGGTGGCAAGAACCTTAGCCAGTATCCGGAATCCCAAGGGCGACAGGTGCAGGCCATCTCTGGCAAAGCATCGTGGTCTGTCGATCATGTTGCTCCAGGCAGACAAATACTGGATCCCCTTAGAATGGCACCAGAAGCTTAGCCAATTGTTGAAGTCAATCATTTTGTCCTTGTACTGTGGTATCATTCTGGGTGATGGCAGGATGCTACTCAGGGCTAGGGTCATACCTGCCTGGGCTACAAGATCGGAGAGCTCCTCCATGTCTCTTTTCATGTAGTCCACGGAGGTACGTCTCAGGTCATTCACACCAACATGGACAATGACAGTGTGATACTTGTACTTGTTGTGGAGTGACCTGAGTGTATGTGTTATGTGGCGTATCCTGGCACCTGACAGTAACTTTCTCCTTGTTTAGCCTGGTGAGTGGAACATCAGTGTGCCTGACTATAGAGTCACCTATGACTAGAGTGTTGGGTACGTTGTTATGCCTTATGGGCTGTGGTTGAGTGGCACACTGAGTTTGTGGGCTATGTGTCATTTGGGTTGTGTTGAGAGGGTGGAGTTTGCTTGCATTTCTGCTTTGAAGGTCCCTGATGCTTGGGCAGGTTTTTATTGAGAGCCTCCGCAAATGTAGGTGTATGTTTTGTGTTTCTATGTGTGTGTTTTGGTGGTGTAGGTTTTGAGGGACTATGTGATGAGTGCGGTGTGGTGCAAGTGTTTACCTTCTCCTCTTGACTGTCTAGTCCAGTCTTGGGTGAAGAGAGGTTTGCTTCCTGTTTGGCTATATAAGTGCATCTCTCACAGGTTGTAGTGTTGGGTGGTAGGAGGAGAGGGTTGTCTGTGTACATGAGGCAATTGCTGCATTGCCCCAAGATGCCCAGATTCATCAGGTAGACAGGAGAAAGCACAGTGAGCTGACCCTGAGACATGCCTGGATAGGTGCTTATTTAAGTACTAAAAATTGCTTTCCTCTACACAAGTGAGGAAAGTTGAATGCTGTAGTAATTTGCAGCTTATTTAGTGCTTACAACGAGTTCTGAACAAGTGCTGAGTTCAAAGAAACAGATTTGAGTGCTGAAACTAGAAAACTGGCTAGTTCTAAGAAACAAAATTAAGCTAGAAGGCTTCCCTCCAACACAGAAAGGCTTGGAGGCTCAGAAGCCTACAAACAGTCTAGACCACTTACAGGAAAGGCAGGAAACAAGCTTATTTTTTTTTTCTTTCCCAGATGCTCTCTTTGTACACAGTAGGAGTGCCTGAAATCAGAATATGATCTCACTGCACTCAGTTGAGTGAGCAAATGAGATGGGCCCAGCAGGAGTATCCAAATACAAATTTACAAGAGGGCGGGCAGTTGCAAAGCCACCAAGATTAACACCAAAATAAAAACAGGGAGGGTGGGTGGGGAACAGAGTTTTTACCAAAGGGGATGACGATGCACTTTTTTGCATTGAGCTTGAGGCCATGGCTTTGACACCAGGCATCTGTCTCAGTGAGGCCCTTTTGTAGGATGTTCACATCGTTAGGAGTTTTGATTTTGGCTCCTAGTTTGCAGTCGCCTGAGAACTTTGTTAGCCAAAGACCTTCTGTGTTAGCCTGTACTTCAGAAAAGTAGACACCAAACAGGAGAGGACACAGGACTGAACCCTGTGGTACTCCACTTGTCACTGGTCTGAAGTCGGATTTGGAGTCTGTTACTTTCACAGTGTGGGTTCTGTCAGTGAGCCAGCTGGCAACCCATCTTGTGACTTAGGGATTTATACCTAGTTTAGTGAGTTTATCTATAATTCCAGAGTGGGGGATGGTGTCAAAAGCCTTGGCAAGATCTAGATAGACTGTGTGAACCACCTTACCCTCGTCTACGGCTTTGGTGACTGCTTCAAAGAAGTCTATCAGGTTTAGGAGACAAGATCTGCCTTTTACAAACCCGAAATGGGTGGGGTCCAGAGTTTGGAGATTACCAGTGTCTTTGTTTAGAAGTTCCATAATGATATGTTCCATGGCCTTGCAGATCAGGGTCGTTAGGCTAATGGGGCGGTAGCTCCCGGGATCCGTTGTGGCTCCCCCTTTGTGGAGTGGGATAACAGTCACTGTGTGCCATTCAGTGGGCACAAAGCCTGAAGTGAGGCTATGACTGAACATGGTGCTTAGGTGGGGTGCCAGTTCATTCTTTAGTTTGTGTAGAACACAGCCTGGGATGTTGTCAGGTCCCATGGATGCTGTGTTCTTGGTTTTGGAGTGTCTGTTTTTTAGCTATGCAGCCGTGATTACAGGAACTCTGCATTCTTCCGGTACAGAGATGGGCCCTGTAGGGGGTGACGGGGGGGGGGGGGTAAAGTTAGCACTGACCCTATCTGCCAGGATGTTGGCAATATCATTTGGTTCTGTATATTTAGTGCCATTGTGCTGTAACTCAGAGCAGATCTGAGTGTTGCCATTGAGATTCTTGACATAGCTATAGAATGCTTTGTGGTTGTCTTTAGAATCAGTGGCGATTTTGTTTTTGAAACTAGCTTTGGAGGATTTTATGAGGGATCTCAGCTTCTTAGTGAGGCTAACCAGGGAGTTCCTCCAATCATGGGATTTTACTCTTTTTTGAATAGTTCCTTTCTTCCGTTGTAGAGTTTGTGTATGGCAGGGGACTACCAGATTGGGTTCCTTTTTTTGGAGGATAGCATCTTGGTTCCGTTAGGGATAGCACGATCCATGCACTCGTGTAAGAGCTTATAAAGTGCATTTGTGTAGGATTCAGCAATCATACCTCTATTGCCCATCTGCGTGGGTGTCATGAAGTTTTCCACTTCTGTCTTAAAAAGCGTGAAGTTTGATTTGGAGAAATTTTTTACGGTGGTTTCCCTAATGGGGGTGGGGGTGAGATGCGGATGTCGAGGGTGATTACCTTGTGGTCGGATCTGAGCAACAATTAATTGACCTCTAGTGTGGAACACTGGTCGCCCATGTTGGTAATGACCAGGTCTAGGATATTGCTGACCCTGGTGGGGGTGTGGATAAGTTGATCCAAGGCGTTGGAATTTATGAATTCCAGAAAAGGTTGAGCAAAAGAGTTGGTACATGAGTAGTTTTCCCAGTTAATGGTGGAGTAGTTGAACTTGCCCATTATTAGGGTGTTGGGCTGTACCCTAATATTTTCCAGTGCATCAAGAAATGAGGAGTGGGAATGCTGGGGCATGGTGGGGGATCTGTAGCAAGTTACAATATGGACTGCGGTCTTGCCCAGAGCAACTAGCCTGGAGGTGTGAATATCCTTAATGAATATGGACACGCCTCCACCTTTAGTGTTTCGGTCCAGGTTAGGTGCCCGAAAGGTGTGTTATGAATTGTAGCTAGTAATGCAGGGGTGCTCTCTCTGGAGCCTTGAACCAGGTCTCTGTCACTGCACAGATGTCGATGTTCTCCAATTTAAGGAGTGCCTCGAGCGAATCCATTTTGAGTTTTAGACTTCTAGCACTGAGTAGCATTACCCTCAGATTTTGCTTGCTTGTACCTCTAGCATTGAGTAGCATGAGTTTTCAGTCAAATTATTTTTTAATCAAATGGGTTTGATTATTTGGGATTCAATCAAATGACATGGAACCATATGTGTGTGTGTGTGTGTAGAAATAAATTTATATATATATATATATATATATATATATATATATATATATACATATACATACACACACACACACACACACACACACACACATATATATATATATATATATATATATATATATACATACATACACACACATATATGACATGTATAGATTTACTTGCATTTCATTTAATATCATTTGGTCTAAAAACTTAGACCAGATGCATACAGACCAAATGAGTAAAGTCTAAGTTTGTATTTTAAGTATTATAATGATGATTGTTTCATACAGTAAAGCATTTTTGATCATGTATATTTAGTGGGGTTTGTTTTATATTATTGGAAGTGAATCTTGGCTTAGACTCACTTACACAGCAGTAGGTATGCTAAAATGTAAGTGTTCATTTTCAGAGCACGCACAGCGGGTTGTGGAGTTTGTTGTTTTCACCACTGTTGTGCTGTCATGGAGTTGGAATACATAATTAGTAGGGGGTGTGGAGGGTGAAGGGGGTTGCCCCTCTTACAAAAACACTGAGTTTTTTCTTCAAAGTTGCTTTATGTTTTAAGTTTGAGATATAATGAGTTTAGATGTACTGAATTTAGATGAGTCAACATAGACCCCCCCATATACATATTGTGTCCTTCGGCTTTTTCCCGGTTAGGGGTCGCCACAGCGGAACTCCGGTCCACTAATGATTGGTAGTTGATTTTTACGTGCTGAGTTACCAGCCCTGATGCACAACCTTCAACGAAGGTACGCCCATTCACGCATGTCCCCCACGCAGAAGAAGCTTTAGCTGAGAATCGAACCAGACAGCTTCTTACTGTGACGCGACAACGCTACCGCAGCACCATATATATATATATATATATATATATATATATATATATATATATATATATAGATATAGATATATATACATATATACACACACACACACACACACACACACACACACACAATACATGTACACACGTGTATATGTGTTTGAATATATATGTACTGGGCGTGTGTGTGTGTGTGTGTGTGTGTGTGTGTGTGTGTGCAGCACGCACCCATGGGCACCCGTGCTTACATATGTAAATGCGTATATATTATTATTTTTTTCTTTCTCTGGGTTTGGACTGCGTTTCACCCCACAATCAAGTAAATAATACCTGGTTACAGACAAGGCAAATGCTAAGAATTTACTGGAATGTTCAGAATTTTTTTCTGAACATTACAACACATTTTTTTTATTTTACGCATTCATACGTGATTTTTCTTTGGAATCCTGTTGGACCCATCTCCTTAGCATTTACCTTGTCAGTTACTAGTGGCAGTTTGCTAGATTCTAACTCCTCATTTGGATAAACAATACTTAGTTATCATTCATAATGTTACAGTAACTAAGCCAATGGAAGTAATACAACAATGAAGCATTTGCATTGCAGATTGTTTGTTACTTTACTGTGTTACCTTTCAGCAGGTCAAGGGAAATACTACTTACATGACCTTTCATCAACTGCCTACTGTACAAATACAGTCGTGTAACACAGTGTATAAACAGCATAGAATTAATAGGAAAATGGCACACAAACAGCAAAGGTATAACATATACTCTTTTTATGTGCGTTTTTTAGGGGAGGAGGGGAGCTAGGGCTGAAAACGTGGCTGTTGAAAGTATATTTCAAACAGAGTGACAGCTATAGACCTGTGAATACATTCTTGTGAGTATGTGGGAAAATATGCTTATGCCTGCACAACTACTAAATAAAAGAAAAAACATCTGGCTAGAGCTGGAATCTCTGTTTTAACCCTTCAGCTGTGAATTAAAAGATCTGCTGTATACAACATTTCATCTAATAAAAATTAATGTGGAATATGCTAAAGCACCAACAGGTGATTGAAGGATGTATTTTTGCAGATAAAATGACAGTGATTGGCAGGGTGCACAACTCTCTCTCTTTCTAATACACACACACACACATATACACATAAACAACAAACATGAATCACATTCTACATGTAAGATTAAATTATATGTGGTTATGCTGTCTGTTCCAGTGTAGTGGTTCAAACAGAGATTTTTACAAGCATTCCAAAACATCTTAAAAGAGTTGCTTACTATTTATAGCAATTAGAAATACCCAAAGTTAACTGGTAGCAAAAAAATAGCTAACAACATCATGTTTTACATTAATACACAAAATACTGCAACAGCTGTTGTAAAGACCTTGGCAATTCTGTAGAGATACTACCACTTACAATTTACTAACTCCTAATCTTAATATATTATAATAAACTCCAGGGCCATCATTATCATGCAAATCATTATTTTCTCCTGAAACTACATTGCCATTATATGATGCAGAAGGGTCACCCTATAGTTACCACAATTTTAGTGAAAACTATAACACGTGATTCAACAGTCTCAGAACAGCTCTCCACATAACTAGAATCCACATTTTCACTCATTGTTACCATCTTGAAATAGTGTAATCAGCAAAGTTGCTTTTATCTCATCATTAAGTATAATATAAAATGAAGATTTTTTTTTCTGTTCTAAACAACATGTACTCTGTGACTAAATTTTATAAATATTGATGATGCTGTCTACCTTTAGGGACTTAATTTTGTAATTTCTATTTTGAGATTTAAAACCTATATCAGACATATTGAAATAAGGACTAAAAATGTCAAGAATGACCAAGGTAGTCAGCCAGCCAGCTGGAGTTAAGAGTACAGTATCCAAAACTGCTGCCAGAAACCTCTTTAGCAAGTTGCTTATGCACTAGAAGGCTGGCCCATAAGGAGGAGATTGTATGATTGGAGATCAGCTCTGTTAACCCGTAGAGGTGCTTGCACACTACTTTAACAGTGCCTTCAACTAAAATGATTCTTTACTGGTGTGTCAATTTGGGCTGGTAGACTAGCCATACACCCTTTTCAGGTATGATTCCAACCAAAAGCAGACTGGGGATAAACAGCTCTTTTGGTCAATAACAATAACACTTGAATAATTCATTAAGGCCATAGGAATGGATGGATGTGTGTGTATGCATGTGTGTGTGTGTATATATATATATATATATATATATATATATATATATACACACACACACACACACACACACGTTTTTTCCCCTTAGCATCACTATATACAGATGATCAGGCAGGTCAACAAAACACTCCACAAAGCCATTCAGGCCATGAATAGTGGTTCTCGCACTATGGCACCTTCTTCCGATGAGCAGGGGTTCAAACAGTCTTCCCATACGAAACATCTGTTCAGAAAGAAACTAACAACAGATTGCAAGCCAAATCGCAGCAAGCTGCCATTTGTCTGAGGCAGGTCAGCTCGGACTCAGGTTTCAGTGGGGGGAGGGGGGGCAGGTAGGGCCAGGATAGGTAGGAGGCTAAGGTGGGATGGGCTGGCTAGAGGAAGGATTGAAAAAGCTGGGAACAAACCAAATCAGTCTTCTTGATCCCTACCTGGACAGCTTGTAGCAACTGATCAGTGGATTGTTTGAATTAAGTGGTTTATCTTGGTACAAGGTAAGGCCCTCTTTTTTGTTTGTTGATTTAATTACAACCTTAAGGGAAGTTATCTGTGGTAGGATCAGTTGCTGGGGGTTTTTGAAGCTGTTTGGAAAGAGATGCTGGGGCAATTTTAGTATTAAGTTTGGCTGTAGCAACAGAGTGGAATGTTAGTATTTCTAATCTTAATTCCAATATCCTTCAAACATGCTAATAGTTAAAGTTGTCTGTGTAATTCTAATGAGAGTTGAAAACAGTGGGTGGTTTTAGAACAATGTAAAGTCTTCTTTGTTGTTAGTTAATTGCAGGATTAAAAGGAATTCTCCAGGGTAAGAACAGTTGCTGTTTTGAATCCTAGGTGTTTACTATACTTGGAGGCAATTAAGTGGTTTGAAATCAGTGTTATACCGGATGGCAAACAGGCTAGTAATTAAGATTGCACAATAACATATTACATAAATCCTCAGTAGAGTATCAAGAATGTTTTTATAGGTTTTTTAATCGGATTTTATTGTGTTAGTCAAAGTGCAAGGCAGCTAAGGCCTACGGGGACCACATGGCTGGTCCAGGGAGTTGAGGCCTACAGGCAGCCACATGGATGGGCTTGTGAACTGAGGCCTGCAGGAAACCACATGGCTTGGCTCAAGAGCTGAGAGGCCTAGTGAACTGAGGCCTGCAGGAAGCCACATGGCTGCAAGAAGCCGCAGGGCAAGGCCTGTTAACTGAGGCCTGCATGGAGCCGCATGGCAAGGCCTGTGAGTGAGGCCTGCAGGAAACCGCATGGCAAGGCCTGTGAGCTAAGGCCTGCGGGCCTGAGGTAGACATATGGCGGGGCTTGAGAGGTACAGTTAACAACAGACAACCAATGGGACAGAACAGACGGGAGTGCTGGAAAGTGTTATCAGTACAACTTCGGTCAGTGTCGGAATCAACTTCAGTGTAGATTTAAGCATCAATGCATGGCTTGTGGTAAGGTAAACCACCCAGCCAAGGCTTGTTTTCGTCTCTCAAACCCCCAGAACAAAAGTTTTACTCACCCGCCACCTTTAAAGGGTACGCAGCTCCATCTCCCAACGCCGGTAAAAGGGGATATTTTAAGGGAATGGCTCAAAGCGTATCCAGATAGAGAAGCAGCAGCATTACTACAAGAGGAATTCACCAAGGGCTTCAAGATACCAGCAAAAGGTAGGAAGCAAGGGGTTTGGGTCAAGAACTTGAAGTCAGCAGAAGAGCATCCGGACATAGTTAGAGCAAAGATAAATAAAGAATTGGAAGCGGGCAGACTGGCAGGCCCATTTCCCTGCCCACCAAGAAGAGCATTTAAGGTTTCTCCTATCGGCGTAGTACCCAAAAAGAAACCTGGTGAATTTCGCTTATTCACCACTTATCCTATCCACAAGGAAATTCGGTAAATGATTACATAAATGGGGTAGGGACTTCAGTGCATTATGCGTCTTTTGATGAAGCTGTTAAGAAAGTCATGGAGAAGGGAAGAGGGGCCCTTATGGCAAAAGCTGACATAGAGTCTGCTTTCAGACTTTTACCCATTGCAGCTAAAGACCAAGGGTGGTTAGGTTTGGCATTTGAAGGCCAGTATTTCATGGATAAATGCATGCCTATGGGTTGTTCAATAGCATGTGCTACTCTTGAGAAATTCAGTTCCTTCTTACACTGGTTGGTGGCTCAGAGGGTAGGGGAAGACAGAGTTGTTCATTATTTAGATGACTTTCTATTCATTGGGAAGGAGGACACAGGGGAATGTCAACAAGCGTTGGATACATTTCAACAGGTATGCAGGGAGTTAGGGGTGCCGCTAGCAAGGGATAAAACAGAGGGCCCGATGAACAGATTGGCTTTCCTGGGTATAGAGATTGATAGCTTCAATGGGCAGTGCAGGCTTCCTATTGACAAGGTGCAGAAATTACGACTACTCTTAAGTCAAGTGCTAACACAGAATAAGATAACCCTTAAACAGTTACAAGAATTAGTAGGGTTAATGAATTTTGCATGCAAAGTGATTCCTGTAGGACGCTCATTTATGAGGCGCTTAGCTGCTAAGGTGTCAGGGTGCACAAAGCCACACCATCGGATTAGGATCACACAAGGTATGAAGGAGGATCTAGGTGTGTGGTGGAGTTTCTTATCAGACTACAATGGGATAGCAATTTGGCAGGAGAGAGACCAGCTACCTCCCGCTCAGTTGTTTACAGATGCAGCGGGGGGAATTGGCTTTGGGGGTTATTTTCAAGATCACTGGTTCAGCATGGCTTGGCCGTCTCAATTGAAAAACAGGGTAGATATTTCAATCGCAGATATGGAATTTTTCCCAGTAGTGGTGGCATTGGAAATTTGGGGAGCACAAATGAAAAACAGAGTAGTCTGGCTGCGTTCTGACAACAATAGTGTAGTGCATATAGTCAATAATCAGCTGGGGGGAAAAGGGGTATTAGGTAGGATGGTGAGATATTTTACATTTAAGTGTTTGACATTTAATGTGACAGTTAAGGCACAACACATTCCTGGCATCGATAACTCATTGGCAGATGCCCTTTCTCGTTTGCAGTGGCCCTGTTTCCGGTCGCTGGCCCTAAGGGTGACTCCTTCTCCGACATCAGTGCCAGTTCAATTATGGGCCTTATGGACAGACGACAATGGTTGCTAATGTGTAATTCTCTCAGTAGAAGAACAAGGGTAAGGTACAATAAATGTATACAACAGTTCTTGCAAACTAGAATAACCAGAGGCTGGGAATCCATTTGGCCTTTTCCACCTCACCAAATCAGGTCTTATATCATGGTGATGAAAGAAAAAGGTTGGAGCCTGAGCAGAGCCAAAAGCACATTGTCAGCCTTGAATTGGTTCCATCAGGCTTTGGGTTTGGAAGATCTAGCTAACACTTTCCAAGTACGTGCGATGTTTAAAGGTTGGGGGAGACAAACACCCAAGAGGCTGGATAAGAGATACCCTATAGGTCCAGCTGTATTAAGCAAGTTATGGATTGCGGTTTCAGAGATTTGTTTCTCTACTTATGAGGTATCATTATTTAAGGCTGCCTTTCTGCTGGCTTTTTGTGGGGCATTTAGATGGTCGGAAATTGTCCAACCGAACAAGAAAAGCCAAGGGACAGTACTGCCTTTAGAACATGTACACGTGCTGGGTGATGACACCTGGATTTATGTGGCGAAATCTAAAACTGATCAGGAAGGCAAAGGTCAATGGGTAAGAGTAGCTACCCCGGAGGGATTAGAATGGAATGTGACTAAAGTGTTATTGGAGTACCAGGGTTATAGGGGTTTATTAGGTGGACCATTTTTCTGCCATCAGCAAGGTGAACCACTTACACATTATCAGGTGAGAGCAGTCTTAAAGCAGGCAGTTAAGTTGATAGGCTTGGACACAAGCAGGTATACATTGCATTCTTTTCGGATAGGTGCAGCCTCATATGCACATGAAATGGGGATGTTGCAGGCAGACATTATGAGGATGGGTAGATGGAAATCCAAAGCTTATAAAAGTTATGTAAGGTGTAAACAACTCTAACTCTTGTTCATTGCATTTCAGCAGACAAATCCGCAGAACAGAAATACATCTGGATAGTTGGCCATTCCTTTGTTCGGAGACTCCACCTCTGGGTGCAGAACAGGCCGGGCTTACCCTTTCAAAGAGAACAAGCTCCAGGCAAAACAGTTTGGTATGGGGTGTCAGGAATGCGGTGGCACCAGCTTAGCACAGTAATGCAACAAGCAGCGAGAAGTGGTAAACCTCCTGCAGCCATCGTCTTACACCTAGGGGGCAATGATATTGGTCAGCAACCAATACAAGATTTAATTAGTTCTATGGTACGGGAAATTAATTACATACATGAATGCTGGCCACACGCCATTATTTGTTGGTCAGAAGTAGTACAGAGAAAAAGATCTAAAGGGGTTAGGTCCATAAAAGCTGTGGAAAGAATGAGATGGAGAATTAATAATTCTATGGATAAGATTTTAAAGGCCATTAAGGGGTTGTACATTCCCCACCCTGGCATTCGGGTCTGGTGGCCAGACAGGTATGAGAAAGATGGGGTTCATTTATCGGAAAAAGGTTCACAGGTATTTTACAAGTTATTACAGGCAGTTTTAGCTCTGAAGGGCATTCACCTAGAGTAGATTGAAATGTGCTGGCGGAAGGGAGGAACATTCCTCCCTTCTGTGGCGGAAGGCAGGAAAGGTAAGGGAGGCCAAGGCAAGTGGGGGGGGGAGGTCACAGGACTTTTCAGCTGGACCTTCCGCAGGCCAGACAGCCCCAAGGGATTGTTGCCAGGGGACTTATCAGCCCGGCAATGGCCCCCTTGGCAGATTGTGGCATGCCCAGAAGAATTGGGATGAACTGTGAAAAAGTTGTTATGAAATGGGTATGATACATAAAAAGGGCCGGATATCGACAGTGCTGCCTGTTGTCCTGTAGGCGTAGTGGAATGCTATGAAAGAAATAAATGGCCTCCCTGATATTCCTGCCTTGCGCACATCTCATAATAATTGGTTTATTAGAGAAAGTCATTGACAATGATTGGCAATAAACACATGGCTGCGGCCATTTAATCCATCTGAAGTCTCTGTGTTATTATTATTTACCTGCTTAGTTACCTTGATTTGTTGGACATGGAATTTGAGGCATATGTCCACAAGGATGCAATGGAATGACAATGTGCTGAGCTGGTTCTGCATATGTATAGCTCAATACTGAGTGAATCATTAATGGAAATATGGTGTTAGAATTGCAGAGCTGAACAATGTGACGAATGCTGAGATAACAGGTATGGGTAAGCATCTTGAGTATGAGATCTGTGCCTAGGTATGAATTCTGTTTTGTAAAAGTCAGGTAGAGCTGTACCAATCTCAGACAAATGGTGAGACACACTTGTTAACTGCCTGCATTTACCACTGAGTTTATACTGCAGGTTGTGGCTGAAAGTGGTCCTTGGCCCACTCCAGTTATCAGTACAACTTTCATTTTTTTTTAAACAGGCTATAATTCACAATATAAGGGGCACACATTCAGTCCTCTCACCTGTTGCTGATATTTAATGGACGATCCTAATTTTGGCTCAAATCTTTGTTGTTCCTCCTAAATGTGGGCGTCCTTAGATCTCAGCCTGCTTCCTCGTTGACCTGGAACAAAAACAAAAACGAGAGACAACATCATAGTCTCTCAAGTACACCTCAATTAGAAGATTGTTCCTCATTTTGAGTCTTAAATGCCGTGGCATGTTCCTCGCAGCCCCACAGTGAAAGGGTCTGTCACACATTCAGTTCTAGGATGTTTTAAACTGATACCCATAAGTAATACTATATCAGATTAATTCCTCAAAATAACTTTTCATAAGTATAGTACACTTGAACCGTCTATGGGCTTCCTAGTTGAAGTTGTTAGCGCGTGTTCATTTTGCCCATTTGCTTCTTATTATGAGAGGTGGTGTTCCTCATTTTGGATATGGAAAATTGGGAGCTAACGAGATCCAAAAATGAAGAACACGTTTCTGCTTAAAATTTACCAAGAAAGTTATTAGAATACACTGTTTTGTATTACACTGCAATATTTGAAAACTATACCAGTATGTAACTACTGCCATATTTTTAGAAAATTAGCTCCTCCTTCCTACTTTGCTGCAGCAGAATTACATATGTTGTAAACGCCAGTCGAGATTTAAGTTAAAATGTAAACGTCTTTATCTTCTGCAAGTTTATGTCAGAATCCCGATTACTCCGTCCTTAGTCAAATTTTCTAAGACAACGACAGACATATTCAAAACTAAGCTATTCTGTACTTTCCTGACATGAGGATGAAAAAAATACCAATATTATTCACATTTCGCCACAATACAAAAATGCCCAATTGCGACACATAAACATGTCAAAGACATTCCTTTCAACCCAACTCCACAGCTCTACAGTTACTGTTTTGACGTCCATTCCACGTGACGTCCCAGTGCGCGCAGACGCTTTTTGTTTGGATATGTAAAAACGGCATGTGATTGAATGGATGCTGCTAGAGCATCTGTTAAAAGTCTGGACTGTGATGTATGCCTTGGGGAACCTGATGTGATACGGTAAAAAGAGGTGCTAAGGAAAGGGAGTTCCCTTCCCCCAGTTCCTCGTCATGAATTGCCATGGAAAGGCTTATCTAGCTAGCCTCGAGAGCCCAGAGGATAGCCATTCAGTTGGCGGCAAGTGGACGCTAGGCGATGAAGCTCCTATCTGTGAGGACGAAGAGGATGATGAGGACGAAAGAACTGCTCAGCTCCGTAGGCTTGACAGTACCAGAGAGGTTCTGAAATTGTGTTTGAGCAGTAATAGCTTTGATTATTTGCCGGTGTCGGAGTATTTGCATTCCGGAGAGACCGATGATTGCGAAAGCGAGGGTAATACTGAACTAGAAAAAAGACGGTCAAGGTCTAATAGTTCAAGACATCGGTATGATGTAGTGACCGACTTGGGCCCGGAAGAGGTTAGGTGGTTTTATAAAGAAGACAGAAAGACATGGAAACCTTTTATAGGCTACGATTCATTGAGGCTTGAGCTGGCATTTAGGAAATACGGTGTGCTGAATCCCCCGAAAGAAGAGCAAGTTGAAACCGCAGACAGTTGTCGGTCTGAATCCCCTGACGTTTGTGTCGAGCCAGTGTGTGTGAGAGGGGGATTATATGAGGTTAACATTAAGGAGAAAGAATGCTACCCAGTGTATTGGCATCGTAAGTACATAATTTACACTGCACTTTCTTGCATTGTATGATGATACCTGACAGCTCTCTCATAGTCCAACCCTGACAGTCGAGAGGTTTTAAGCTACGTGTCGAGGCTTATAATTCACTCTGACCGTAGTCTGTTAACATAGTTTTTTTTACATTTTTCTGCTATTAGACCACGCTTGTTATATATGTTACAACTAATGTCGGCTGTTGGCAAGTACCGACATAATAATAATTTAACCAGGTTAACTCGTGGACAACCGTCTCTCTTCATGGGCGATCCAGTACTAGCGTCTTGCTCAAGTTGCTCAGAGTTCACATTAGGCAACTGGAGGTGGTGGGAATCAAACCCCACAGTGCTTTGCTGCACGAGTGTAGGTATAAATATGGTATTATGCCAGAATTCATTTGTTCACACCGTTTAAGTTTTTGTTGAGATGCCGTAACATTTTTGTTTATAAGCATGCGCATTATAGAGTTTGTTAACCTTTCTATTGCGTTATGATATATTTACTAAGTTTGTATTATCAAGTATGTTAGTAGTCGTCTTGTTTAGAATGCTTCCAGCGTGTTTTTATTGAAGTTCATGCGTTTTGCTTGAAACAGACCTAAGTGGTAAGGTGCAATGCCTGAAACTGGAATTGAGAAATCTTGGACAGTGGAACATGACTTATTTATTGGGGTGAGTGTGGAATGTCTCGTATGTTTGAGGTTGCCATCAATGTTTTACTGGTCCATTGTGGGCCCAGTGGCTGGCAGACAAATAAAAACCTTCTGTTTACCAAAATGCACTTTGTCCGTAGTGAGTATTAGTACCCTGTTCAATTCTCTTATGTGAGGTCATATTTTCATTAGCTTAGAATATCAATACTCGGAATTGCTGCTTACTTCCAGATTCTGTTCTCAGTGATTTATAGGTTTGAGTTCAGGCAGCTGCTACCTTTCATTACATTGTAATGAAAATACAGTTGTGTAAAGTCTTACAGTAATAGCAGATGTCTTTTCCTTTACTGTTGCTGTATTCTACATTGAAGGGATTTCAACCCAGGACAGCCTGATGGTTGGCAGTATGCAGAAGTGTAAAAGATCTTGTATGCACCGTAAGTCACATTTATTTTTTCAGCACAGAACATAGGTTCATAGGATCATAGGTAAGTACTAGGCTATTGGCCCTAGGGCCTATATAAGCTCTAGCCAAAAATGTACCCTGGTTTTCGCCACCCAAGAAAATTATTTTCCTGTGCCCCTGTCGAGCAGAGCCACAGAAGTGATCCCTGGGGTGAATTTTCTATTTCCCATCCATTCATCAAGATTTTTCTTGAAGAGTGCTAATGAGGAGCTCTGTTTGACATAGGTAGTCTGTTCCAGAGTATGGGAAGTCTCTGGGACAGGAACCTATCCCTCCAGCATGTTCTGTTTATTGTGGTGACAAGGTTTAGGTCCCTAGAGCGTGAAGCTTGGAGGGATTGGGATTTCTTTAAGTGGAGCATGTCCAACAGCTCTAGGTTTGACATAGCTTTGTATGTTAGGCAGAGATAGTCTCTGAGTAGGCTTTATGCGACGGAGTAAAGCTGGAGACTGTCTGCGTAGGGCATCTGTTTGAGGCCAGTAATCCTCTTTGTGAGGTATTTCTGTGGCCTTTCCAGTTGTTGTAGAGGTCTTGTGAGGTACATACCAAAAGGGGCGTTGTACTCTATAATGGATCTGAGTGGTTAGTAGAGGGGAACAGTGACCTCTCTCTCTCTCTCTCTTTTTTTTTTTTTTTTCTGGATGAGAAACATTTTCTGATGAGGTGAGCGACGTAGAAGGATTTCTTGACCACTATGGCGATGTGATTTTCAAAGGAAAGACTACTGTTCACCTGTGTCCCAAGGTCTCATCACATTTTCGGTATTAAGTAGACTACCAGCTATGTGGTAGTTCATGGGTACAGAGTTTTTACCAAAGGGGATGACAGTACACTTTGGCATTGAGCTTCAGGCCATGGCTTTGACACCAGGCGTCTGTCTCAGTGAGGCCCTTTTGTAGTATGTCCACGTCGTTAGGAGTTTCGATTATGGATCCTAGTTTGCAGTCATCTGCAAACTTTGTTTGCCAAATATCTTCTGTGTTAGCCTGCACTTCAGAGAAGTATATGCCAAACAGGAGAGGACCCTGAACTGAACCCTGTGGTACTCCACTTGTCACTGGTCTGAAGTCAGATTTAGAGTCTGCTACTTTCACAGTGTCTGTTCTGTCCATCAGCCAGTTGGCAACCCATATTGTGACAGAGGGATTTATACCTAGTTTAGTGAGCTTATCTATAATTCCAGAGTGGGGGATGGTGTTGAAAGTCTTGGTGAGATCTAGATAAGCTGTGTGAACTACCTTACCCTCATCTATGGCTTTGGTGACTGCTTCAAAGAAGTCAATCAGGTTTAGGAAACATGATCTGCCTTTTACAAATCCGAACTGGTTAGGGTCCAGAGTTTGGAGATTACCAATGTGTTTGAGTTCCATGATTATGCATTCCATAGCCTTGCAGACCAGGCTCGTCAGGCTAATAGGGTGGTAGTTCCCAGGGTCCGTCGTGGCTCCCCCTTTGTGGAGTGGGATAACCTTTACGGTGCGCCATGCAATGGGCACAAAGCCTGAGGTGAGGCTATGATTGAACATGATACTTGGGTAGGGTGCCCAGTTCATTCTGTAGTTTGTCGAACACAGCCTGGGATATTGTCAAGTCCCACAGATGCTGTGTTCTTGGCTTTGGAGAGAGCTGCACAGGTAAAAAACAGTGATTACAGGAACTTTGCATTCTTCCGGTATAGAGATGGGCCCCTCTAGGGGGTGAGAGGGGCCATATCAGTTGGTTCTGTGTATTTAGTGTCATTGTGCTGTAACTCAGAGCAGATCTGAGTGTTGCCATTGAGATTCTTGACATAGCTATAGAATGCTTTGTGGTTGTCTTTAGAGTCTGTGGCAATTTTGTTTTCGTAACTAGCTTTGGAGGATTTTATGAGGGATCTCAGCTTCTTACTGTGGTTGTGAATTCCAGAAAACGTTGAGCAAAAGAGTTGGTACATGAGTAGTTTTCCCAGTTAATGGTGGGGTAGTTGACATCGCCCATTATTAGGGTGTTGGTTGTACCCGAATACTTTCCAGTGTATCAAGAAATGAGGAGTGGGAATCCTGGGGCATGGTGGGGGGGTCTGTAGCAAGCTACAATTTGGATTGCGGTCTTGCCCACAGTTAGTTGCACTTGGATAATCTCTGATGCATTATGCTGTGCACCTAACCTGGAGGTGTGAATATCCTTAATGAATATGGACACGCCTTTAGTGCTTCATTCCGGGTTAGGTGGCCGAAAGGTGTGGTATGAATTATAGCCTGGTAATGCAGGGGTGCTCTCTGGAGCTTTGAACCAGGTCTCTGTCACTGCACAGATGTTGATGTTCTCCACATAGGGCATAAAAGGGAAGTATAAAGGCAACTACCCAGGACTGAATTGCCCCAGAAAAGAACAGTCTCCATAGGACAAAGGAGACCATGCACATCCAGAAGGAAAAAATGCAGAATAAATAAGAGGGGTTTAGAGGTAAGCAATGAGTACTGCAACAGTGAAGAGTAGGACATCTATTATTATGGTAAGATTTTACACAGCTGTACTATGTCCTTCAGTATCACTGTTGCAGTATTCTACATGTAAGGGAGATTAAAAAAGCTCAAGAAACAGAATATGTGGTGGACGATTGAGAAGAGCCCCTCGACAAATCCCATGTAAAATGGTTTCAGCAAAACCTGCTCTGGCCCTAGAAACTGTATCAGTCTTTTGTAATGCTTAGTAAAGCTATGGATGGAAGACCAAGTAGTAGTTTCAACAGCCTTGGTGGAATGCGCTCCAACAGAAGTAGGTGGAAATTTGCCATGAAAAGAATAACAAAAGGAAGTGGTTTGCTTAGAAACATCCAAACCCAAAGAGCTGGGATGAAAGGAAACAAAAAGCTGTTCAGACTTATGAATAGTCCTAGTTTTATTCAAATAGTACCAGAGTTGTCTGTGCAAATCCATATTCAAAACCCCTTGAGGGAGGCTTTAGGGCTGTTAAGGTAGAAAACAAGCCCTGGGTAAACTCTTGCCCATTCCCTTTGAGGATCCTTAGGATGGATCAAAACATGCTTCAGCTTTTGTCTTTTGTTAGAAGGGACATCAGCCCTAATTAATACCAGAGGTTCCGACCATTGGTGGGATTGAATAAGAGATCCCGGAACTTTCTCCCTGACCAGTATCTGCAGAATCCCTCTTAGACCCTCCAGGATAATCAACAGCAGTTCCCCCTCGATGTCCAGAGCAGACGCCTGCAAAACCTCTGAAAAAGTGTGAAAAGATGGATGCATGCCAGCTTCCTATAGGGTTGCAGAAGAGGAATCCGAGGTAGACTACGATTGACTTATAGAGCTCTTGAAAGATGTCCAGTGGAGGCTGGACAGCTAAAGAATCCAGCCAAGTCTTCCTGGTTGCCTTCTTACCTAGCGGGAGTATCTCGGGGCTAAAGGTTTCTGCCATGGTATCCCGGGCTAACTGTTTAAGCCATTGGTTTTCAAGATGAATGGCCAAGGAAGGCAAATGGTTCTGAAGCACAAATGCCTTGCAGATACTTAGAATAGGGTGTGATTGTGAGAAGCACCTGAACAAAAAAGCGACTGTTCGTGATGATACTTATGAGGAATCTGCCTCCCACACTGACATTTTCCCTTCTTGGAAGACATGAAATTAGGTAGTAAAATAAAATGCAAGAAAAAAAATACCCCAAAGGGGTAATTATCTGATGTTGCCAAATATTCAGTACAGGAACAAGGCATTCAGACCAACTGGCAAAAAAGGTGTTTGAACTGACAGCAAAGAAGTTCTGGGTAGTTGTGTCCATACATCCCTTTTATGCCCTACAATTCTGTGTGGGGAAGCATAAATGTGATGTATGGGGCATACAAGATCCTTTAGGCTTTAGCATACTGGCTGAGCATCTGGCTGCCAGGGTGGGAGATCCCTTCAATGTAGAGTATTGCAAAAGTGATTATAGAAGGATCTCTTTTTTGTCTGTAGAAAGTGCTGGAATCAGTTGGTACTTTGAAATATTAAAGGCTTTCTTAGTTTCACAGTCTCTTACAGCTTTTCTTCTCGCTTTTATTTCACCAGTCAGCCAGAATATCTCTCTCTCTTTTTTTTTTTTTTCTTTTTTTTTTTTTTTGTGCAGATCCATTCTGGGGTTCTTGCTCATCTGCAGTCGCAGAACTGTCTTGCTCACAGCAAAGAGTTAGGCTTGCTGTCCTTTCTTCTGGGGACTGTTTTTAGGATCAAGCCCTGTACTTTTTGTCTCTAAGGTAAAACACCTTCGATATTATGCCAACCAGCAATCCATAAATTTACCCCATGGGAATCAAACTTGTACTTGTAAGGGAGAGCAGTTACCACATCTACTTAAGTATCCCAATGAGCTGATTGTTAGCCTGCAGTTCTAGAAATGGGACAGGTTTATGGTTTCACTGCATGGAAAAGATGGCAGGGCTACAAACACTTGCTACACATAATTTACTTTTCCTGAAATGGTAAAAGAAAAGTAATGGGTCATGTGGTATGTGATAGCCAGGAAGACAAACCTGCATCATAGTGTTTCTTGCAAACCTAGGGAAAGCACAATAGTGCTGAAATGACAGACAAAAGGTGGAGAACAGATAAGTTATGCTTTCCATATGTGTTTTTTGTTGGAGTAATTTCCTTGAAGAAATGCATTTCGCACTAGGGTGCAAGTGTCTTTTAACGGAAAAAGAGGTGGGAAAGTATAACAGCAGTAATGGTCCTCAGTCACCCTTTCAATTTTTCTGTGAAAAAGTAATCCCTTTTATTTGCTGCTGACGCGTTGACTATGTATGTCATAGAATACTGCATCTCTGAGTGCGGCCAGTCTTTTTCACAGTGTAGTCCTGTGGCAGGGGTGAATTTTTTTTTTTTTTTTTTTTTTTTTTTTTGTCTATAATCTCTGGGAAATAATAGTGTATATCAAATAGTACTGCATTTACATATGTTTTCATTTCTGGCTTATGCAGGTGGGCAGTGAGCTTTTTTTTTTTTTTTTTCCCCAATGGCTTTTGCATTGACTTGTGCATGTAGTGCTTTGAGGGCCAGAGTGACAAAGCAGCCATATGTAAATTGGTTTCAAGATAAAATCACAGCCATTGTTAGTCTTAGGTACTTCAAACCTGTTGTGCTACTAAATAAACTGCATGCCTGCCATTGTATAAAATACCCTGAGGGAGAGACAAGTGTTAGTGCTGTCTTTTCTTTGTCACCCAATTGGTTCTAATGTACTGTTTCATCCACAGCACCAGATAACTGATCAGCTTTAATCCATTGTCAGGTACAGTGGATATAAAAAGTGTACACACCCCTGTTAAAATGTCACGTTTTTGTGATAAAAAATGAGACCACAGTAAATAATTTCAAAACTTTTCCACCTTTAATGTGAACTGTAACCTGTATAATTCAGTTGAAAAACCAACAAATCTGTTTGGGGAAAAATATAAAAAATGTACAATAAGCTGCTTGCATAAGTGTGCACACCCCTAAACTATGTTGAAGCATCTTTTGATTTAATTACAGCATTGACTTGTCTTGAGTAGGAGTCTTATTAGCATGGCACATCTTGACTTTGCAATATTTGCCCACTCTTCCTTGCAAAAGCGCTCTAAATCTGTCAGATTACAAGGGCATCTCTTGTGCACATTCCTCTTCAGGTCACCCCACGGTTTTCTATTGGATTTAGGACTGGGCTCTGGCTTAGCCATTCCAAAACTTTAATTTTCTATTTTGTTAATTTGGATGTATGCTTGGGGTCATTGTCATGTTGAAAGGTGAAATTCATCTTCAGCTTCCCAGCAGAGGCGCCTGAAGATTTTGGGCTAAAACTGACTGGTATTTATAACTGTTCTTAATTCCCTCCATCTTGACTAAAGCCCCAGTTCCAGCTGAAGAAATGCAGTCCCAAAGCATGATACTACCACCACCATGCTTCACCGTGGAGATGGTGTTCTTTTGGTGATGTGAAATGTTTTTGCGCCAAACATGCCTTTTGGAATTGTGGCCAAAAAGTTCAGCCTTGGTCTCATCAGACCAGAACACATTTTCCCACATGCTTTTGGGAGACTTGATGTATTGTTTTGCAAATTTTAGCCGGGCCTGGATGTTTTTCTATGTAAGAAAAGGCTTCCATCTTGCAACTCTAACCCATAGCCCGGACATATGGAGAATATGGGAGATTGTCGTCACATGTAGTACACAACCAGTACTTGCCAGAAATTCCTGCAGCTCCTTCAGTGTTGCTGTAGGTCTCTTGGCAGCCTCCCTGACCATTTTGGTTGCCTTGTCTTTTCATCAATTTTGGAGGGACGTCCAGTTCTTTGCAACGCACTCTTATTCCATATGTTCTCCACTTTTTGATGACTGTCTTCACTGTGTTTCATGGTATATCCAATGCTGGGGAAATTTTTGTACCCTTCCCCTGACTGATACCTTTCAACAGTGAGATCCCTTTGATGCTTTGTAAGCTCTCTGCGAACCATGGCTTTTGCTGTAGCAGACAACTGAGTAAATGTCAGGAAATCCTACTAGGACAGCTGAACTTTATTTGGGGTTAATCAGAGTCTCTTTAATTGATGGCAGGTGTGTACCCAAGAAGACTGAATGTTGTAATTAAATCAAAAGGTGCTTCAACAAAATATTAGTTTAAGGGTGTGCACACTTGTGCAACCAGCTTATTGTATGTTTTTTTTTTTTTATTTTTATATTTTTCCCCTAACAGAAATTTGTTTTTCAATTGAATTGTAGAGGTTATAGATCACATTAAAGGTGGGAAAAGTTTTGAAATGATTTATTGTGGTCTCATTTTTTATATCACAAAATGTGGCATTTTAACAGAGATGTGTACAGTTTTTTTAAATCCACTGTAAGTAGTGCCACGTTCAAGATCTCATTAGCTGTCTGCATCCATTTCCAAATGCCTGTGAGGTAAACAGTCACATTCTGTTTGCTTCTGTGCTGTGTGAGTGCAGCAAACTAGAGCATCTGCAACAACCTTTGCATTTTGGCGGGTGCCTTTAACCATGTGGCACCAGCTCTCAGGAAGAAAATAGTAGTTAAGGATTGCTGTCAGATAATTTGTATTACATACTGTGTGATGCTTATCTTTCTCAACAAGTTTTCAAATATATGAGTGATGATGATACGTCTTCATCAAAATCTTAAAGCAGTGTATTTTTTGTGATTGGTGTATTTTTTTAATACAGAATATGAAATGATGACAGAGATTGGTTCCGGTTAAGTCTTTCATACCTGAAAATGCAGTAGTGCTATTTTATTTACATATAATAGAAGGATCTGTTTTAATCTGCAGACCTGAAATGACTGTAAATCTCTTAAATGCTGTAGTGCAGGAATTTGTAGGACACCTCTAACCACCTGTAAACTGTGGTTGGTGTATCGCTGTGTAATCCCCTACCCCTATTTTAGTATATAGGTAGTTAGTTGCTTCCTCCATACACTGGACAGTATCATAATATAATATTTAGTACCAGGGCCAGATTCAGTAAAGCTTACGCTAAGTGTACATGATACATATTCAGTAAAATTCTTATCAATTTTTTTGTGCTTTCTAGTCACTCAGAAAGGTTGCACTAAGTGTACACTTTGTGGTAACCTTTATGAATCCTGTCAATATTTATTTAAAGCTGCATATCGATAGGAAAACTAAAATTGGGAGGAAGAAAGTGTGTTAAGTTTGTGTTGTCTGTTCGCTCAGAACAGTGTACATTTTAGTGTGCACTTAGTGTAGGTGTTACTGAATCCCAGGGCCAGAGTTTCATTTGAGTCCATGTCAATAATTCCTTTCCAGATTAAAGTGTGTAACAGCTGCTTCCATGGCAGTTTAAGGATTGCTTAGATTTTTGCATCTAAGCCTGCCTATGTAACAGATTCCAAAAATAAAAATAAAGCGTAGGTATTTTTCTTAATGTTATTGCCAAGCAGAAGAGTTGAATGATATCGTGAACATTTTCTTCTGCCTAAGTAAGTGGCCAGAAAGCATGCTTATGGTCCTGCTTCCAATATCTTTTCTGACTGTAATCAAGTAAGTACCGTGGTTTAAAATTTCAGTTATGTGCATTCTACAGATAGTCCGAATTTTGTACTTGATTTAGTTCCTTTTAAGTAATCTTGTGCTTGCTTGTTTTGTGGTTTTTTGTGGTTTTCAGTCTGTAGTGTATTTTAAGAAATGTTTTAATTTTCACTTTATTACTTGTGTATGTTGGGCCTATAAATTAAAATGGCATGGGCTGACGTTGTTGTTGTTTGTCTTTCGGCTTTTCCCGGTTAGGGGCCGCCACAGTGGAACTCCAGTCCGCTAATGATTGGCAGTTGGTTTTGAGTTGCCAGCCTGACCTTCAACGAAGGCATGCCCATTCAACGTATGTCTTTCGAATGCCCACTCGACCGCGGGGAGGACATGCAGACTGCACACAGAAGGCACTCCCAGCCCAAGCCGAGAATCGAACGGGAGAACCTCTTGCTGTGAGGCAACAATGCTGCCGCTTCACCACCACGGAAGTTATTTGTGCAGCCAGACTATGTTCCCCCTAGCAAAGGCTAATTTACTTCCTCATTCTTGGTGGAACCTGGTGCCACTGTCATGTTGGTTTCATGTTCATGTTGAGCATAAATAGTAATCCCGTACATTGTTTTGTTTTGGTAGTTAATGTGGGGCTTTTTTCTTTTCAGAGATTGTCGTATTTTTTTTTTTTTTTTTTTTTTTTGAATGATACCATGAAGTAGAACTCTGTAGCATCCAATTGTTCATAGGTAGGTACTAGGCTATTGGCCCTAGGGCCTATATAAGCCTAGCCAAACTGTACCCTGGCTTCGTGTAGCTTAGAGAGACTGGGATTTCTTTAAGTGGAGCATGCCCGACAGCTCTGGGTTTGACATAGCTTTGTATGTTAGGCAAAGTTTGCCTCTAGTAGGTGATGTGCGACAGAGTAAAGCTGGAATTTTTTGAGACTGTCTTTGCGTAGGGCATCTGTTTGAGGCCGGTAATCCTCTTTGTGAGGTATTTCTGTGGCCTTTTCAGTTGTAGATGTTTTGTGAGATACATACCAAAAGGGGCGGTGTACTCTATAATGGGTCTAATGAGTGATGAGTAGAGGGGAACAATGACCTCTTTTTTTTTTTTTTTTTTCCCCTTGGATGAGAAACCTTTTGTGATGAGGTGTGCCACGTAGAAGGATTTCCGGACTACTCTGGTGATGTGATTTATCAAAGGAGAGACTACTGTTCACCTGTGTCCCAAGGTCTCGTATCCCACTTTGTGTTAAATAGACTACCGCCTATGTGGTAGTTCATGGGTACACAAAAGGAATGACAATGCATTTTTTGGCATTGAGCTTCAGGACATGACTTTGACACCAGGCATCTGTCTCAGTGAGGCCCTTTTGTAGGATGTCCACATCGTTAGGAGTTTTGATTATGGCTCCTGTTTTGCAGTCATCTGCAAACTTTGTTAGCCAAAGACCACCTGTGTTAGCCTGTACTTCAGAGAAGTAGATGCCTAACAGGAGAGGACCTAGGACTGAATCCTGTGGTACTCCACTTGTCACTGGTCTGAGGTTGGATTTAGTCTGCTACTTTCAGTGTGGGTTTTGTCAGTGAGCCAGTTGGCAACCTATCTTATGACATAGGGATTTATACCTAATTTAGTGAGTTTATCTATAATTCCAGAGTGGAGGATGGTGTTGAAGCCTTGGCAAGATCCAGATAGGCTGTGTGAACCTCCTTACTCTCATCTACGGCTTTGGTGACCGCTTCAAAGAAGGCTGTTAAGTTTAGGAGACATGATCTGCCTTTTACAAACCCGAAATGGGTAGGGTCCAGAGTTTGGTGGTTACCAATGTCATTGTTTATAAGTTCCATGATGATACTTTCCATAGCCTTGCAGACCAGGCTCGCCAGGCTAATGGTGCGGTAGTTCCCGGGGTCCATGGTGGCTCCCCCTTTGTGGAGTGGGATAACCGTTGCTGTGCACCATTCAGTGGGCACAAAGCCAGCGGTGAGGCTATGATTGAACATGGTACTTGGGTGGGGTGCCAGTTCATTCTGTAGTTTATGTAGAACGTAGCCTGGGATGTTGCCAGGTCCCATGGTTGCTGTGTTCTTGGCTTTGTTGAGTGTGTTTTTTACCTGTGCAGCAGTGATTACAGGAGCTTTGTATTCTTCCGGTATAGAGATGGGCCCTTTTGGGGATGAGAGAAAGTTAGCACTGCCAAGGGGCAATGTCAGTTGGTTCTGTAATTTTGTGCCGTTGTGCTGTAACTCAGAGCAGATCTGGGTGTTGCCATTGAGATTCTTGACATAGCTATAGAATGCTTTGTGGTTCCCCTTAGAATCAGTGGTGATTTTGTTTTCGTAGCTAGCTTTGGCGGATCTTTTATAAGGGATCTTAGCTTCTTACTGAGGCTGACTAGGCAGCTCCTCCACTTAAGTAACTTGTTTAGAGTCCTTAAATGGTCAAATGGAGGTTGAGCGAATCAAACACTGGGCTAGAAACAGCCCATTAACAGCTCATATGTTGTTACTTGCAGCTCAGAGAATTAAGGCTACCTGGAAAAATGCCACCCCCTCATAAATGAGTTTGTGTACTATGGCTTAAAATGTGTATGATTGCCTGCAGCCTTCAATTACCCAGCAACTTTATGAAACATTTTGAAGTAAGTGTAAAAGCATGTGTTTACTCAACACTGTACTCCATGGACTCATGATCAGAGTTCATAGAACGTAAGTTGCAGGAACCTTTCAAAGCTTGATGGATCTTACTCATAACTCTTTAATCCATTGCAGAACGGATCTTACTCCTAACTTTTTAATCCATTGCAGAAAGTACAGTTGTGTAAGTATACTTACCTCAACTGTAGATGTTTGAATGATCCCTGCTGCAGCAGCCACTTCCTTCCTCCATCCCCATTATTTTTTGTTGTGTTTATGCCAGGGTTTGTTTGTTTTTCATTTTCATAGCACTGGCCTTTTAGGGCTCAGCCTCCCTCCGTCTGTTGACAGGAAAGCTCTGAAGGGCTTGGTGACGAAACATAATCTTTTAGTCGGCTCAGCTTGAGCTACCTGACAGGGGATGTGGAAGTTGCCGTGAAGGTTTGGAAGCTGTCCAGCTGTTATATCATTGGTAGGATGCAATCCGTATAGCTAAGGCAACAGCGACAGTGATCAGTATGATGAACATCAGTAAAGTTCTTTGCTGTTGTTTCTTGCAAAAGTTCAGTTATATGCTGGTTGGCCTCCATCTACTTTAAGGGATATTCTTTGTCATGAGATAAAATTAGACATTTAGTTGTCTCTTTCTCTAACCATTTTCGGATATGGTAGTTTTTGGCGAGTCCAATGTAGGTGGACCATTTTGTTGAAATTTTCACATTACCAACCCTTGTTAAAGTGGTGTCTGTGGGGATCCCCCCACACCCGTTTACTTGATATTTATTTTAATTTGATACCAGGATAGATTGCTAATCCAGATGGATTACATTTATGTTCATCTTGAGAGTAAATAATAAACAAAACCGCAAAAATATTATACATCCAGTTGATACATATGTAAATTATGCCATGCAACTAATGGTGTAAATAAACTCAAAATTAACTGAAAACATTAAACAAATTAAAGTTGCAGTAAGCCATACGACTAATGAAATGACAAAATGATTACAACATTCTTAACATCGCACAACCTTGGAGGAAGTTTGTACATTTTTACAATGGTCTGTCAGTCTCCCTGGACTTGAAAATTATACATGTACCCATTTCCAGTTCCTTACTTCACAAAACCACTATTTTTTTTTTTTCAGTTTTGTTTAGGATTTCCTTTCTCTTTGCCACTCTCTCTCTTGTGCGAGTCCTCAGCTTTAAATGCTAAATGCCTCTTGTCAGCGCATTTCCTCTGTAGACAATTTGGATGCCTCTTAAGGCACATGGAAGTATTCTTTCTACAGAAAGTTTGCCATTACCCTTAGAAAGTGCTGCAGAAGGGCCTTCCAAAACTTTATAATGCCGGAGAAGCTCCAAAGAATGAAACATTAGCCCTGCATTTTGTTTTCCAAATCCTATGAACCAAAGAATGTTCACAAATGACCTGACTAGAATAGGACTGCAGATGACTCAACTAAAATGTTTGAAAAGCTAAAAACTAAAGGCAAACTGGAAAGCTAAAATTTGGTCTGCTATGGTTGGGGTCCCCTTTTTAGTTTTCTGGTGGTACTTTTTATTGGTCCTGAGTTTTTGCTTTCTTCCTCCCCAGGGCCTGTTCTTCTGCAGAATCTTGTACCATATTAGCCTTTTCCAAGTTACTATAATGGACCTCGAGGTGCAGTCTTTAGCAGGATGTTGAAATCCAGTAAGCCTGACTTCAGCCTTTAAACCAGTGTGTCTGCACAACTGCCTATCCCAGCAGTGCTTGCCATGTAGCCTGTGGTCCTGCTAACCTCATTAAGATACTCACAATCCACTAGTGCCTTTCTCACCATTGTCATTACACCTGATATCAGGTTCTTTGTTTCCTTCTTCAGCATTTGTTGGACTGGTGCTTATTTCACAGGCATCTGTCCTACCAGTGTCTTTAGTGTTATATATATCAGTACAGGGTGTGGCTTTCTTTACTCACTATAGACTTTCGGCTTTTCCTGGTTAGGGGTTGCCACAGCTGAACTCCAGTCCGCTCATGATTGGCAGGGGTTTTTACGGTGCTGAGTTGCCAGCCCGATGCCCAACCTTCAACGAAGGCATGCCCATTCATGGTTGCACCTACCTGCATGTCTTTAACGTCACTCGACCGTGGAGAGGACATGCAGACTCCACACAGAAGGCGCTCCAGCCGAGAATCTAACGGGAGAACCTCTTGCTGTGGGGTGACCACTAACCACTGCACCACCGCAGCTGCTTTCTTTACTCACTATTGTAGATAATAGTAGTTATCCAAGTCATGTCCTGCATGGGCACACCACTATCTTCAGTTCAGGTTTAGTCCTTTAGCAGGCATCTGCCTCCTGCATTATTCAGCTCCCTTATTGTTCCCTTCTAGAAGTTTACTCCCTCAGCTGTGGTCAGTGCTGTTCCTCCTGCACTTGTAGCCATGTACATAACTTGAAGTCTGTAGAACTTTTACAAACTAGCCTGTAGAAAAAAATAGTTTACAAAAGATGAAACATTTAGAACCTCATCAAAGATTATGGTCAGATTTTAGGATATTAATAATAAAGAAGGGGTCCCTACTCCTCTCTAGTTGTTAGATGATGATTCCTTTTGTGACCTATTTAAAAGAAATGCATGAGAGGGAAGGATGGGCAATCATTATGGTTTCATTCTTGCAGAGAAAGCTACTGAAGACGTGTAGGAACAGCAGAGTAATCTTTCTCGCTGCATCTGCTCCTGCTGGACTTGTATCTCTGATGTTGATAACAGTAGTCTCAGTACTTGGGAAGATGGGGCATATATTTCCTTCTTAGTGTTTGCTGTGGGCAAAAAGTTCCCAAACCTTAAGTGTCTTGGCAACAGCTTTGAAAAGATATATTGCTGTTTAGTCACAGGAATCATGGAGTCTGGATAGACTAGAAAGCAAATGTTTTCAATCCTGTCCATGAGTATATTAAATTAGATTTATAGGTTCATAGGTGTTTACCAGGCTAACGACCACAAGGGCCTTTTTAAGCCTAGCCGTGCATCCCAAATATCTGACAAGTTCTGATACTCTTGTTTAAGTGTAAGTATGGGCCTGAGTGATGAACCATATATAGGTTACCTGTCTGCATCATTTAAATTCTGTACTGTGAGTCTTGTTGGATGCGATGCAGTTTTCTTCTAAGGAAAAATCTAGACAGAATTAAGAGCAGTAGACTCTGGTATGCCTATGGCAAAATGCCTACCTCCACCCTACTCAGTTTGCAGAGGGCACTAAAACATCCTTTATAAAGCCAGCTATGTGACACAAAGGAGAAAAAGTGCTGACTGTGCCACAGGTGAGTGGAGTTTGATTAGTAGCTCTGGTGTCTGTAGGACCTAGCCTGGAAAGTTTGGAGTGAGCAGCTATTGCCCACTTTCCCCTCCTAGGAGGAGGGAAGTGGCTGTGGCTGTCCATATGAGTGACTCCTAGTTGAATTCTGAACTGGCTGAGTCTGCTCTGTATAGTGCATTCTAGCTTTGCAGCCGAGTTCATACAGAGGCATGCTTTTTCCACAGGAAGCAGCAATTTGTGGGCTTTGAGGATCTACCGGGTGGTGGTGCTTCCGAGTGAACACAGTAAACCACCCCTCCCAAAACCAGTAAGCTGGCCTGCTCCATACCACTTAGCTTTCAAAGGGGAGTGGCAAGACTATAGATATAGGAAGTACTTGCCCCACACCCCAAAAGTAAAATAACAGAACTTTAACCAAGGAAAAATAGTTTTAAGCTTTAACAATTTTCCCCCACAAAAGTAAAAAGTAACGCTGTTGAATAAAAGTTAGTAAAAGTCATTTAACAACCTGTAAAACACTTTTCCTACCACAAAATAACTAATTACTACCACAATTCTGCCATTATTGTCTTTTTTCCTATTCTATTATTATTGAAGCCCCTCTAACAATTAGTATAACTAGTACCCTTTTCCTTTGTCTGTGATAATCTACCAAATATCCATCCTGAAATCCTTTTTGTCAAATTCCCCCTCTCTGTGTTTCCTGTAGCACTGCTATTTATACTGTGCATTTCTTAATTCAATTCTATACGCTTTCCTTTTTGTCTGTACCCGTAAGACCGTTTATATTCCAAGGTGATATGAATAGCATAGCCATTATAACAAAACAAAGCTATTGCTTCCACGTATTATAGATGTCAGTTTTTTGAATGTGTATTTCCATCTTGTGTTATATACATGCACTAACATTTGACGGGGTGATCTTTTATACAGTTGTTTCTTGTCAATTCCATTTTTACCATTGTCACATTTTAAGACTTTTCTTTAAATAAAAACCTGCAAAAATGCATTTTGGAAAACTCCTGTTGCGTATTAATTTGGGACAGTTTCTAAATATGTGTGTAGTTTTCTGTGTTTGAAGTTTAACCTTCCAGATAGGAACAGTAGCCTCAGATCAACAGCTGTACCTGTAGATTTTACCTACTGTAAAATTAAGGTTGCTAATGCGTATATTGCAGCTTGCGTTCCCACTTACACTGGCGGTCTGTTCGCTGTCTGTTCTATCAGCAAAGAATGCTCAGAATTCTCAACTGTTTGCACATGTAAAAGTAGTCCACAGTGAATCTTTGCAAATTTCATTCAGAAGAGAATGTACAGCTGCCTTCACCTGCAGACTTCATGACTGTCTACGGTTGCCGCCTTTTGTTGTGACTAAAACCGGAGAAAGGCCACACCCCTCACATCGCCCATAACCCTGCACATTTCCACCCCTCCTACCGTCCCATTTTGTGATATCTTTATGACGTCTGCTGATGGGGAACACCCTTTTTTTTTTTTTTTTTTTTTTCCCTCTCCATTCCTGATGCCTGCGTTTTGCTGATTTTTTACTATGCTTTTTTACAGAAAAGGGCATAGTAAATCTGCTGATTTAATAAAACTCGGATAGTCTGTTTCTTTTTTGAAACAGAATACCGGAATTTGTACAGTGTTTCCCTGACTACTGGACAATCCGTTTTATTTCCAGATAGTCTAGAAAAGAAATGGAGAGGTGGCAACCCAATGACTACCAGTGAACATATGCTAATGGGGAAAAACAAGCTAACATCTTTGCAGATGGAAGAAACTTAACATTTGTCATGGCTTTTATCATTTTAGCTTATTTTTCAAGCCTTTTTGCTTATAAAACCACAAGTTTATAGCTAAAGCCAAGATCGTTAATCTAGACATGCACCCTTGTAAAAATAAGGAAAAATTTTAGAATCCATATAATTTTTACACCCCATCCCCACTCTAGCAGCCCAGGAGCACTGTATTTTAACATTAAACTTGCTTTTGTCCAACCCTTATCTTCTTGTGATACAGTAAAGCCTATATTTATTACAACTAAAAATAGTGCTTGTTTAATATCTTTAACACCTACAACAGTCACTGAAAAGACCCCTCCCATTTAAAGTACACCTTGCTTCATATTACACAAAACTGTTTTGCTATATATAACATTCAGTTTTTATATCATTAAATGCTTTGTATAAATACTAAGAACAAACATTTTGCTTACAGTTATTTTTTTTCCCATTTAGTGTCCTTATAGGTTCATAGGTGTGTACTAGGCTAATGGTCCTAGAGCCTTTACAGGCCTAGCCCATAGGGTTACCCTGGCATCGTGCCACCTGACCTTAATTCCCAGTGCCTCTGTCAAATAGAGCCACTGGAGTGATCTCTGATGTGAATTTTCTATTTCCCATCCACTCATCAAGATTTCTGTTGAAGAGGGCCAGTGAGGTGCTCTGCTTGACATGTATGGGAAGTGTGTTCCATAGCATGGGCAGTCTCTGGGTTATGAACCTGTCCCTCCAGCATGTTCTGTTGATTGTGGTAATGAGGTTGAGGTCCCTCGAGCATGTGATGCGGAAGGATTGGGATTTCTTTTAGATGTAGCATTTCTAACAGCTGGGTCAGACATGGCTTTGTAAGTCAAGCAGCGATCACCTCTAAGTAGGCGATTAAACATTAATGAATAAAGTGTATTATATGCTTTACAGTTACACTCAAAGTCAACAAAAGTCCAGTCTTTCTTAGCCAATTTTCTTGCAACTCCATATTTCACATATGTGATGGATGCTTTATAGTCTCCCATTTCTTCGTGTCTGCTCCTGTGATTTTTATATCTCTTGAGCATTTTCTTTTGGAACATTGGAAAATTTTTCACTTGTAAAAGTCTGTGTGTGAACTTTTGTCAGAAGAATGAAAAGCGGAGTTTTCTTCTGCTTGCTGGTTTACATTTTGTTGAATAATCTGTTTTAGTTTCCTCCTTAGCCTGTTCTGTAGCAAAAAATGCATTTAGTCCTCTAGAGAAAAATGTTCTGAAGACACAGATACAGCAGCCTGAATTTTGCACCTAACCTGCCTGTTGATATTTCCTGGTTGCTGGGATACATTTGCTTCTCTTCTGCTTTTGTTCGATGAATTAACATTTTCCACAAACACTCCAATGTCTCCAATTTTTAATACTTTTCCTTGTCACAGTTTTGTCAGGATCACCTCCTTCTCCTAGAATGATAGCAGCCAAGACTTGTGTTAGTAAAGATGCATTCTCAGGGCCAGATTTGACACATCTACTCAATGTGCCCTTTCAGTTAACAAGTACTGCTGTTCAATACCAATCCATTTGCTTATGTATGCTTTCATAGAATTAATACAGTCTGTTTCCTCCAATTTCTCTAGTATAGCAGAAGATGCCAACTTTCTCTGCTCCTTCTGTCTTAACACTACCATTTTTTAAAAAAATCTCTTCTTGAGAAGTCTCATATTCAGCCAGTCTTTTCTTTTGAATGTGTGATATATATATATTTTTTTTTTCAGTTCGTCTCAATGCCTAGTTTAAAGCTTCTGTTTTTACCCTGTTCTTCAATGTTTCATTTATTTTAATCTACTGAGTATGTGTAAGTTATTTTTTCCTCTAAATTAATGGAAGGCATTTTTTGCACCAATGCTGAACTTTGCTGCTTTTTGACGAACAGCTACAGGATTCTTCCCAGACAAAAACTGGTTATTTTTGTACAAAATTCTTAGGCAAGATGATTTTATTCTGACTTTTAGTTGTTGCCTCAAAAAATTTTGTCAAACTCTTTTTAGCTATGTTTCTCTTGAAGGGAAACTGAGAAAATATTCATTTTTTTTTGTGAGAAAATCCTTTGCCAAATACTTCAGATTTTAGTCATGCTACTTGGCCCTGGTGAAAGGCCAATAAATTTTTTACTTCAGTTGTTGTCAGTATTTTTGCTGACACTTCTAAGCTCCGCTATCTTCCTGTTAGGCATCCTTTTTTGTTTGACAACGGTCCTGGGTCCTTTTGGGCATTTACTATGGAGGAAAACGGAAAGGAAAAAGTGTGCTGTTTATGTGTAACAGTGTTGTGAGGGGCTTGGATCTATTGTGTTTGGTGGTTTTGATTTAAGAGGTGCCACCAACTCATCTAAGCTCTATCTGTCCTTGAGACCCCTTTTGTGGCTAAGACTTGAACCTGCACCCTAATAAACCTGTTGATCCTCTTGAGCTGCAGGAAAAGGAAAGTGTTTTTTAGGACTGTTTAAGATTTTACTCAGGTTTCCTGCTCACCTCGGCTGCTGTTGGTTGACTTAACTGTGGCCTTCTGTTGCTTCTTGGACCACTTTTCTCTCTTCTACCTCCTTGGGAAGCCACTAAGGATCATGAGGCAGGTATATTCTCTGTGGCTGTATAGCTACCTTTTTCAAGTAAGGGAAAACCACCTTTGCTAGTTTCAGGAATGGGACCAGGAGGTACTCTGCTAAACTGTTCAGAGGAGCTTCATTTCTGGGAGGGGGCATTCTTAAAGCTGCTCTTTTTCTGAGGGTGGGTGGTCCCCAAGAATATGTAAACAGAAAATTAGACATTTTATTTCTCCTAAATCTTTTAGGGAAGATTGGTTAGGCTTTTTGAGGTGATTTATTTATTTTATTTTACATTTGTTGACCGGGATAGTCCGTCTGGATACGTATCCATTTTCAGCGGAGGCCCGGGGAGAAAAGCTCCACATTGACAGTAGTTACATTCATGTTAGACAGGGTACATATATATTCAATTGATTAATACATAGAGCAAAAGAAAAAAACATGCAATAATAATTGGAAAAAACTTCTTCATAATGATAGTAACAGGGAAATGAACAACTTGTTAAACCTTAGGTATTCCATTATTTACATAGAGATTGAGCGAATGAGGGGTTAGTCTGGTTTGGAACACTGGATTTGGAGCCATTCAGTCCTTTAAATGCCGAGACTTCTTTAAAAAGGAAATTTCCCTCTCTCGCATACTAATTCTCAGTTTCGAGGAGACAGGATTTAGACTGGGAATGAATTTCTCAAATTTCCTCTCCTCAGTACGGTGAGCCTTACTCCAAGGAAATGTTTCTTCAGAGTCCCCCAGAAGAGGTGTGTCTTTCTGGTACTGTTTCCAGAATTAGAAAATTCTTTCACTGGAACAAAACAAATTATTGTAATTTCTACAGAGGGGAACATTACATTTGGTCGAAATTTTGTAATATGGAACTTCTGTAATGTTGATAGACATGATAGAATGAGTATATGATCGCTTCTGTCAGCATTACTTTGTAAGAGGTCACTGGGCAGCAGAAGTAGGCAGTTGCACATGCTGTTGCATGATGTTGGAATTGGTATATTTAATTGTCAGGGGATGTAGGCATTGCTGAGGGGAGCTTGCTGCAATACTAAAACACAACTTTTTTCTTCTATGTTGTGATTGACATTTTACTGTTTGATCGTTTAATACTTTGATATTTTGAAGTACATTCCTACAGAGATATTAATGACTTTCCTCATCCTGTACCTGTTCATTGTTTTGTCGTCTTTAGAATATGAGAAAATTAAATTCTTTCCTTTGTCAGAAGTTAAAGCATCTCTAAATATTATACTACCTTATGTCTCTCTGGTTACAAAACATTCATTAAAATGTGCTAATGAGACTGCTGTTTCCAGTGCAGTTGCCACTGAGTCTTTAATGAGAAGATTTTCTTGGCTGTATTCTCTAAATTTGTCAGAGAATGTTTAAAGCTGAGATTTTGAGATATTCCATGGATAAAAAAGTGTTGTTTGGTCCTCTCTCTCTTGAGGTCCTTAAAGTTTAAATGAAAGAGGAAAATGTACTTAAGAGGTTACCCAGATATTAGAACCCTCCTTTCCAAAATTTAGCAGAAACCTTCCATCCAGCTCAGGCTGCCTTTTTTCAGGAAACAGAATGAGCTTCCCAAAAGGACACAGATGAGCAAAATTTCAAAAAGTAGTGGCAGGAAGATTTCAAGAAGGAGTGTCCGCATAAAATCAAGGACAATCTATGAAAACGGAATAAGTATTGCCCCCTCAGGTGTGCCGCCCCCCAACCCGGCAATCCTGTAAAGCTATCCCATTCTCTAGGTCTTCACTTTCTTCTTTGGCATCACATAATCATGAGTACTGAGAATCATTAAGAAGGGTTACTTCTGGCAGTGGGATTCCCATCCTTCCTTTCATGGGAGCCCTCTTTATCCACCTAATAGGACCCTGCCTTCCCAGCAGTGCTGTGCTTCCCTCGAACCTAAAAGAAAAACAATTTTGTTCAATAATGTTTTTGGTGTCGAAGGAAGGAGGGAACCTGGAGATCTGTACACTGTGTGCATTTTTCTGTCTAGTTTACATTTTCAGTTTTTTGTTTTGCCATTTGCATTATCCACAGCTCCAAGAGTGTTTGGATCCAGTAATGGATCATTGCACATTGCTGGACATTCACATTTTCTCATACTTGGACTGTTGCCCAATTTTTTTTCCTATTCATACTTAGACTGTCTGTCTCTGGCTTGGCTAATAAACATTTTCCTCAACCTGGGATTTCAGGTTAACGGAGACATTTTTTTCTCATTCCTTCCAAGGAAAATATTTCTAGGATGTCTTCTAGATATGTCATTCAGAGTGGCTTTACTTTCTCAATACAAGTGAAATGTTACAAGCTGCAAGTCCATGTAGTTTTTCAAGTGAACTTGTGGCATCTGCCAGGGAGTATCTCAAACTTCTAGGTTTCATTGCCTCTACTATTCTCGTGATTCCTTTGGCCAGACTTCAAATGAGGTAGCTTTAGTGTTTTCACAAAGTAGTATGTTTGTACTCTGCACCAGTGACTCCTTTCTTTTTAAATTTCAATGCTGGGATTTTTGAAAAAAGATAATTACTTGCTGGGTGAATACGCTGTGTGCTAACCCAGGACTTCCTTTTTCCCCTCCCAGTTCCTGTTCCATTTGTAATCATAAATTTATTAGACTTTGCTTGGGGAGCTGTAAAACGAGAGTGAAAGTACAAGGCCTGTGGCACATGCAGAATAAATTAAAACAAACATAAATGCCAGACGATGGCTGTAATAAATGTTCTCATCTCTGAACCATGTATGGTCTCCAGGCCTTCTGGTAATCTCAAACAGCACCACAGTGATGTGTTATAAAAAGTGGGTTAACTAGCCCCTACCCCCCTATGCAAACTTGTTATGGTAGGTTGGGATGTAATGACTCAGTTCATTCTGTCCCTACAGGCTGCATTCATTCCAACAGAGCAAACATTGTTGCAACAAGCCAAGTAGCACCAGTACAGACCTTCACAAAGGGATTTTCTTGGAATTGATTCAAGTGTGGGGAAGGTCCTCAAGTAGATCCATTTGCCACCAGACACAACAGACAGTTACAGAAATTCTGCTTCAGGACTCCTTGTCACCAGGTTTGGATGGCAGGTACCTTTCATTCTCATGAATCGTAATGTTCCTTTATGCTTTTCTGCGATGTCTGGGTACTTCTAAAGATTCAGGAGTACTCCCCAGAGTTAATTCTGGTGAATCCTTTATAACCCACGTTAAAGTGGTTTTCTCTTCTGAAAATGGTTAAGGGCAATTGCCACAAACTTCCTCAAAAATAGACTTGCTCACACAAAACGGGGGTTGTTTGATTCACCCCAGCTTTCAACTTTTTCAGTTTCCTGCCTGGATGATAGACTTTTAATACATTTTAGGCGCCTTTTTCTTGAGAACATCCAATAGGTCTTAAAGGAGGCAAATAAACCAACTGCTAGAAAATCCTTTATGGGTAAGTGGAAAAGATTTCTGGTTGATGCATTAGTAAGGCCCAGGACACTTTCAGGCCATGATGCCACTGATTCTTCAATATTTGTGTGAGGAATTATCCTCATTCTTTTCTATCATATCTTCTTGCCTGCCGTTAGACTCCCCCCACCCCCCCCACCCAGCCTAAAGTCGAGCACTTTTTGAATGGGCTACTACATATCCAGCCATGTAGAAGACATTGCTCCTCGTTGGGATCTTGATTTTCTTCTGGAAAAACTTAAACTTTTTCCTTTTCAGTCAGATCATGAGGCTGATTTGAAGTTATTGTCATGGAAAACAGTATTGCTTATTGCTCTGATTCTGCAAAAAAAAAAAAGGAGTATCAGAAGTTTCAGGCTCTTACACTGAGCTATCCCTATCTCACTTTCCACAAAGATGTGGTTACTTTTAGTACAAATCTTTCCTTTATGCCTAAGGTTATTTCAGAATTTACATTAAGCCAATCCTCTCCCTGTTTTCTTTCTAGAGACAAAAAAAAGGGGAGAAAGCTTAGTTTTGAGTGTCCAAATGCAACTCTGATACTGTGTTTGACAGGGCAGAAACCTTCAGGATTGCTGACCAGCTGTTTCTAAATGGTTGTTTCATGCTGTTGCGTTTTGCTGTTCTTACCATGCTCAGTCACTTCCAGGAAAGGTCCAGGGCAATTCTACCAGGGCGCTGGGCACTTTAACTTTTGGAAAGGTATGAGAGGTAGCAACTTGGTCATCTGTATACACTTTTGCCAAACAATACAAACTAGCTTCTTTAGCTAGATCCAGAGCCAGCTTTGCTAAAACTGCTCTCCTGAGGTTCCTGAAGCATGGTCCATCTTCTTCTGCCTTTCTTTCTAAGTTCTGGTGTTAGTCCCATGTAGCTTAGACTGCTGCAGCTGTGATACAGAATTGTACTATGTTCATCATTGGTATAAGTAAAACTTGCCATACAAGTAGATGTTTGAATAGCTCACTGCTTCAGTAGCTGCGGCCTCAGTCTGTCTCCTGTGTTTGCTATTTTTATGCCAGGGTGTTGGATTTTATTAGTTTGGATCCCATTTAGCAGGGCTGCTGTCCGTTCTTGTTGAGGCAAGAAAGCTCTGAAGTCTTCACACCTTAGCCTCTGATTTTCTCTTGCTTCCCTTGTGCAGGGAAGAGGCTAGGGCAGGTGGAAGCTGAAACTTTGAAAGCTGGTTAGCAGGTCTGATGATTAACAGGATATCCGGTGTTATTTGGGTTATTGCAGCAGTGATGTATTCCGACCTCTACTGCTATGGTAAGCTTTACTTGCACAACTGTACTTTCCAGGGCTTCTTGGACAACTCTCTTCATGGTTATCTTGACAATTGCAAGAGCTTATTGTAATGAAGGATCTCAAAGGAGGTGGTCCACCTTTAATAACTTAGTTTTACTGCAGCCCTCCTGCCTTTTTCATTTCTCCTTTGTATATTTTTTTCACCTCCGTTGTTTTTCTGACCTCAGAAATGGGGAGAGATTGCGGTGCTGTATGGTATGTGAAAGGGTTGTGGTGGCAGCTTGAAAAAAGAAAGATCTGCTGAGCACTACTAAAGTCTTTTAGTCCTAGAGGTAGCTAGCACAGTGGCATAAAAAGATAAAAACCCTACCTGAGGCCCAGGAGATCAAGGTTCGATTTAGGAGTTCAGGCGTATGAGGAGATGATGGGCATGTCTATCTTGATGGTGAGTAAGGAGGTAGAATATGCTCTGTTCACACTATTGTGGGTCGATTTTCCTTGATAGAAACTGGAGAAACAACTGTGAGATGCTTTCAGAAGGTTGGAGGGCAACATCGTAATGCCAGCACCTTGCAGAAGTGAGTTGTGGTTCAGGGAGTTGTGGTTCTGGGCTGCGTACCATTGCATGATCCACCCTCAGGATATTTATTGGAATGTGCAGGGGAATAATAGATGGGAAATGTTCCTTGGCAGCAGTGTAATGCTGCACATTAGTCCTCCATCTGTTAACTGGCCCCATACATGGATCATGTTTAGTCTGGGAGAGACAAAGGTGGGACCAACAGACCTATTGTATGAGAAGACGAATCAAGGTAGCTGATGGTCAGCTGTGGAGAGCCAAAAAAAAAAAAAACACTTAAGACTACACTTAAGACTTGCCGATTACCAAAGATTGTCTTCTTACAAATCATAGGATTTACACATTGGACTTCACAATACCAGTTTTCATAAGGATTGGGAGGTGTCTTTTACCTCGGAATATTCAGTAAATGTGGAACTTTTTTATTTTCACTCAATAAAAGTAAATGTATTCCTGAAAATACATTTGTATGGGTTAAATTATCTGAAGTGTTAGGCAACATTTCAGTGCTCAAAGCACTGTCATCTCTGCTGCTGGTTCTCTGAACCATATTTCTGTCACCGCTACCAACAAGCCTCTCCAATATTTATGCCACATCCCTTTGTCTCCCTTTCTGAGTATAGCTCCCAGAATGTTTGTTTAAACTTGCCACATGTTGTGTCTTTCGGCTTCTCCCGGTTAGGGGTCGCCACAGCGGAACTCCGGTCCGCTAATGTTTGGTAGTGGATTTTTACGTGCAGAGTTACCAGCCCTGACGCACAACCTTCAACGAAGGCACGCCCATTCGCGCATGCCTCCACACAGAAGACGCTCTAGCTGAGAACTGAACAGGACAACGTCTTGCTGTGAGGCGACAACGCTACCGCAGCACCACTACCACATGATAATCTAAAAGACTGAGTAACACAGCACTCAGTATGACTGGATTAAGCTAGTTTGCATAAGCAACATTTCACAGCTGTTTTACATATATCTATATCTCTTTGTTTTTAAAATGCATGCTTATAGGAAGCAATTATTTTATACACACTTGATAAGGGAAGCCAGATCTTGAAATAATGACCTTCGCTGCAGTCACGTGTGTTAACACCATTTTCCTTCCCTTAAAGTGTAAAAAGAATTAAGTGAGAAAAATCAACACCAGAAGAGTGGGTGACACGTTATGAAGAGAGCTGACATACACTTCTAATTAATGAATTTGAGGGGCGGAGTGTTTGCAACCTATATTACTTAACAAAGGTGCCAATTTTCAACAGAGTATCTTAGGCAAGAAATGCAGGAGAGGAAATTTAATTCCTACTGGGTGTGAGAAAAGAAAATCTTAAAGTATATTTTAGTAGAAGGAAAACGCCATCTGTTCTTTTCACGTAAGAGAAAGATGCAAGGCTAACGGAGGAAGCTCTAACTTGTACATGTAGGTGCAGCACAAATGTAGATGGACAAGTGAGGAATTAAAAGGGGCAATTCTTTGTATGAACAGTAAAAAGCTATGTTCAAAGTGAAGTTTCTGTAACCAAATAAACTGTGTTTTTATCTAACCTATTTCTCAAAATAGTTTAAACAAGGCAAATGGAGATTATTAGAGTTATGCTTGCATTGTTTGCGATAAAACAATGAGCTTAAATTATGGCACTTAACCGTAGTGATTAGTTTCCTTCTTAGTACTGGATAATATGAGAGGGAAAATCACATGGCACAGAACAGAAGTGTGCGCAAACATGTACTTTTCACATACAGCATGTTGAGAGGGTTTCAGAGTAGAACAGAATATTACTGCAGCAGTCTTCCGTTATCTGGTGTGCCCTGATCAGTGAACACGCATACTTGTTAATAACATTATTTCACCATGTGTCTTGGAAATCTCCATGCACCACAGTGGAAAAACATTCTTAAAATTATAATGCAAGCCTTTATTACTAAAATTTCATGTCTTTGATAAAACTACAGCACAACTCGTGAGATTATATCATATATATTGTGATATTAATTTCAAGCAAGTTTCCTTTTTGACTACCATGCAGGAAGGGTGGAGACGAAGCGCAACAGTTCGGGGAATTACTCAAGGTCCTAGCACCTCAAGAAGCAGAGGAAATAGGTGGAGTTGAAGAATTGCATCATCTCAAAATATCATGTGTGAGGACTACAGAACCGATGTTCAGCAGAGCCAGGTATGGAAATAAACTACATAAGGAAAGCTGGTGGTGGAATGCAGAAGTTCAGGTTATCCTCAAAAAGGAGGCGTGCAAGAAAGTGTGAGCTAGCAAAGTCTGACCAGGCTAGGTAAGAATACTGGTTGACTAACAAAAGAGGTTAATGACTTGCAGTAGCAAAGAACAAAGCATCGGAGGCACTCTACCAGCTTCTGTAAAGTGACTCCGTAGATGGCACAAAGAAACTATACTGAGTTGCATGACAAAGACAAAAAGATAAAGATACACAGAGATGCCAGCACCAACCTGCTTACCAGTTCACAGGACATCAAAGGCAGATGGAGTACTTCAGCAGCTTCTGAATGAAGAAAACCCCAGCTGTACTGCCCCATATAAAGCCTATGATGAGAGAAGAAAAGAAGTCCACATTAGAAGACGCAAGACCAGCACTAAGGGAAAGCAGCTGGCTCAGATGAGCTTACAGCAGATGTGATAAACATGTTTGGTGAGGAGGGAGAGAAATAGCTCCTGAGGGGATTTAAAGCAGTACTGAGACAAAGATGGACATATTTGAGATGACTGGAGAATAAGCATTACTAGTGCCATTGTTCAAGAACAAAGGGAACATTCGCAACTGTGGGCAGTACATTGGTATCAAACTCCTTTTAAATTACATGAAAGTTTGGGATGGGGTGTTTGATAAATTGAATACACTCAGTAGTAGAAAGAAAGATGAGAGATGAGCAATTTTGGATTCGGACAGTTATGAAGCACAACTGACCCAAAGTTTGCAGTGAGACAGATGTTTGAAGAAGCTAAAAATGAGGAGAGAAGCCAATCGGGCATTCCTAAACTTGAAGAAAGCAAATGACAGGGTTCCAAGAAAGCTGATCTGAAGTTGCTGTATGCAGATGATGTGGCATTACAGGCAGACTCTGCGCAAGAACTTCTACAAAGGATAATGGAATGGAATGCAAAACTGAAGGCACATGGGATGAAACCGAGTACAGATAAGACAGTTCTAATGGAATCAAATGGGGGAAATCGGAAGCAGCTAAGATTTGTGATGGAGAGGAAAATAGTAGAAAAAGTTAACAGTTTCATGTATCTGGGAGGAGTGCATGAGGAGAAGGGAAGTCCTGAATGAGGAGGTCAAAGCTAGAATCAGAAGGGCTACAGCCAGCTGGCACAGAGGGGTGTAGTTTGACAGAAGAAAGCCAAATAAGCTGAAATGTTAGGTGTAGAAAACACTAGCGTGACCGGTACTACTGTATGGTACAATAAACCAGGGCAATAAATACCGAGCAGTTGAAGTTAGAGGTGATCTAGATGAAGTGCCTGAGATTGGTGGTATGATGCACACTTTGGGACTGAAGGAAGAAATGAGGACATCTGAGCAGAAGCCAAAATCACTCCAATTGCAGAAAAGGTCAAAGAGAACAGATTATGGTGGTTTGGACGTGTGTAGAAAAGCAGAAGACAATCTGGTAAAGAAAAATTGGGACAGATGGGAAGATGGCAAGAGGAAATGAAGGTACACAGCAAAGAGGTGGATGGTTTGCATGTGAGAAGACTGACAGTCGGGCATGAGTATCGAAGAAAGTAGGAAAGTGGCATTGAATAGAGAGACATGGCAGCAGTTGATGTGCTTTACTGCTGTTAAATACCAGAGACAAAGATCTGAAAGAAAAAGGGTTCTGCATCCAGTTAAAAATATGCCTCATGGGACTGACTTCAGTACTAACTTTTTATAAAATAAATACAGACGAGATGGATTCTGATTAATTTCCCATCAATGAAAACTCTTATGTGGGTATTCCACCTTCCACTGTTTCCTCTCATTTAGATAAAAGCACAGAAGCCGGAAGCATAAATCTCAGTATAAAGATCACCACCATTTTACAGCCGTTGCTCAATAAAGAAATGTTTTTGATATGGATATCAATAATTTATATAATCCATAATTGAGATTAACAAGAGCAAACTTTCATTATTGAACAAAGGTTTTAAATTTTGTACCTTCTTTGTTTCTCATAGTTGCACTGTTTTGTATATCAAATCTGTCTACAGGATTGATATCACAAACAGTCTTTTGGTAATATGGCTACTGGTAATCTAGTTAATTTTAGTTCAAAACCCTCTACAGCTATCTTATCCAACAGTACTGTTATTTGAAAATGGTCTGAAAGAATTATATGATCAGAATGTCATCTTTAGATAACTTTATGGACTGTTCTCGCTGGTATTATTAATTAGGCTGATAAGAGGAGTGGTGGTGGTTTGGGACATGACAGATCATCAGAAAGATATGGTCGAACAGTTCTCTAATATTATTTTAATTGCATGCATCGATTCACCCTAGTCAGAATTTTAAACAACATGTACGTTCTACTTGTGAAGTAAAGCTACATACTCTGGCATCATTACTGGTAAATTAAGACATTAATTTTATCAGGGTTACCGAAGTTGATTTTTTTTTTTTTTTTTTTTAAGTATTACTGATAATCTTCAGCAAAAGGAGAGACGTTCCCCAATGCTTGACCAAATTTCCCTTACTTGTATTAATACCACCTCTGGTCTCCCCTGAAAAGAGTATCATAGCCTAGTGGGACTAACCTGGTCAACAAAGGATAAAGGAATAAGTAAATATATATTTTTTCCAAATATTTTATTGATTTTCAAAAAGACAAAACATAATTTGTACTAGAATACAGATGAAGCAAAGACAAACTATATACAATATGTACATGTGGCCTATATGAAAAAAAAATGAGTAACTTAGAGTTAGAGAGAAGTAGTTACACACAACAAAAAAAATCAATGTAATTTCTCCAAGTACTGTGAAGATGTGGAGATCTTTAAAGTCTCAATGAGAGAAAAAACTTTCTTCCAAGGATTGTTGATCCATTTATTAGGGAAGATTCTTGTTTTCTTTTCTTTTACCTTTGTTTCCATATGTATTGTTTCTTCTAGTAGAGTCATAAATTCTTGAAAGTTGGGTTCAGATGTTTTCCATTTTCTTGTATTACATTTTCTAGCAATTGCTAGTATAGTCAATAGTAGATACAAATTATTTTTGCTCATAACATTTGTTTGTTACATTCAGAAAAATCAAGGATTTAGTTAGTATGAAGGAATCCTGAAAAAATAGCTTTAAGGAAATTTGCAATCTCCTCCCAGAATTTTTTAATTTTGATACACACAAAAAATATGAATCCAATTAGCATTACAATTCTGAGAACATCTCCAACAAAATAATTGTTTAGAAGAGTACATTTTAGCTATCCTATTGGGGCTGTAAAACGCCCTGTGTAAGAATTTCCATGAAAAAAATCTTCCAAGCTTAAGTAAATACATTTTGTCAGTTAATTTGAATGTTTTAATTTATTCCGCAGCGGTTATTTCATAATATTAATATATTCTGGTCATTGCATTGGTTAATATTGCTATAGTTTGTTTAGAATTTGCACAATTATTGCCATTTTCACCAATGTTTGCTTTGATATGTTGGGTAATGGTCTTTCTTTCCCCTGATGTTGTAATTGCATCCCCTGATGTTGTAATTGCATTGTTCAGCAAGATAGCAAGTAGTGGTTTGCTTTATTTTTATTATAATGCATACATCCGACATTCAGACTCTTAATTTTTTTGCAGTAAGATTCCTGATTGCACTGTGATGTTTAATGGTGTGAGAGTTATGCATTTTATTTAAGCTTTGTATTTCCATTTATTTGATTAGCACCGTTGAGGCAGAATTAGGTGAAACCACTTTCTATTGTTCCGATTTATGCTATAATAAAGAAAAAGGTGAATATACTTTGTGGTGCTGGACTTGATGTAAGTTTGTATTTTTGATTGGGTTACATGTACCTGCTTTGGACTCGTACAACTCCATGTGAAGAGTATGTATGTGTGTCAAACCAGGTGCAATTTAGAAGGAGGGAATTGAGCAATGGTATTTTAGTGATGTTGCTAAATACTGGAGCTGTGGGACTGTTTCCCTTTTCTCTGATATTATGCAGTCTCACATTTGGTATATTTAACCTAATGAGGGGTGACTACTCCCCACAAAAACAATAATTTTCAAAGTGCATTGCTTTGAAAATTTTGTCCTTGCATATATTTTATATGGGAGGACAGAATTTGAATTAAATGTACTTCAGTAATTTGCGGTAAACACATATATAGTGGAGCATGGTGGCTGAACTGAGATGGGAAATTGACACCCTGTCAGCAGGGTATCTCAAAGCAGACTTTTTCCCAGGAGGCATGTTAGTGAAGGCATCTGTAGGGCAGTGAGCATGCCCCAGGCAGTATATGAGGAACAGGACCTCCAGAGGGAGACAGATTTGTTCATATTTTGTTGTTGGGCTAACAACCTAACAATCACTAATTCCCTTTTAAGCGTAGCCTCTCACCCCAAGCCCTTTAGGTCCCACGTATCATGAGCATCTTTTTATTTTTTCCAAAATACTGAAAGACAGAGTTTGGCTTGGCGTTCATTCTGTTGGTAGCTCAAGGACTTTAGACTTTTTTTTTTGGTTAGAAACCTGTGCGGTTTAATTATTTGGTATGTTTGAGATGCATCCCAAAGGGGGATCTGCTACAAGTCACTTGATCACTGTTGATGTGACACCGTAACTCCATGTAGTAAACTGTGGGGGTTAGGGGTTGATGCCTGCCTGCTTAAATTTATGTAGAAATCCACAATGGCAGTATTTTTCTCACTATTTCCAACATCCTGGTAGCAAGAAATGTTTGTTTCATTTTCATTAAATCTGTTTGTTTCATTTTCAGTAAGTCTGTGCTTAGGCTGGAAAAGGTGGATTTTGTTTCTAGCTGTATTAATAAACTCATACTGACTTTCTATATTGGTAGAGAATGTAGTCAAACTGTACAGTTTCTTACAAATTGTGGATTTTTAAATTTTCCTTGCTGCCTGCACTGCACAGGATAATAATCTTAATATAAGGATTTTTAGATCTGATGCATATTTTGATGCTGTTTTTGGTAAAATTTTCATTTGGACTACCAGAGGGGGTTTATTTTTTTTTAATTGCCATTGTATTTTGTGTTGGTTGGGACTCCTAACTACATTTATTTAATGGCCAAAGAACTCCTTTGTGAAGCTACTTTGTGTCATCACCTGAGTTGATGCTGATATAAATTAATTTTGAAGCTTCATGATAGAATTTAATGAGGTTAGCACATTTGAAATCCTTGAATTCAAAATAATTACATGCAGGAACTTGACATTTTGAAGATGAAAGTCACTAGTTTATGGTTTGATTTAACCAGGTAAGGAGATGGCATGGAACAGTGGACAAAGAAGCTGTATTGGTATGGACCAAATTGAGAATATTATGTACTGTAGTAGATTTAACTGTCTGATCCAGAGAGCTTTTGATTATTACATTTAAGAACTTTTGTGCTTACTGTATATTGAAGGTTTAGGTGCCTCAGTTTATTATGGAGTACTTGAAGTCTCCCAGTGTAATGGAGGTTGTGTTTATAAAGACTTTAAGTACATTTAGGAATCTTGCAGGTTTATCAGGGGGACATTGAAGGTGCCCTATAACGGGCTGCTTATGGCAATATGAGTTTTATGAGCTCCATTTGTGGCTCCCTGGGAATCTGCCTGGAGGTGATGTGGTCTTTAACAAGTATGGAGAAGCCACCACAGTTGCCGTTGGGCCCAAGCGCATGGTAGGAGCAAAACCCTGGAATAGAGGGAGTGCATTCTTTACATTTAAACCACGTCTCAGAAGTTGTAGAAATACAGATGTTTTCTGAATGCAGGAGACCTTCAAGATCAGGCAGATTTGTTGAGTCTTCTGGAAATGAGTAGAAGCACTTTAGTTTGATATGTGTATGTGGAATATCTATTAGCTGAATTCTGCCCTTAAAAGAGTACTATGAGAGTAGCAGCGGCTTTAGCCAGTATGCAGAATGCTTGGACAGAGAGAGATGCAGGCTGTCTTTTGGGAACCCAAAACAACCCTCACAAGTATGGCTGGTGCATTCGGCCAAAATATCAAACTCTGTTCAAAAAAGAGGCCAGCACCATACGAGTAAGTAAATAATTGTTGTTTATTGTGGCAACACCAACAAAATCAGACTGGTTTCTGCAAACCTGCCTTCCTCAGTGACATGGTCACCTTGTTGCAACCTCTTTGCCTCTTCCCTCAACAACAAATGCACCAAGTTCTTTGCTCTGATTCCTCCCCAGGGACAGTCCCAGAGAGATGCTCAAGTCTATGCCTGGCCCTCCCGGTCTGCTTTGTGAATTTCTGCCATTACCACTGATTCCCAAATTCCTTCAGAAAACTCACTGATTGAAGAGCAAAGTAATCCTCATTGCTACTTTCTGGCTTCAGGGTTGGTTTACCTTTCTTTGGTCTCATCTACTTTGTCCACCATGAACTCTGGAACCTCTTCAGACCTGTTGTCCCACCCCTCAGGACAGAGTAATCTGAACCTTCAAGGTTTAAAATTTGAGCGCATGCTTTCTCCAGATGCAGTGATGGCTAGACGTGCCAGGTTTTCATCCCCAGTCTGACAGATTCTGATATTAGTTCACAAAGCATCTACTAGGAAGGAGCAAATGGAAAAGGTTCTCCATTTGCACTTGGCAGAAGCTGATAGATCTTTTTACGGTTCATGTTCCTGTGAATTTTAGATTTCCTGGCCTTTCTCTTTCAAAACGGAGCCAGCTGTTTCATGGTAAAGGTTCAGTTGGCAGACATTTCTAAGTTCCACATTGAGGAAAACACTTCTATGCTAGGTTTTTCTCAGGGGCACATTTTTACTCCGTCCTCCAGTCAAAGATCCAGCCCCTCTTTTGGGTCTTACCTTAAGTTTTACAAGCCTTGGTTCTTCCTCCATTTGAACCAGCAGCTAAAGTGGATATGAAGTTTCTGTCCTGGAAAACAGCCTTTTTCGTTTTGTCACTGAAAAGAGTTTCTGAGCTCCAAGCCCTCTCTGCTAAACCTCCTTATTTGATCTTCCATAAGGATATAGTTTCCTTACGGACCAATCCATCTTTCTTATGTAAAGTGGCCACAGAACAGGGGTGGGCAAACTTTTTGATTCGTGGGCCACATTGAGTTCTAACATTTGACAAAGGGGCCGGAACAGGAGCAGATAGATGGCATACTTTGAAAACATCACCTCATTGGGGGAAAAATACACATCTTGGGATATGGAGAAAACATGTGCTTTAATTTCCAATGAAAATGAATAAAAGCATTACAATAAAATCTCTGACTTCGAAATGAGTCTTTAAACACTGAAAATCGAATAAATGACCATTTTATTTTAAAGCACTGAAAGTTCTGTTCTCCTTCAGGATATCACCATCACTCTCCTCCTGACTGTCTTCTTTTTTTTCAAAAACGGTAGGAGATGCAGATGTACTTGTCCTGTTCCTTTTATTCAATTTGTTTCCCCGGTGCCAAAAGTCAACAATGACCAGTGCAAGGACGAAACGGTTGCAGCAAGTCAGTCTGTGAAGCGTTATATTTGATCTGCGTGCACTGTTTATTTTAACAACGTGCGTATCACGGAGACACACACATTTTAATGGGAGTAGTGTTGTTGGTCTCCTTTTTTAGCCAGCGCATCAAAGTCTGGAGTTAGTTTTGTTGTGGCGATTCTCAGGATGGATCTGAGGTGTAGGTCTGTTAACTTGGATCTGTGGCTGGCTTTGTTGATGTTCATGATGCTGAAGGTCTGTTCACACACGAAGGTAGAGCCGAACAAAGCCAACATCATCTGCGCTTTTCGCCTTAGATTTGGAAACGCGGCATCATTGAGTGAAGCATAGAAGTCATTTAGTTTCAGAGAGTTGAACTTCTCTTTTAAGGCAGGGTCGGACTGAAGGTCGATCAGTTCGAGCTGAAGCTCCTCTGGAGCTGTTTCGGGGTCTTGTGACAGAGGAAAGGCCATCAATTGAAGTGACTTGTCAATTTTGTCGAAATCCAAAAACCGACGGCAGAATTCTCCGTGCAGTGCATCCAGTGATTCACTGTATTTCTTTACTTTTGCTCTGGCCTCTTTCAGCGTGGCTAGTCTAGGAAAATGAGTGAATGACTTGTTCAAAATCTGCCTGGAGAATAAAGCCAGCTTGGATTTGAAGGCTTTCACGTTTGTGTACATGTCATGCACAAACTGCTCCTTCCCCTGCAGTTTCACGTTGAGCTCATTCAAGTGTGAAAATACGTCCGTAGCAAATGCAAAGTCACACATCCAGCTCAGGAAATTCATCAGTCTTCCCCTGCCGCTCCAAAAACATGCCAATCTCCTCTTTGAGCTCCCACACTCGTTGAAACACTTTGCCCAAACTCAACCAGCGGACACGGGAGTGATAAAGCAGGTCCTGGTGATCCGCATCAGTTTCCTCCAGGAATGCAATGAACTGACTGTGCTGAAGTCCCCGTGCGCGTATGAAGTTGACGAGTTTCACCACAGGATTCACAACATTATTCAGCTGTAACACCGATTTACATAGAAATTCCTGGTGGATGATTTAGTGGAGGAAAATGACATCCTGGTCAGGGTTTTCATCTTTCACTTTATTCTGGATTCTCCTCAGCAGGCCAACGTTTTTTCCCATTAAATTCGGAGATCCATCTGTGATGACGTTAACAAGCTTACTCCAGGGAAGCTTCATGTTTTCGATGGCAGCAGACACCCGTTCAAACAAGTCCTCTCCCCGTGTTTGTCCTTTCAGAGACTCCATTGTCAAAAACTCCTCCGTTATTTCAAAAGTTTCGTTGATTCCTCGGATAAAAATGAGGAGCTGAGCAGTGTCTTTGACATCGTTGCTTTCATCCAGTGCTAAAGAATAAAAAGTGAATGACTTTGCCTTTTTGTTTAATCTGCTGGTGATATCTTCATCTATTAGTTCCTTTGGTCTCCGGGCACAAAATACCTGCTGTCTCTACCATACATTCTTTTAAAAACTTGCCCTCAGACAGTGGTTTGCTGGCCTTTGCTATTTTGAATGAAAGCATAAAACTGGCCTTGGTACTTGACTCTTGAATGGCAGTTTGACGGTGAAAAAAACTTTGCTGAGCCTTCAAATTAGCTGCCACCTTCTCAGCAGCAGCTTCCCGTTCTTTTGTTGAGAGCTTGCTAGCATAATTAGCGTGCTTTGTGGCAAAGTGACGGCTAATATTATACTCTTTAAAAACCGCCACAGTTTCTTGGCATATCAGGCAAACAGCAGATGATCGGTGTTCAGTGAAAAAATATTTAGTTGTCCACTCCTTATTGAACACTCGGCATTCTCTGTCCACTTTCCTTTTCTTGGGTCCGCTCATCTTCACACTCGACATTCTCTGTCCACTTTCCTTTTCTTGGGTCCGCTCATCTTCATAGAGGGGTGGTGGGTCAAAGGGTAAAGTGCAAACGTGGAGTAATAGGCCTACGCGTCACCTCAACAAAGCCAATATATCTAGAGTGCGCCATCTAGTGAGGAAACATCAGAATTGCAGGGGAAATAAAACATTAACAAGGTTAATTTATTAAATTTTTTCAAGTTTGGCGGGCCGAATCAAAACGTTTAACAGGCCGTAGTTTGCCCATGCCTGCCACAGAAGATATCACTCAGTCCATTCATTTTCTCAATTTCCAGAATAAGGGAGAATATATACTGCATCCTCTGGATGTTTTTAGGCAATTATGTTTTTATCTGGACAGGACAAAATCCTTCAGAAAATCTGACCAGCTGTTTGTACCTTTTTTTTTTTTTTTTTTTTTTTTTTTTTTCCAGATGTGAGGAAAGGCACAGCAGTTAATAAACGTACTTCGGCCAGATGGTTGCGAGATTGCATCTCCTTTGTTTATTTGTCAAAAGGTATGCCCCTGGCAGGGCATGTTGCTGCTCCTTCAACGAGATCTATGGTGACTTCTCAAGCCTTTTCCTCAAGAATGTTGATTTGATGATATCTGTGCAGCTGCCTCTTGGTTAAGGTCTCCTACTTTTATTTCTCATTACAAACTAGACATTTCCAGGAATAGAACTGCTTTGGAACATAATTCCATAAGGGCCATCCTAGGTTCTGTGTAGCTGGGGATTCTTTGCCATAGGTCGAGGAACAAATGAAATTGACATCATCCTATAAAGAAGTTATTTTCTTACCATAACTTTCCATCTTATGGTGTCCATTTTCATTTTTCCTCTATCTCCCCACCTTCCTTCCCTGGCCTCTTTTCCATGTAGACCTGATGGAGTTGGTCTCTCTCAGAAGCTGCAGTTCTGGATTGAGCCCCTGAACCTTTTACTTTTGTACCTATGTGGATATTTAGTTGTATACATTTTTAGCAAACTCTATCTGAGGTACTCTGGGAGAAGGCATTATGGGATGGAGAGGAGGAGCTTGAGCATCAAATCTTGAACTTGGAAAGCGGCCGAGTCAGATCTGGGCTAGATCCAAAACCCACAGGTTGAAGAAGAATGAAAATGGATAAGACAGATGGAACATTATGTTAAGAACATCATTTTTTTTTTAAACCATTGAGAACACAGCGTGGGATGTTATCTGGTCCCATAGAGACTGTTTTGGCCTTGGAGGGAGCAGTTAAGACCTGCTCTTTTTGAGATACTAGGTGCAGAGTAGGTGGTAGGAATGTTTTGGGGTATATGTGGCGGGGGGGTTCACTGAACCTGACCACTAGTAGGTTGGTTATTTCCACTGGTTCAGTATATGTGATACCATTCACTATCTCTTCAGCACAAATCTAGCTTTTCCTGTAAGGTTTTGGATGTAGCTAAAAATGCCTTATGGTTATAGGTTCATAGGTTGGTACTAGGCTATCGGCCCTAGGGCCCATACAAGCCTAGCCATAGCAATTCCCTGGCTATTTCTTCACACAGTATTTACTTCCCTGGACCCCTGTCTAACAGGGCGACTGATGTGATCTCCAGGGTGAATTTCCGATCTCCCATCCAATCGGCACGGTTCCTTTTGAAAAGGGCCAAAGAGGCGCTTTGCTTGACATGTATGGGAAATCTATTCCAGAGTCTGGGGAATCTCTGGGTCAGGAACCTATCCCTCCAGCATGTTATTCTTAGCTAGGGATGCTAAGCTAGATTTGTAGTTGGCTTTAGAGGACTTTTAAAAGATGTCTTATTTGCTTGTTCAAGCTGAGAAGGGTGTGCTTCCAATTGTGAGAGAGGAAAGTTTATTCAGACAGCCAGCCAGATTTTTTTCAACCTACATGCCAAAATATAATAGGAACAGACCTTCCAGTTCAGTAGATAGACTAAATAGTCTTGGCAAGGCACAGGCAAACAGTTTCAAAAAGCAGTAGTAGGAAGGCTCGGAGAAGCGAAGATCTTCCAAAAAATAAGTACAATCTATAAAAGCATTCTGACTGTATGCCAATTCATGGTTGTCCCCCTCTTCACATTGGCATTTCAGTAAAACTGTCCAAAGTATAGGTCTTCACTTTCTGCTGTGGCACCAGAAATGTGCGGAAATGTGGATTCTGATAATCATTTTAAAAGGGTTACAGATGACAGTGGAAGTACCCTCCTACTTTTCAGGACGTTCCTTCACTATTCATCCAATCAAACCTATTGTTTCCTTCTGTCTTGGATCATATGCTGTCTAGGGGATTGCTTTTTTCCTCATATCAAAAGGGAAAGAATTTTATTCAAGAATCTTACTGGTGCCAAACAAGGTAGGAACATTGAGTCCTTCCCTAGACCTTTCTTTTTTAAACCTTCACATCACTGTCTCAGAATTCAAAATAATGCATCTACAGTCTTTACTTGTCATTCTGCCTTTGTTCTAGTAATTCTGGATTTAAATTATTTCCAATTTTCAAAGATTTCCGATATCCCTACAGAATACTTGAGTCCTTTGGAGCAAAATGCTGTAGCAGACAAGCTAAACTGGACCAGGACAGACCCTCATGAATGCAAGATGAATCCAGGGGCCTTTCAGGAATTGATCCATCTGTGAAGAACAACTCGAGCAGCTCTGTTTGCCGTCATTCACAACAGGCAACGAGAAATTTTGCTCCAGGACTCTTTGTACAAAGGCCTGGTAAACAGATGCCTTTTCAGTCCCATGGACAAGGGATGTTTGTGTACCTTAACTTTGATAACCAGAGTCCATATAAAATTCAGACGGATTTTGAAGATAATTTTGGAGATTCTTTTGGCCCAAACAACTTTTCTCCCTTATTTTGAAAATGTCCAGAGGTAGTTACCATAAGCTTAAAGACGGTGGTTGTTTGATAAACCCCAACCTTCAACTTCATTAACAGACTCACCCGGATATTAGTTTTAATATCTTTTATTTTTCTGAGGTATTAAAGAAGGCTAAGAAGCTTGCTACAGGAAAATCATATATAGGCAAGTGGAAAAGATTTTTCTAGTTGGTACCAAAGTATGGACATGTATGCTTTTCAGGCTGAGATGCACCTGGTTCTGAAATAGTTTTGTTGGTTATTATTCTGTGGCCATTCATACTGTTCCATAAAGATTCACCTTTCAGCCAGCTATCTCATCTCTGTAGATCCGTCTTTTTATACTGCCTCAAGTCAACTAATTTTTAAAAAGGGTTTAATGTATCCATCCAGTTCTTCCTCTGGATCTTGATTTTGTACTAGAGAAACTTGCACTTTTTCTGTTTGAACCAGCTCATGAGGCTGATTTTTGAGGTTCTTATTTTGGTACCATGTTATCACTCTGACTTCTGCTAGAAGAGTGTTTGGATTGCAGGCTGTTATGATGAGTCAACCATGGCTCACTTTTTACAAAGACAAGGTAACCTTGAGAACAAATCCTTAATTTATGCATTAACTGGACTCAGAGTATACTTTGAGCCAGACTGTTCATCTCCCTGTTTTCTTTCCAGAACCATAAAATAAGGGGGAGAGAAATTTTTACACATTCTGGATGTCCACAGGTAACTCTGATATTACATTGACATGGTATATATTGACAAATTGCTTGGGTGATAAAAGCCAGGGTACCTTTTTGACTGGGCTTGTATAGGCCCCAGGGCAGATAGCCTAGTAAGTACCTATGATAGAAACCTTTAGGAATTTTTATCAACTCTTTGTCCCTTCTTGCCTTCATGGGAAATAATTTTGTATCAAGATGATTTCTAAATGGTTGTCTCGTGCTGTTGTGTTTTTGTTGTTCTCCCCATAAGAAGTAATGCCCATATTGTATCACTGTCCCCTCTGCCAAAGATTTGGCTTCTTCTGTGGCCTTTTGGAAAGAGATGGACTCAAATTATTTTAGAGGAAGCTACTTGGTCATCCGTCACACCTTTACAAAGCACTGCGATTAGATTTTTCTCTGGGTCCAGAGCAGGATTTGCTAGGACTATTCTCTTGGGGCTTCTGGGTTCTGATCTTTCTACATTCTCCCTTTCTTTCTAAGCTTTAATATTTTACTTGTACATCTTTGGCTACTGCAGGAGTGATCTTATGAACATAGTACAGTTGTGCAGGTAAACTTGTCATAACAGTAGGTGTTCAGCTAGATTACTGTTGCAATGGGAACACCCACCCTCCTTCCCCCTTATTTTAGTAAGTTTTTTGCAGGGGGAGTGGGTGTATTTCCTTTCTTTCACCTTTCTTTTAGTGCATAGTTTTCAGGGCTACAGCCTCCCTTACTTGGAAGCAAGAAATCTTTGAAAGTTTGGCATCCTAACCACTGATTTTATACTACTATCCTCTAGCTGTACAGCAGTTGATGTGTGTGGAATGTGCCCTTAAACTTTGGAAACTGGTCTTTTGTCATACCCTTGTTAAGATGTAACCCATACAGCTTCTATTCAAAATTCTACTGTTATGACAAGTTTACTTGTACATCTGTACTTTCTACAGCCCCCTTTTAAGGATGTCCTTCCTCTTGGATTGTTAGTTTGTCAGAGAATTTGATTCTAGAGCAGAGCTTGTCTTTCAATCCTAGAAGAATCTGCTTCTGGTAGCCATTACTTTAACCTTGAATGTTTCCAAATTTCAGACCTAATCTGTTAACCCACTTTATCCGGTGTTTCTTATTTTCTAAACTAGAAGTAGTAAATAATTTAAATTAATCTATTAATTTTACCAGCACTGGAGTCCTAAAGGTTACTAAAGATACCTAAATGGAAAACTGTTCAGCACAAAATGTTATGTACTCACCATAACATTCTGTTTGTTGCCCATCTTGCCTATATTCTTGCTGGTTGGGTTCGGACCCGTTCTCTGCTCTGACTGTGCCAACTACTAAAGCTCGAGAGCTTCCACTGGCTCGAGGCTAACCCCTATCCCATGATGCTCTGGGCCAAATCCCCAGATCTTGTATACAAAAACACACACACACTATAGATATATATATATATATATATATATATATATATATAGATATAGATATAGATAGATATAGATAGATATAGATATAGATAGATATAGATATATAGATATATATAGATATATATATATATATATAGATATATATAGATATAGATATATATAGATATAGATATATATAGATATATATAGATATATATATATATATATATATATATATATATATATAGATATATATATATAGATATATAGCATCCTGCCATCGCCCAGAATTTTACCGCAGTACAAGGACAAAGTGATTGACTTCAACAATTGGTTAAGCTTCTGTTGTCATTCTAAGGGGATTCAGTGTCCGTCTGCCTGGGAAGACATGGTCGACAGACCACGATGCTTTGCCAGAGATGGCCTGCACCTGTCGCTCCTGGGATTCCGGATACTGGCTAAGGGTTTTGCTGCCCCGGTAGTGCCTTTTTAAGGCAAGGTTCAAATGACAAATTCACCACCGTAACAGGAACAGGCAAGCAAAAACTGAAGGTAATGCTACTTTATGCTAGAAGTCTAAATCTCAAAATGCACTCACTCGAGACACTCCTTTAAAATGGAGAACATCGATATCTGTGCAGTGACTGAGACCTGGTTCAAGGCTCTAGAGAGCACTCCTGCATTACCAGGCTATAACTCGTACCACACTTTTTGACCATCTAACCTGGACCAGAACACCAAAGGCAGAGGTGTGTCCATATTCATTAAAGATATCCACACCTCCAGGCTAGTTGCGCAGCATAATGCATCCGAGGTTATCCAAGTGCAACTAACTCTGGGCAAAACTGCAATCCAAATTGTAGCTTGCTGCAGATCCCCCACCATTTCTTGATATACTGGAAAATATTAGGGTTCAACCGAACACCCTAACAATCGGTGATTTTCAACTACTCCACCATTAACTGGGAAAACTACTCCTGTACCAACTCCTTCGCTCAACACTTCGCTCAACACTTTCTGGAATTCATAAATTCCAGTGCCCTGGATCAACTCATCCACACCCCCACCGGGGCAACAATATCCTAGACCTAGTCATTACCAATATGAGTGACCGGTGTTCCACACCTGAAGTCAACTCCTCATTGGTCAGATCTGACCATAAACTAATCACCCTACATATCTACATCCCACCCCCACCCACCATTAAGGAAACCACGGTAAAAATTTCTCCAAGGCCAACTTCATGCTTCTTAAGACAGAAGTGGTGAACTTCATGACACCCATGCAGATGGACAATACAGTTACGACTGCTGAATCCTACACAAATGCACTCTATAAGCACTTGCACGAGTTGATGGATCATTCTATCCCAAACAGAACCAAGACGCTATCCTCCAAAAAAAGGAAGCCAATCTGGTGGTCTTCTGCCATAAACTCTACAACAGAAGGAAGAAACTATTGCAAAAGAGAGTAAAATCCCATGAGTGGAGGAGCTCCCTGGTCAGCCTCAGTAAGAAGCTGAGATCCCTTATAAGGTCCTCCAAAGCTACCTACGAAAACAAAGTTGCCATTGATTCTAAGGGCAACCACAAAGCATTCTATAGCTATGTCAAGAATCTCAATGGCAACACCCAGATCTGCTCTGAGTTGCAGCAAAACGGCATGAAAATTACAGAACCAACTGATATTGCCAACATTCTGGCAGATAGGTTCAGTGCTAACTTTACCCCCCACCCCTAAAGGGCCCATATCTATACAGGAAGAATGCAGAGTCTCTGTAATCACATCTATGCAGGTAAAAGCTGCACTCTCTCAAAACCAAAAACACAGCATCCATGGGATCGGACAACATCCCAGGCTGCATTTTACACTAACTTCAGAACGAACTGGCTCCCCACCTAAGCACCATGTTCAGTCATAGTCTCACATCAGACTTTGTGCCCACTGAATGGTGCACAGAAACTGTTATCCCACTCCACAAAGGGGAAGCCACCACTGATCCTGGAAACTATTGCCCTATTAGCCTGGCGAGCCTGGTCTGCAAGGCCATGGAATGTATCATCATGGAACTCCTAAACAAAGACATCAGTAACCTCTAAACTCTGGACCCCACCCAGTTCGGGTTTGTGAAAGGCAGATCATGCCTTCTGAACTTGATCGACTTCTTTGAGGCAGTCACCAAAGTCATAGACTAGGGATAAGGTGGTTCACACAGCCTATCTTGACCTCGCCACGGCTTTCGACACCATTCCCCCATTCTGGAATTATAGCTAAACTCACTAAACTAGGTATAAATCCTTGCATCAAAATATGGGTTGCCAACTGGCTCACTGACTGAACCCCCACACTGTAAGAATCGCAGACTCAAAATCTGGCTTCAAACCAGTGACAAGTGGAGTATCTCGGGGTTCATTCCTGGGACCTCTCCTATTAGCCTGTACTTCAGAGAAGTAGATACCAAACACAGAAGGCCTCTGGCTAACGAAGTTCGCAGATGACTGCAAACTAGGAGCCATAGTAGGGTCCCCAAATGATGTGGACATCCTACAGAAGGGCCTCACTAAGACAGATGCCTGGTGTCAGAGGCATGGCCTCAAGCTCAGTGCCAAAAAGTGCATTGTCATCCCCTTTGGTAAAAACTCTGTACCCATGAACTACCATGTAAACGGCAGTCTGCTTAACGTCGAATGTGTGATAAGAGACCTTGGGACCCAGGTGGACAGTAGTCTCTCCTTTGATAATCACATTGCCACAGTAGTCAGGAAATCCTATGTGGTGCACACCTCATCACAAAAGGGTTCTTATCCAGGAAAAAGAGTCATTCTTCCCATCTACTCTGCACTCATTAGACCCATTACAGAGTACAACGCCCCTTTTGGTATGTACCTCACAAGACCTCTGCAGCAGGTGGAAAAACCACAGAAGTACCTCACAAAGAGGATTACTGGCCTCAAACAGATGCCCTACACTGACCGTCTCAAAAAACTCCAGCTTTACTCTGTAGCATATCGCCTACTCCGAGGTGATCTCTGCCTAACATATAAAGCTATGTTAAACCCAGAGCTGTTGTACATGCTACAGCTAAAGAAATCCCAATCCCTCTGAGCTACATGCTGTAGGGACCTAAACCTTGTCACCACAATAAACAGGGCATGCTGGAGGGATAGATTCCTGTCCCAGAGACTTCCTATACTCTGGAACAAGCTACCCATCTAAGTCGAGCAAGGTTCCTCATTAGCACTCTTCAAGAAAAATCTTGATGAGTGGATGGGAAATAGGAAATGCACCCCAGGGATCACTTCTGTGGCTCTGCTCGACAGGGGCACAGGAAATTAACTTTCTTGGGTGGCATAAGCAAGGGAGGGTGGCATAAGCCAGGGAGCCTTGTTGGCTAGGCTTACTTAGGTAGTTACTAGGCTATCGGCCTAAGGGCCTAAGTCCAAGATCCTATTTGGTCTGCAGGGGCCTCTTGGATGATGCTTTTCTCCAGCAACGAGATTGCCTCTTGTGTTGCATGCTCCTTTTGCCCTGGTGGGAAATCCAGTAAGGACCAGTTTTTTTGTGGGGAGGTAGAAAAGGTATGTAATAACCTCTGGATATTATTGTTTGTACCCATTTGTCTTGGGTAATTTCTTGCCAGGTGTTTTGGTACAGTGACTATCGACCCCTGACTGCCTTCAGAGAAAAAACAGACTGGCCTCTTTTCAGGAGCTCTGGAAGGGCCTGTTGGAGAACGTATCTCTGTTGCCGTGGTTTTGCGGACCCCCTCTGCCACGAGGTCGGTGTCCTCCATTATAACTTTCCCCTCCGTTCCTGGGGAAGTGTCACCTTGTTCGTCAGAAAAACCTTTTTGGGACTTGCGGAACCACATTTTTCCACCCTTTTGACCTTTGGGATAAGGTCTAGACGGGGCAGAAAAACAGACTTCCACGGCACATAAGGTTTTCCCATCCTGCTCGCACCTGGTTAAAGTGTCTTTCACCTTTTGGTTCAAAAAGGGATGAACCATTAAAAGGGGCATTGGTGAGGGAAGACTTAAAGGGCTCGGCAAAATTGCAAAGGCACATCCAGGAATGTCTCCTGAGGGGAAATTCATGCTGCTTTCTCCCTACTTGCTCCATCCGCCATGTAAGAAATCAGTCTCCTGGAGGAGTTTGCAATGGAAGTGAGGATATAGAGCTACGAAGATGCTTTATCTGTGGACCCCGAAGCTGCTGTACCCTGAAGGGAATCTCTTAGCCCTTTTAGGAAATCCCTTTGAAGTCTCGTAAAATGGGTAAGGTAGTTCAGCTACTGTAGAGTAAAGGCTGCTGAAGAGAAGGTACGCTTTTCCATATCTGTCCATAATCCTAGACTCTGTTAGGATGAACGGATGAAGAGGTCTCTGCTAGTTCCTTCTTGGTGGCCGCCACCACCATGGCATCTACAGGGGCACCTTTTTTCAAAACATCCTTATCCGAGGGAGCGGTAATAAACTTGTTGGGTCTCTTTGGAACAGGCTCCACTGTATCAGGTGATGCCCAGGCCTTAAGGGATATGACCCCTAGCAGTTTGTCATAAGGGGGAGTCGCCCAGGAGGTGGAAGGGCGAGACCGAAAAGCCTCCATGTATACCGATTCATTCTCCAAAGGGTTGAAGGGCTGGCAGTCACCCCTCTGCTTCAGGATTTCCAGGATGCCATCAAAGGATACATCGTCAGGAGGGGGAACTTGGGGACCCTTCAGACTCATCCTAGAGTATATCAGAGGTGACAGACTCATCCAAGAGTATATCAGAGGTGACAGACTCGGGGAAGTCTGTGAGCTTCCTCTTGAACGGTCTCTTCCGAGGGATACTCTGGGGAGGTTTCAGAAGAGACAACGCTGCCAACATGGGCTCCCTGAGTCTCTTGGTCTCTCCGCCTAGGGGGAGGTGGAGGTGAAGAGATTATGACTGGCACCTGGGAGGGATGAGATACTAGATCCGATGGTGGGGCAGTCTGGGACCGCGCCTTCTGCATCAGCTCGAAAGCCTTCCCACCCTGCTCTGAGGTGGCCCTCTGCTCTGAAGCAACAGAGGGTCAACTCAGAGGCAAAGCAGACTGCTCTGTTGACGTGGGAGCCAAACTCAACCTAGCCAAGGCACAGAGAGGAAGAATTTTATTTGGACGACGGACGACAGTCCACGGCAACTCCCCCCCCCCCCCCCCACCCGCGAGTGTTGACTACCGGACCCCTTGACTTCCAATGGAACTGAGGAAGTTAGAGCAGTTGGCACCGAAGATTCCAATGGGGCTCTCAATGCTTATGGTTCCACTACTACTGGATCTGAGCTCTCGGGCTCTGAAGACGCTGAGGTTGTCTGAGGAGGAATCACAATGGGATATGTAGGTATGGACGGCTCTGAGACCTTTGAGTCCGGAGACGATAACATTTTTGTCAGGGCTGGTGTTTTTTGAGTAATCTCTACCACCCGCTCCACGTTCTCATCAGATAAGCTTCTAAAGGAATGGGTGGATAAGGATGGAGATCTGCCCTGATCCAAAATGGGTGATCTTAAGATATTCAAGACAGGCTCCAGTTCTGGGGAGTGTCTTCCCGAAGCTTCTGCCCGCTCCGTGTATACTGTTGGAGCCGCAGAAGTAATGGCTGTGTCAGAACAGAAAGCCCTCTGTTCTGATGCTACAATCTTTTTAGATGGCTCAGTCAGCGGAGCCGAAGAAGCCGGTCTTTTGGTAGACTGTGCCTTAGAGGAAGAAGAGGAGGAAGATTTGGAGCTCTGTCCTTTGTCTAAAGACTCCTGAAAGGCCCCTTTCATTAAAGCCCTCTCAATTAGTTTCCTCTTCCTTTCATGGAGCACCCTGCTACTGAAGGCATGACAGTGCAGGGGTCCTGTAAATGTACCTCACCGAGGCAGTAGATGCAGCTAGTATGGCCATCTGGGATGGACATTTTCTGGGTACATCTATCACATTTCTTAAACCCAGATTGCCTATGTTCTTTTTCTTTTTCTTTAGACCTTATACAAGATAATAACAGCTACAGACAAGTGAAGCGAAAACTACTACTACAAGCAGAAAACCTGTCTTATAGGAAAGATTTTTTTTGACAGAAGAAAAGCGGGAAGAGAGCAGCCCTCTAAGTTAAATGAGCAGCGAGAGCCCTCTAACTTAAACGGTACTCTCTAGGATTAGGATTGGGGAAGAAAGAGAAACTTCTAGTTTAAAAGATTCTTAAGAAGAAAGAACACCGTGAAGAAAAGAGAGGGAAAGCGGCCCTCTAGTTCTCTAAACTGGGAAAGGATAGAGGCAAGACCTAATGCAGACTCACGATAACTGTTAAAGTAGAAGAGACAGAAAAAATTAAGGAAACTGTGAAAAAAATATAAAATTAGTCTTCTTAGCCAACCAGACAGCAACCTTGATGCTTGAGTGGCAAACAAGATCTGGGGATTTGGCCAAGAGCATCGTGGGGTAGGGGTTAGCCTAGAACCAGTGGAAGCTCTCTAGCTTTAGTATTCGGCCGAGTCGGAGCCGAGAACGGCTCTAAACCCAACCAGCAAGAATTATGCTGAGATAGGGCAACATAACATCAAATGTTTACATTGACAGTTCTTTACACCCTAGGTCTTAAACTGACTTATAAATGATTAACACAGTAAATATTACTTTTGTAATTTGTAAGCAACTTGCAATATTTCTGTAAACCCTCAGGCTACACCCATACTGTCAGCAGCATTTTGTTTGCCATTGGTGAGCTTTCATATGATGATATGCAGTTCTGTCTGTTGAGATGTTTAGAAAAAATGTGAAAATCATGACAGTGCAAGTACTGTATAAACAACGTCTCTTAAGCAACATTAGACTGGGGTCAAAGATCAGTGCAGTTGTATTGCCCAACTTGCAGTCTTTAAGTTGAAATCTTTCAATAGTATTTATGTAGTATGATTTTTAATTATTAATGCAAATGTGAACATGCTGTATTCTGTGCCTAAAACGTTATTTGGTTGTAACCATAAAAACGCCTGGGTGTGTCACTAGGCTGTAAGGAGATGCATTTTTTATTATAACAAAGCCTTCCAGTGACTCTTCTGCAATCTCTTATGATTTACCAAGTCAGCAGATATGTATATTTTAATAAAAATGATAAAGCTTTTGGACAACTTCACTGTATCCAATTCATTTCAAAAGGAAGCCTGATAAATCAGGGAACAAATTCATCACAGGCGCAATGCACAGAAACAATAGCTTTCATGTTTTTCTTCAGTATTGCTTTGTTTGTGGAACCTAGAGTTGGGTACACTTTTATGTTAGAGGAGATAATGGGTACGCTTTTATGTTGGAGGAGATAATGGGTACGCTTTTATGTTGGAGGAGATAATGGGTACACTTTTATGTTGGAGGAGATAATGGGTACACTTTTATGTTGGAGGAGATAATGGGTACACTTTTATGTTGGAGGAGATAATGGGTACACTTTTATGTTGGAGGAGATAATGGGTACACTTTTATGTTGGAGGAGATAATGGGTACACTTTTATGTTGGAGGAGATAATGGGTACACTTTTATGTTGGAGGAGATAATGGGTACACTTATGTTGGAGGAGATAATGGGTACACTTTTATGTTGGAGGAGATAATGGGTACACTTTTATGTTGGAGGAGATAATGGGTACACTTTTATGTTGGAGGAGATAATGGGTACACTTTTATGTTGGAGGAGATAATGGGTACACTTTTATGTTGGAGGAGATAATGGGTACACTTTTATGTTGGAGGAGATAATGGGTACACTTTTATGTTGGAGGAGATAATGGGTACACTTTTATGTTGGAGGAGATAAGATTCCAACAACAATCACAGAATTTTTTTAGGCAAGGAGAAGAAAGGGATTGTTGGTAGATGCAATGAGTTATGGCTTCTGTGAGCTGTGATGTAGGCCATTAGGAAGCCCATTTAAGAGACTTCTGGAAGAATAGTTACATAAGCTCAGTAAATGTAACAATTTTGTGAACCAATAAAAAATGGTAGTAATTATTAGAACCTTTCCATCGTACTCCTTAAAACTGCAAATGTTAAAGGTATTCAAATTTTATAGATATTCATTCATTTAGACCAAGTTTTCCATTTGCATCAGGTTCGTATTGCCATTTATATTCCATTACTAATAAAACTTTACACTTATCTGTTGTCACATTTTTACATTATATTCTAAAGATAGTTTTTATAATCTAATAAAAATGATGTTTGCATTGTTTTAGTATTAATTGTGTGCTCCAATATCCACAAGTGTAAACTTTTTTCAGTCTTTCTCACAAAAAGAAAAATAATTTCACAAATTGCCGCATATTGACCCAATACTGATGGATTTACTGCACGTCAGCAAGCCAGATGGCATCAGAAGTACACAAGTCTAGGTATCTAAACCTGCTCAGCAACATCAACAAAATAGTTTGGCGGGACAGTTATTTCTCGTAGAGGCTACCACTGCTCTAGAACAGATTCCTAATCCACATAAAAGAAAGCTCTTCCCTGTACATATTCAAGCACAATTTGGATCTGTGGATGGGAAGCAGAAAATTTATCCCATGACTGTCTGCAGTACTACTAACGGAGAGAGGCATGTTCTAAATACTTTATCCCAGTTATTTTCATTAAGGCTAATATATGGAATAGGTTAATTAGAGCACCAAAATGGAATTTAACTAGGCTTAAAATGGCTTACAAGTGCAGCTAGCTTAGTACTTGCCTATGAATTTAAGAATTAGTCAAATTAAGCAAGGTATCTTGTATCACACGGATGTTCAGAGTGCTTAGGTTTTGCTTTGACAAAGTAAAGTGCATTAGGAAGATTATGAACTTTTTGTTCAGTTCTCTAAAACAAAGTGTAAACTTTGTCTAAACAACTGTCAAATTGTGTTCCATTTTGCTATCAAAAACATCTTTGGTATAGCAGTTTTGGGCCCAGTGTAGTAGGGCCGTGGACATTTTAAATGTATGTTTCAAACTACATCCTTTGCTGATATTTATGAATAACTTTATCGAAAATGCTGTCAGATTGCATTATGTTTTGCTGTTGAAAACATAGCAAATCTTTGATTTCAGTGTATAGGGCCCACGTGTAGTAGGACCATGGCCATTTTTTGCAGGCATTCTTTAAAACTGCATTGCAGCATAATTCTGCAGTGGCAGAGAGGGTGTTGATGAATGCCTTTGTGCAAAATATTTATAAGCCGGATTTGCTTACTAGATTCAGGTCTTCATTAGATGACTTGATAAACCACAATATTCTTACATAAGACTGTACCCAAAAGGTTTAGTTTGTGATTCTATCCTTATGGTAGTGAAGGTGGAACTTCCAGTTTAAGAAAACAGAAATTATTTACTTGGTGTAATGCCAGCCCAGGTCTGTTACTATTTTCACCTTACTATTTTTCAACCCAAGCCCTTACTGGCCTGATGAGTTTTACAGGAAGCAGTTATCTTTTTCTGTATATGTATGTGTTGGTTTTCCTCCCCATGTAGACTTCAGTGATATGGAGAGATGACCTAGTGCATATAGTCATAGGGATAAGGGTGTAGGGTCCAGTTGGCCTGGAGAAGTTTTGCTTCCCTGGCTAGTCTTGGTCACTCTGGATAGTGAGATGGAAGTGACATTCCAAATATGTTATGGTTAATGCATATATGTTAAGTTGTCCATCTCGCCTTCATTCTTGCTGGATGGATTCGGAGCCGACCTCGGCTCCGACTCGGCCACTCAAAAAGCTCGAGAGTTGGTTCCACCGGCTCGAGGCTCCCCTTATATCCCACAATGCTAGGCGGTATTACCTCAGATCTCGTTTGCCGCTACAGCGATCGAGGTGTGTGGTTTCTACCGGCTTCAGGTCAGTGATTATAGATTAATCTATAGTTAAATTAAACCCCCTTAATTTAATCCTTTATAGTTAATTCCCTTAACTTAGTGGATTTTGACCTTCTTCTCCCTGTTTATCCACCCTTTTTTTCCACTTATCTTATTAGTTCTCCCCCCAGGCCTTCGGGCCCTTCCATCCCCTTAGTGGAGTGTATGTGTTTTTTTTTAGGGATCTAAAAAAGAACTAACTCCTTTTTTTAGTTAACCTTGTGGACAGTGTAATCGGTGTGTTTGAGTGTGTGTGTGGTTACACTTTCCTTGAAAATGTCTAAGGAGTCAAAGGTCTCAGGCTTCAAAAAGTGTGACTCGTGCTGTCAGAAAATGTCTCTGACAGACGGTCACACTTCTTGTGTATACTGCCTGGGACCTTTACACCTGCAGGACTCTTGTGCTGTATGCCATGGCTTCAGCCCTAGAGTCCTGCAGGAAAGAAAAAACAAACTTATTCTAAGAGGTTTGCTTAAGCCTGAGGGTTCCCTTACTGCTACTTCGGGCAAACCCTCTAAGGCTTCTAGGTCCTCGACTCCAGCTTCTGAGGCCTAAGGCTTCGAAACCTACTGCTACATCGGCTCCGGCTGGAGCCGATGAGTCTCAGACTACAGCTTCTGTGGTTCCCTCGGCTCCGGCCTGAGCCAAGGTATTGGAGATTCCTGGGTCGGCTCCGATCAGACCATCGGAGCCGACATCTAGAAAGAGGTCTAGGTCACCGTCCCTTGGCTCCGTTCATTCGGCTCCAGCGTCTCCCTTGCTGTCTGAACGGAGCCATAGATCTCACTCCTCTAGATCATCGAGGCTTTCGGATCATGACCTTCAGAGGGTAGTGAGTCGACTTCTTAAGTCCGAGGCACTGGCCCAAATGCTTCAGAGCCCGACACATCAGTCGATGCTTGACCCTATCCCTCAAAATATTCCTCCTCCGACTCCTATGAGCTCGGAGCCGGGGAGTTTCAGAACAGAGACTGTGGTAGCGTCGGAACCGATACAATTGTCTTCGGTTCCGTCGTCGGCTCCGATTTCTTCCTTTGAAGAATCTCGGCGCCAGACTTCCCTCGTCGGCTCCGAGGGGGTGAGTGGCGTCGGACCCTTGTCCGACCCCGCTCTCCCTCTCGGTGCTTCGGCGCTGGTGAGTTCGGCTCCGACATCGGCCTCGGAGCCATCACTGTCGGTGCCGAGGGAGGTTCTCAGTTTTTTGGAGCGGGGCCCTCTGGCTCTGCCGACAGGGGTGCATTCGAGGTCATGCGGAGTGTGTTGGAACCTGGTTCAACTCCACAGTCAGCTCCGTCCACCCCTCCCTCTTCGGTGCCTCAGGTTATGTCTACTCACTCTCTCATCCCGGACCGCAGAGAGCCAGCTCCTCAAGAATCCCCTGTGGGGATCTCATCCTCTTCCGAGGCCTCTCCTGAATTGGCAGGAGAGCCCCCTAGGAAGAGAAAGTGTAAGAGGAAACACATAGACTCACCTGAGTCTGTCACCTCTGACACAGATTTAGAGGATTCCGAGGGTTCCCCCCCGTTCCCCTTCTGAAGATGTCTCCTTTGCAGACATTCTAGAGATCCTGAAACAGAGGGGAAATTGGCCAGCCCTTAACCCTTCGGAGGATGAATCTGTGTGTCTTGAGGCGTTTGGCTCTCGCCCTTCCACCTCCTGGGTGTCCCCCCCTTTGACCCCCTCATGCAGGTGGTAGCAAAAAAGGCTTGGACGGCTCCTGACTCAGTGGACCCCACCCCCAGGAGACCTTCAAAGTTTATAACAGCACCAGCAGATAAGCAATTTCTTACCAAGGGAGTTTCTGTGGATGCTATGGTGGTAGCTGCTGCCACTAAGAAGGAACTAGCTGATCCTTCGGTACCTGTCCATCCTCCTAACAAGGAATCTAGGTCTATGGACAGGTACGGGAAGCGGATGTTTTCGTCAGCGACCTTTGCTATGCGTTCACTGAACTACCTATGCCATTTCACTCGTCTTCAAAGAGACTTGATCAAGGAAGCGAGTGAGATGTTGAAGGACCCTACAGCTGCGGGTTTTCAGGACAAGATGAACGCTCAGCTGTCTACCCTAAATTCTATAGCTAACTCCTCCATGCGCCTCCTTTCATATGCGGCTGATGGAGCGAGCAGAGCCGCAGGGACAGGTGTCGCCTTATGCCGGCATGCCTGGATGCGGCTATGCAATTTTGCGGACCCCTTTAAAACGTCTTTCACTAATTCCCCGTTTGATGGATCATCTCTCTTTGGTCCTCAAGTGAAAGAAACCTTGACGAGGTGCGAGACTGATGGCAAAACTCTTTCTGCCGTCAGAGTCCGTTTTTCTACTCCTTCTAGGCCTTACCCCAAAGGCCAGAAAAGTGGGAAAATGTGGTTCCGCAAACAATCTCAAGGGACTTTGCCTGACGCACAGAGTCGGTTCCCCTCCAGAGGCAGAGGGGGGAACAATAATGGTAGACGTTGCCCTAGAGGCAGGGGGGGTCTGCAGAACAAGGGCAATCGAGAAACCTTTTCCGATAAGCCCTTCCAGCATCCCTGAGGTGTTGCCCGACTGTCCACCTTCGGAGGCAGTCGGGGGAAGATTGTCACTGTACCCAGAAGCCTGGCGATCCCTAACTCAAGACAAGTGGGTACAGTCCATCATTTCCGAAGGCTATTCCTTTCCGTTCTTTCGTATTCCAAATCAATCAAAAAAATCCCTTCCAGATGTTCCACCCGCTCTAAGGGATCAAGCAGCGTTGGAAATATCAAAGTTGCTTGCAAAAAGAGCCATTCAACCAGTACCAGCAGACCAGCAAGGATCTGGAATCTACTCCAAATTCTTTTTGGTTCCAAAGAAAACAGGGGACTGGAGACCCATTTTGGATCTCGGTATCTTGAACAAGTCAGTCAAGAAAACAAGATTTCGGATGGTCACGCTTCAATCCATCCTACCCCTATTGGGAAAGGAAAACTGGATGTGCTCTATAGACCTCCAGGATGCGTACTATCATATAAAAATGAACAGATGCTCCAGGAGATTCCTCCGCTTCCGGCTGGGAACCAGTCACTTTCAATTCAGAGCCCTGCCCTTTCGTCTCACCACTGCCCCCCGGGTGTTTACCAAATGCATGGCAGTGGTAGCTTCTCACCTGAGACGTCAAGGATTCCAGGTGTTTCCATATTTGGACGACTGGCTCCTCACAGCTCCTACCAAGCATCTTCTTCTAATGGCCAGAGACTACACCTTTCGCATTTGTCAAAAGTTAGGCATCTCAATAAATTGCAAAAAGTCTGTTTTGTCGCCTTGTCGTGCTATTACCTACATAGGCGCAAATCTAGACACAGTCAACATGTCTGCGAGACTAACAGACCAAAGAATAGCAGACATACGCAAATTGGTCTCCCTTCTCTTCCACAGCAACAGGGTCAAAGCCAGATTAGTTCTGAAAGTACTGGGGATTATGGCGGCTGCTATCCCTCTACTTCCATTAGCCAGATTCCACATGAGAATCCTTCAATGGATGCTATTCACACAATGGTCGTACCAGCAACTTCTGATGTCCCACACCATTATGATTACGCAAGCATGCAAGAATCATCTTCTTTGGTGGATTTCTTCCCCCCAGCTCTTCCTGGGAAGACCCTTTGTTCCTTCCCCTCCGGTTGCTACTCTGACAACGGACGCCTCCCTGATCGGGTGGGGGGGGCATTATCAGGGCAGAACAGTCCAGGGCATATGGCAACCAGACGAACGCCACTTGCATATAAATGTTCTAGAGATGAGAGCAGTGCTTTTAGCGTTGCAAGCCCTTCAAGACTCTCTTCCCTTGGGAACGATAGCAATCCAGATGGACAACATGTCTGTAGTGTGGTATATCAACAAACAAGGCGGAACCAGGTCCTATCCCCTATGTCGAGAAGCACTCAGACTGTGGCAATGGGCGATTTTCTTCTCGGCGTTTTCTGATAGCAACGCACATCCCCGGGAAGTCCAATCTAATCGCGGACAAGTTGAGCAGAGCTATCCTCATGCCTCACGAGTGGTCTCTGAAAGATTCTATTGTGGAGAAAATATTTCTCAAGTGGGGTCAGCCTTGCTGCGACCTTTTTGCTACTCCCCAAAACAGCAAGTGCAGAGATTATTTCACCCTATTCCCGTTACCAGGCCAGCCCAGCAGAGACGCTCTAGTCCAAGTTTGGCCCCGGGGACTTCTGTATGCATTTCCTCCCTTCCCACTAATCTCTCAAGTAATACAGAAAGCTATCGCTCAGAAGGCCTCATTGATCCTCATTGCTCCTTACTGGCCTCGACAGATTTGGTTCCCCTTTCTACATCAATTTCTGTTGGAGCAACCTTGGCATCTGGACCTAGTTCCAGATCTTTTGATCCATCAATCGGGTCAGTTATATCGCTCCCTCCCCTCTCTGAACCTCACTGCTTGGTTCCTCCAATTCCTACCTTAGCCAGGCTTCCTCAAATATCTCACTCTGTTCGAGATATTTTGATAGCTTCCCATAAATCTTCCACTCGGCAGATTTATCTTAGTAAGTGGAAACGTTTCGCCTATTGGGCTCAAGGAAAGGACATAGATCCTTTCACTGCTTCCATCCAAATAGTCCTTGACTTTCTAGCTGAACTCTTTCATGCAGGTTCATCTCCTTCTACTCTGAAAGTTCAATTGGCAGCTATATCTAACTTTCATGTAGGCATTTCAGATTCTGCCATCATGTCTCACAAGCTTTGCAAAGCTTTTTTGAAGGGAGTTTTTCTTAGACCTCCTATAAGAAATCCTCCTCCCTCTTGGGACCTTAATTTAGTTCTCACATCTTTAATTCTTCCTCCCTTTGAACCTGCAGCCTCCTGTTCAATGAAATTGCTCTCATGGAAGACTCTCTCTCTTTCTGGTAGCCATTACTTCAGCTAGAAGGGTTTCAGAGCTTCATGCACTCAGCAGTCGACCACTGTATCTTTTGTTTCATAAGGATAGGGTATCCTTACGGACCAATCCATCCTTTTTACCTAAAGTAGCCTCTGCGGCAAATCTGAATCAAAACATTGACCTTCCTGTGTTTTTTCCTAATTTTTCTAACAGGTCTGAACAAAAATTGCATTGGCTAGATGTCCATAGTCAATTAAGGTATTATTTGGATAGGACCAAACAGATCAGAAAAACTGACCAGTTGTTTGTCTCTCATGCAGAAGGCAGAAAGGGCCTTTCAGTTTCAAAGGTATCACTTTCCAGATGGCTAACATCCCTGATTTCCTTTGTGTATGAAATTAGACACCAAAATTTGCCTAACAAACCAAAGGCCCATTCGACTAGAGCTTTGGCTACTTCTATAGCCTTCCAAGACAGGCTGCCTATTGACACCATTTGTGCAGCAGCTACATGGGCTACTCCTCACACTTTCATTTCTCATTATAAGTTGGATTTAGCTTCTAGACATAGAGCTAATTTTGGTTTCACTGTACTCAAGAGTCTGTTCCGTTAGGCCACCCGGGACAAGGTGCTAGGGACGCGGTCCCATCCAGCAAGAATGAAGGCGAGATGGACAACTTAACATAGAGAAGTTATGTTCTTACCATAACGTTCCATGTTAGTTGTCTTCTTCTCGCCTTCTTTCAAGTCCCCCTCCTTCCCCCTAGCCTGGACAGACCTAGAGGAGTTTGATTGTGACCTCTCTTTCTACCACCTCTATTGTATATAGGTATATGCTATACTGTGCATATATTTCTTCATCAGGTTTCAGGTCACCTTCTTCCCTTCCTTTTATAGAGGTGGGTTTTTCCTTTTTCCAGTGGTTCTGGAGTTATTGGCTGGGCCTAGCTTACAAACGAGATCTGAGGTAATACCGCCTAGCATTGTGGGATATAAGGGGAGCCTCGAGCCGGTGGAACCAACTCTCGAGCTTTTTGAGTGGCCGAGTCGGAGCCGAGGTCGGCTCCGAACCCATCCAGCAAGAAAGAAGGTGAGAAGAAGACAACTAACATGGAACGTTATGGTAAGAACATAACTTCTCTTTTTCATTCACTTCTGCACTGCATATTAGGCTGTTACCCATCATTTTTTAGAAGGGGCCAAGCAGCAATTTTAAACATGGATGGTAACAGATGAGTTATTGGGTGTGTATGCATGTAGAGTGCTAATTAAGGTGGTCTCACCGCAGTGAGTTGTCATTACAACAGAAGTAAAATATACATATATTTATCCAGGCAGGGCAGTGTTTCGGTCACAACAAATGTGTCATAACCAGAACTTGTACTGAGAGGAGCAAAGTTGTGCAGTCAAATTGAGCGTTAAGTTGCATTGAAATTTCTAAGGATAGAGGGGCAGTCTTTTTTGCATTTCACACTTGTCATTTAATGCTTTGAAAGCATTAAGCTCATTGGGGAAATTGAGACACGTCCTTTATGCATAGGCACCAAATATTACTGTTATTTCATATTGACATCCTAACATACATTATATTCATTTCATTAGGGTGGAAAATGGAGCACGTGTCGAGTACATTTTTGCTGAGTTGTCATTACATTAGAAGTAATCTTTGTATGCAGTTCCTTTGAGTAGGGAAATTTTTACTCACTTTGCTTCCCCTCCACTACCACACAAATTTAGACAAGTGTTCAGTAGTGCATATTTACATGAAAAATAAAGTTGTGGATGTGTCTTATCTGAAGTCAACAACCAAGTATTTTCTGCCGCTGCAAAATGTACACGATGGATTATTTTCCTGTATAACTTTAACATGGACTGGCATTCAGCTTATGTGACCCTCCCCTGCAGTGCAGCTATTTGGATTTATTAAGCAAAGTACAAATGATTGGTTAAATGACAGGTAAACATCATAACCTTAAAAACCTGTTTATTAGTTTATGTACATTTGGAAACCGTAGCGTAGCTACAGCGGGGCAAGAAGGGCAGCTCCCCCGGATGCAGAGTGCTGGGATGCGATGAGTCAATCCTGATCTTTTGTTAATGCAGTACTGGCTTTTAAAAGCCAGTATTGCAATTGCGGTCAAACCTGAGCACTGTAGCTGTCAATGTATGGTCGAAACTGTGGCAACTAGCAAACAGTGTGCTACACTTCAAAAGTAAAAAAAAATAAATAGTAATGTCTTTCGGCTTTTAGGGGTCGCCACAGCGGAACTCCGGTCCGCTAATGATTGGCAGTGGATTTTTTACGGTGCTGAGTTGCCAGCCCGACGCCCAACCTTCAAGGAAGGCACACCCATTCACGCATGCACCTACCTGCATGTCTTTATATGTCACTCAACCACAGGGAGGACATAAAATTAAAAAAAAATGTTGCAACTAAAACCTCAGTGTGGTAGCGCTGTGTGCAGATAAGAGAAACTGTAGCAACTATTTGCTGCAGTTTAAAAGAAGTTATGTTGAGGGAGGGTTGGGGGCAGGCACAGAAACTGGAGCTGAATGGCTGGGACAGGAGCAAGGGGAGCATGCCACGCATCTGGCCACCTGGTTAGTGTGCCAGTAAAAGGAACCACCCTTTTTTTTTTTTTTTTTTTCCCCCCGTCTCTTCAGTGAAAGAGGTTAATTACCCACCCACCTCCCCGCTATCACTTACAGTATATTGATATACTTATTGCAGTGTTTTTTTGTTCTGCACATTAAGAGCAGAGGGGGTGGGGCAGTGGTTCATAATACCAGCCCAGGGTGCTGATTTTGCTTTTTCCAAGCAGTTCACTTTGGTATACCCCCCAGAAATTGTTTGCTGGACCTCTCCTATTTACAGCATTTGCCAACAAGTTAGTATTTGCCATTCCACGACTGCCCTCCTCTTTGCACTTGACTGTTCTGTTTAACTGTTCCTCTGACTCTGTCATTTCAAAGACGCATTCTACTATGCTATTATGAAAAGACATGGATTCAGTGCAGTGGACTGTCCAACTAGGTCACAGCTTACTGGCTAGCCCATGATCATTGAATATAACTGACAAATATCAGTCTCCTTTGGAAATTATGCAGTCCTTCAGATTACGCAGAATCACATTTGATACCAGGGTTAAATTCAGTCACTTTTGTGTAGTAGTCCAACAATGTAACAAACTCCTTTCTCTTGATGTCCGCCCTTTTCTCGCAAATATGAGCAAGACTTGCAAGTCTTTCTATTTCCTGCTTTCTACTACTGTTGTGTTCTTCTGACTAATCTAAAGTCCTTTTTAGCATCATTATGACTCCTTTTCCTATTCATAGGTTCATAAAAGATTACTAGCGTAACTGCTTAAGAGCCCTTAGAAGCCTAGCCAGTATGACCCAATTTTACATAATATATTGTCCCTAGGAAGACAAGAGGATGGCATGGATTTGTGCCTATGCCTTGAGTATCGTCTGCCCATAAGGGATATAGGCACTACCCTGGGTGTGAATTTGCAATTCCCCTTCCCTTAATCCAGACTGAATTTGAAGAGGGCCAAGGAAGGGCTCTGCTTCATGTGAATAGGAAGGCTGCCTCAAAGAAGCAATCTCTGTGATGCATAGCTGTCTCTCCAACATCTTTTGTTTGAGTCGCTGATTAAGTTTACATCCTATATTGGGTGGTCTTCATGCTGTTTGACTTGCAGATGTGTCGCATCTCTATCGGGGCTGAATTTGTGAGTGCCGTGTAGGTCAAGCAAAGGTTGCTCCTTAATAGTCTTAGGATCAAGGATACCCACACCTCCAGGTTGGTGGCTAAGCACGAAGCATCGGAAACCATCCAGGTGCAATTAACCATAGGCAAAACTACTCTACAATTTGTAGCATGCTACAGGCCACCCTCTCAAACTCAGGAAACCCACACAGCTTTCCTGAAGACACTGGAGGGTATAAATGTATCACCAAACACCATCATATTGGGTGACTTCAACTACCCGAATATAGACTGGGAACATTACTCAAGCCCCAACTTTCTAGCCCAAAGGTTCCTGGAGTTCTTATATTCAAATGCCATGGAACAACTAGTCACCGTCCCCACAAGAGGAGAAAATATACTAGAGCTCATAATCACAAACATGGGGACAAAATGCTCCACACCGGAAGTATATCCCTCTTTGAGATCAGATCATAAACTAATCTCACTAGAAATCCACATCCCGCCCCCACCCCAAACAAAAAAGACCACAGTGAAGAACTTCTCTAAAGCAAACTTCACAGTACTCGACAGGTGTGGTATCCTTCAAGGCCCCCGAGCCAATGGAAACCACAACCCAATCTGCGGAAGCCCTTACAAATGCCTTCTATGAACACCTTCAGGACTGCATGGATCAGGCAATCCCAAATAAAACCAAGACTCTTTCCACCAAGGGCAAACGTCCAGTCTGGTGGACCCCAGCCATAAACAAACTTTACAATAAGAGGAGAAAGCTATTACATAATAGAGCAATATCCCAAAAAGGGAAGGCATCCTTGATCAGTACTAGCAAGAAACTACGATCCCTCATAAAATTATCCAAGGCCAACTTTGAGAAAAAAATTGTCTTTTGAATCTATGGCAATCATAAGGCCTTCTTCAGCTATGTCAGAAACCTGGGTGGAAACTCCCAGATATGCTCAGAATTAGTCCAAAATGATACAAAAATCACTGGACCCACAGACATTGCCAACATACTGGCAGACAGGTTCAGCGCAAACTTCACCCCCCCCCCCAAAAGGAGAGATAACTATCCCAACAGAGTGTAGCCTCCCAGACATCTCAAATGTGCAGGTGAAAGCTGCTCTCTCTAAAGCTAAAAACACAGCTTCAATGGGACCGGATGGTGTCCCCGGCTGTGTGCTACATGAACTCAATGAAGAACTAAACCCGCACATAAGGCAGCTGTTTAATCTTAGCCTTACCACAGGACATGTGCCCAAGGAGTGGCGTATGGCAACTGTGGTCCCACTCCACAAAGGCGGTGCCTCTACGGACCCTGGTAATTACCGCCCCATAAGCTTAACAAGCCTGGTCTGCAAAGCTATGGAGAGGATCATAAGGGAACTCATAAACAAGGACATAGGGGACTTGCACACCTTGGACCCAACCCAGTTTGGCTTTGTCAAGGGCAGATCTTGCCTTTTGAACTTGGTCGACTTCTTCGAAACAGTTACCAAGGCCATTGATGAGGGAAAGGCTGTCCATGCAGCCTACTTTGACCTTGCAAAAGCTTTCGACACAATACCCCACTCGGGTATCATAGAGAAACTTACCAGCTTAAATGTAAACCCATATGTCACAAGATGGGTTGCAAACTGGCTAAAGGACAGAACCCACAGGGTTAGAGTTGCTGGAGCCATGTCAGACTCCAAGCCGGTTACAAGTGGTGTCCCACAGGGCTCAGTCCTTGGCCCCCTATTGTTCGGCATCTACTTCTCAGAAGTACAGGCAAACATAGGAGGACTATGGCTGACAAAGTTTGCGGATGACTGCAACCTGGGTGCCATAGTGGATAGTACATCGGACACAGACATCCTTCAGAGGGGTCTCACGGAAACTGATAGCTGGTGCCAGAGCCATGGCCTGAAGTTAAACGCAAAAAAGTGTATAGTCATACCCTTCGGGAAAAACAAGGTAACCCCAAGCTACCATATAGATGGCAACCCACTAAGCACAGAAGAGGTTATCAGAGACCTGGGTACCCAGGTTGACAGTGGCCTCTCCTTTGACACTCACGTTGCTAAAGTGGTTCGAAAGACCTTCTACATTGCCCATCTGATCATGAAGGGATTCACATCCAGATCAAGTGAGGTCATTGTTCCCCTGTACTTTTCACTTATCAGACCAATGATCGAGTACAATGCCCCATTCGGGATGTATCTCACCCGACACCTGCAGCAATTGGAGAGACCCCAAAGGTTCCTCACCAAAAGGATAAAGGGACTCCAAAACCTGTCATATACTGCCAGACTGAAGAAACTCCAACTCTATTCAGTTGCATACCGTCTGCTCAGAGGTGACCTGTGCCTGACATACAAGGCCATGACCAACCCAGAATTAATGGACATGCTCCACCTCAAAAAATCCAAATCCACCAGAACTACTAGAGCAAGTGACTTAAACCTTAGCACGGATAAAAATAGGACGTGCTGGAGGGATAGATTTATCACCCAGAGACTCCCCATGCTGTGGAATAAAATCCCGGTCCATGTGAGGCAGAGCACCTCGCTGGCTCTGTTCAAGAGAAATCTTGACCGGTGGATGGGAGATCGTAGGTTTACCCCGGGAATCATCTCTGTGTCACTGCTGGACAGAGGCACAACAAACTAATGGGCACATTATTTCTAACATAAGGGGTGGCGTAAGCCACATAACTTTGGGCTAGGCTTATAAATGCCTTAGGGCAGATAGCCTAGTATAAACCTATGAGACCAAGTAAAGAAATAGAGCTTTTAATCTTTCTGCATAAGAGATGTTGTTTACATTCTGTATTTTCTTTGTGAGGAACCTCTGAGGTTGCTGAAGCTGCTATAATTGCCTAATTGGCATATTGTAGTCCATTATTAGTCTAATGATTGCTGAGTACAGTGCGTCTATAATTTCCTTGGATTTGGATGACATACCTTTACTTGTAAGTTGTGACACACAGGACTTCTCACCACTGTGGAGACATGGTCAAAGTTCAGGCTACTGTCCATCATTGCTCACCTGAGTCCACTCTTAAGGGTGTGCTATTGATGTTGTAATTTGCGGTGATATTTGACTTCCCAAAGGGCATGATGATGCATTTGTTTACATTTAGTTTCAGGCCATGTTTCTGGCAGCAGTCATTTATCTGATCTAGACCATCCTGAAGGATATCTACATCACTGGGAGATTCAGAGATTGCCCCCAGCTTGCAGTCTTTGACAAATTTTGTCATCCAGAGGCCTTCCACATTAGTCTTGACTTCAGGGAAGTATGTTCTGAACAAGAGTGGTCCAAACACTGAGCCCTGTGGCATACCACTGCTAACTGGCCTCTTGCTGAATTTTGGGTTTATCCACTTTAACCACATGTGCCCTGTCTATGAGCCAATTGACTATCCAGCTGGTGACTTAGGGATTTATGCTCAGTTTTGAGAGTTTATTTATAATACCTAAAGGGGGAATTTTGTCACATAGCTTGGCTTGGTCGAGGTAGGTAGTATGTACTGATGTCCTTCAAGGATGCATCTGCAGTCCTTACAAATGGGTTGTCCTGTCGTCAGGCAGCCCTTCGGTCGTCCGGATTCTAAAGTCTGGGTCTGGCCTCGGCTGATGTCGCACTCCACCCGACGTCATAGCTGCAGTTATTCGGGTATAAAGGTATCAGCCGACGCCATTTTCCTCAGTCTTTCTTGCCGCGTGGTACCCGAAGCAGAAGCTGTTCGCAAGTGCCGGTCGGTCAGAACCAGAGATTTCTACTACCGAAGACTTCTAAAAAGCTAAGTACCCCGTTGGGGACTCTTTCTTGCCTCAGCCGATGTCAGAAAAAGTGAATAACTGTTTAACTTGTGGGAAACAAATACCTCAAAGATTTCCACTCTTACTGCCTACCTTGTTTAGGCCCAGACCACGATGTAGCAGCTTGTCTAGACTGTGCTTCTTTCAACCGAAGAACGCTTAGATGTCGGTCGGAATTTGCTGAGAAGTTTTTCGGCTCCGCTTTTGCTTACATTATGCCGTCGGATCCTCTGACTACGCAAATAACTAAAAAGCGAAAGGAAAAGGACCGACACTCACGGTCCGCGGTTTCGGCCGAAACCGTGGTTAAGCCAACCGCGAGCGTCTCTGTTTCTGCTGAAACAGAGTCCACGGTTCTTCCTTCGGCCGAAAGCTTACCTCTTACCGAGGCCTCATCCAGCATGGCTGAATCTGCTACTGAAATCCCACCTGCTCTTGCAGGTTCACAGGATTTATCTGATACTATTCCTTTAGATATTTCTACTCCTGCACGTGGAGCTGCTAGGTCCCCTGCATCCATGTCGATTAAGGCTTTTGCCAGGGCTAAAGCAGCAAAATCTACCAAATCTGTACCTGCTAAGACCCCCTGTCACAGGCCTAGCTCTAGTTCTCAAATGCTTAGTCTAGCAGAGGATCTCATTTCTTTGATCAGGGGATCCCAACCTCACCCAGACAGAGCCTCTCACCCACCTCCAGAGAAGAGGCCTAGAGCAGAGCCCTCTGAGCCAGTTTCTTCAGATGACTCTGATTCAGACAATACAAATCCTCCAGAGGGCCCTTATTCTCCTTATGAGGACTCTGATGCAGAAGAGTCCATTCCTTCTGCCTCTCCGCCTGAGGAATTTTCCTTTGGCGAAACCTTGCATGCTATGAGGGAACAATTTCAATGGCAGGGCCAGGATTTTTCAGACTCAAGGAAAAGGCTTAGAACCTTTTTGCATTTGCCACAGCATAGGCCTTTAGCCATTCCTCCAGTACTTACTGTTGTGGATGATGCATTTAATGATGCTTGTACTGCTCCTGATTCTCTTCCTCCGGTCCCTGCTAAGCCCGATAGGTACTACAGGGTTCCGGACACACATTATCATTTGTATAAGGCTCCTTTTGCAGATCCTGAAACTATTTCCCAGGGACCCAAGACTGTAGCAGCTTCCTCTGCAAAAAACCCCCTCCCCTCTGAAAGGGAATCTAGGGCCTTAGAGAGATGGGGTAAAAAGTTTACACTTCTGCTACTCTTTCAGCTAGGGCCTTAAACTGTCAATTCCACATGATTCAGTACCAGGAATTTATGTTAGATCAGTTAACTAAAAAATTGTCCTCGGATGAACCATTAGACAAAAAGTCTGTTCAGGAAATGGTACATAACATTCAGCAGGTCAGTAATCATTCCTTAAAATGCGGCTATGATGCACTGGAGGCTTCTTTTAGATCAGCTATGACTGGTACAGTGATCAGAAGACATGCATGGTTAAAAGAACAATCCTTACCAGACCATGTTAAATCAAAGCTCCTAGATGCTCCTATGGATAAGCTTAATTTGTTTGGCTCCCCGGCACAGCAGGTGCTTAAGGTGGAAGACAAAGCAAAATCTGTCCAGACAGTCAAGGATTTCTTGCAGGTCCAGCCTCCAAGGTTTAGTAGGAACTGGCCTTCCAAGAACTGGTCCTTTCCAGACACCTCCAGAGCCCAGAGAGGCAGGAATAGACGCTCAAGAGGCAGGGGTCAATCCAGAGGTGCCTACAGGGGACGTCAATGGCAGGCTAACAACCAGCGAGGCACTACCACAGATCCAGCCACCACCGCTCCCACTGGACAATCACAGTGACTTAGCTCTGGCACCGCCTACCAGGGAACAACTAGAAGCACCCTTAGGCGGAAAACTAGCCTTATTTTCAGTAAACTGGCACTACATCACAGGAGACAAATGGATTTTGCAGACAATAGACCAAGGTTACAGGTTTCACTTCCATACTCTACCAAGGAAGAGAGGAATGCCAAACCTACCTTCAAATCAGAAAACAGAAGCTCTACAACAAATAAATCACTTACTAAGGATGAGAGCCATAGAAAGGGTACCGTCTGTGGAACAGGGGCAAGGATTTTACTCCAGACTCTTCCTGGTACCAAGAAAAGAAAACCAATGGAGACCTATTCGCTCTAAACACATACCTAATTGTTCCAAAATTCAAAATGCTGACCCTACAGCAGCTTCTTCCCATGCTGGGCAAGGAGTCCTGGCTAGTAACTCTAGATCTCAAGGAGGCATACCTGCACGTCCCCATACGACCAAATTGCAGAAGATACCTCAAGATTTCTTGCAGGATCAGAGCATTATCAATTCTCAGCATTGCCCTTTGGCTTATCTACTGCGCCCAGAGTATTCACGAAATGCCTGGCATCAGTAATGGCTCATTGCAGGCTCCAGGGAATTCAGATTTACCCTTACCTGGATGACTGGCTGTTACAAGCGGACAGCAAAAACAAATTAACAAAAGATTTGAAAAAGGTCATTTATCTACTGCAAGCCCTGGGATACACAGTCAATATAAAAAAGTCAAGGCTGATACCATCCCAAAGGATAACCTTCTTGGGTGCAGAGCTGGACACAACAACCCAAATGGCATTCCTAACAGCAGAAAAACAGAAGCAACTCCCTCTCTACTTCATGGCATTAACAAAGCAGGACCAGCTAACAGCAAGAAAAGTCCTGCAAGCCCTGGGTTACATGGCATCCTGCATAATATTGATTCCACATGCCAGGCTACATATGAGAAAGTTACAGTGGTATCTAAGGAATTTATAGTCTCAGCACAAGCACAGCCTAGGAACCCGAATTCCAATAATTCCATGCCTGAAGCAGGAATTCCAATGGTGGGCTCAGGCCTGTCAATCGAACAAAGGACTGCCCTTCCACAGACCTCAACCAAGCCAGACCATCACAACGGACGCCTCAGACCTCGGTTGGGGAGCACACATGTTGGGCAAGTGCATACAAGGCTTATGGACTCGAGACCAGCTGCACCTACACATAAATCAAAAGGAGATGCTGGCAGTAAAATTGGCAATTCAGACCATTTCTTCAGCAGGGTCAATTGCTGATAAGGACGGACAACACCACAGTTATGTGGTACATCAACAAACAGGGAGGCACGCATTCATACCCTCTATGCCGGATGGCAATGGACCTCTGGAATGTGGCCCTGATCTACAACATTCAGTTACAAGCAATATTTGTACCAGGAAAAGAAAATATACTGGCAGACATCCTAAGCAGAACTACCACGGATGCCCACGAATGGATGCTGCATCCAGACATCTTCAAAACCATTACAGGAAAATGGGGACTACCAGAAATAGACTTATTTGCATCCCCACACAACCACCAATTGAAAAAATTCTGCACGAGGACATACCACCCACTTGCTTGGAAGGTGGACTCCCTATCTTTCATTTGGAAAAACCTGACAGCATATGCATTCCCTCCTCTTCCTTTGATGCACAAGGTGCTATTGAAGATCAAAGAAGACCGTCCAAGGATCATCCTGATAGCTCCAGACTGGCTGAGGCAACATTGGTACCCATTACTGAGGAGTATGTCTCGGGAACAAATATGGCCTATGCCCCTAGTTCCCTTACTGTTAACACAGAACAACTTCAAAACCTTGCATCCAAACCTAAAAACATTGCAACTGGCTGCCTGGAACATTGCATAAGACAAAATAACCCAGAATTATCTCAAAGGGTTAAGGACATTATCTTGGAGGCTCGCAGACCCTCAACAAGAAAAAATTATTCAGCAAAATGGAAAAGATACCTCATTTGGAGTGCAGCAAAAGGAGAAAATGTGTCACTGGTAAACATAGCTAACATCCTGGAATACTTGGCAGAGCTCTTCCACAATGGCCTGTCCTATTCTTCCATTAAGATTCATGCATCAGCTATTTCAGCAGAATACAACATGGACCCTCCAGTCTTTTCACATCCTCTGCTCAGGCAGTTTGAGAGGAATTAAAAATGTAAAGCCTCCTTGGAAGCCACCATTGCCCGCATGGGACTTGAACTTTGTGTTAGAAAAGTTGACACTACCTCCTTTCGAGCCAGCAGCATCAGCAGAAATACAGTACTTATCATGGAAAACTGCTTTCCTGCTTGCAGTCACTTCAGCAAGAAGGGTTTCTGAACTACAGGCATTAATGGCAGTACAGCCCTTCCTTATCTTCCATCAAGATAGTGTCCATGAGAACTAATCCTACGTTTATGCCAAAGGTGGTCTCCAGGGTATCTTTAAACCAAGCTATCCACCTGCCTACATTCTTTCCCAACCCACAGAACAAGGGAGAAAGACTGTTACATACCTTGGATGTACATAGACAATTGTGCTACTACCTGGACAGGACCAAGAGCAATAGAAAAACTGACCAGCTACTGGTAGCATATGCAACAGGAATGGAAGGAAAAGCAATTTCAAAACAGACAATCTCTAAGTGGATAGGAAATTGCATTAGATTTTGTTACTCTCACCATGGGAAGAAAACTCCAGAAAACATCAGACCTCACTCTACAAGAGCTACAGCCACTACCACAGCTTTTTTACGAGGAGTGGCTACCGAAGACATTTTAGAGGCTGCTACTTGGAGCTCCGTGCATACATTTGCCAAGCATTATAATCTACCCTTATACTCCAGATCCCGAGCAGGTTTTGCAACTGCTGTTTTGCAAGGGATCTTAACTACACCATAATCTTATTTCTCCTCCTCCCCCAGTTTGGCTATGGTATTCTACCCATTTGTAAGGACTGCAGATGCATCCTTGAAGGACATAGTACAGTTTTGTACCTACCATAAATGTAGATGTCCGAGGCATGCATCTGCAGTCAGGATTACCCAACCTCCTTCCCCTCTGTGGTACTCCTAGGGTATTTGCCCATCTTGTAGCTAGCTGGGGGAATCTATTATGGTGTATTTGTTTGTATATATGTACATACATGCTTATTTTTGTTTGCTCTCTACTATTTGGAACCATTTGCATTTATCCAAATTTAGCCTTCCTAGAGGGCACCTGGCATCTGGGGCAAGAAACACTGAGGAAAATGGCGTTGGCTGATACCTTTATACCCGAATAACTGCAGCTATGACGTCGGGTGGAGTGCGACATCAGCCGAGGCCAGACCCAGACTTTGGAATCCGGCCGACCGAAGGGCTGCCTGACGACAGGACAACCTATTTGTAAGGACTGCAGATGCATGCCTCTCGGACATCTACATTTATGGTAGGTACAAAACTGTACTTTTTACCCTCATCCATGGCCTTATTGACTTTCTGAAAGAAATCCACCAGACTCAGTAGGCATGACCTGCCCTTGACAAACCCAGATTGGGTCAGGTCCAGTGTTTAGAGGTATCCTATGTCATTATGTATCAGGTCCATGATTATTCTTTCCATGGCCTTGCTCATAAAGCTAGTCAGACTTATGGGTCTGTAATTTCCCTGGTTGGTAGGTGGTCCCCCTTTATGTACTGGATGACAGTTGCTATCCTCCACCCTATCGGGACAAAGACAATCCAGAGAGTGTGGCTAAATAGAGATCCTAATGGGCCTGAATTCCTGATTTAGGCTGTTTAAGAGGCAACCTGGTATATTGTCTGGCCCCGTTTTAGCCATATTTTTAGCTATAGAGAGTGCAGTGGCATTAGGTTAGAATTGGTGGTGGAGTGTATTTCTTGGGAGTGATGGAGAGGTGAAATTTTGAGCTGAATTTTATGGCTAGCAGATTTGCTATATCTTCTGTCTGAGTGTAGGTGATGTCATCTACAACTAATTCTGCACATTGTTGGTTATTGGCCTTCACCTGTCCAGAACCCACCACTGCTTAACTCTTTGGTCAGACATCCGGGTAGGATTTGGAAATAAACTAACCCTTTCAACCTTTAAATAGCCAATGTTGTATTACAAAATCCTAACAAATACTCATCTGTTAGACTGTTGTTGTTTATAATGGTATACTCCAGCCCACCCCTTAGGTCCACAGATTAATTTCATTATCTGGCTTGTTTTTGTTAAAAACTGTTATTGGGACGCTCACTTTTCAATCATTGTTCATATCTCAGTCATGAACAATCTACCTTTCCCTTAAAATGACATAGCAACCCAGAAATTTTCAAAACTACTTTAACTAAGGATGCTTATCTGTTTTGAATCTATAACTGTATTATCCAATAAATCCAGTTTAATTGCAAGAAGTGCAGTGCATAAACCTGTATTTTTATGCAGAGTGGATAGCAACATTTGCGTAACTGTCCTGAACTATTAAAACTGTGGCTGTCCTTAGCTGTATCCAAAACTGTGCAACTTTTGCATGCGTACACCTGTATCTGACAATCCCTCAGATTCTGCAAGCCTTGCACAACGTGCAGGAACACTAGCAGGCAATATGTCTGCCATGCGATCCAGGAATAGCCTGTAGGGGCGTGCACGAGCGCTCCTGCACGGACTCTGCCCCTGTATGCAAATTACCCCATTTGCAGGAGAAATCCATGCAAATGAGATGAATTTGCGATCCAGGAAGCTGGAAACCGGCTGTGCAGGACTAGTGTAATCTGCAGAAATGTACTCTTGTTAGTAACAGAGTACATTTCCGCAAATTCCAAAACGGAGCCGTGACCGCTTCAAATAAAGGGTGCAGATCAGTCAGGAAGCATGCCAGTGGCCAAGCAGAAGGCCACTGGCATTGAAAACAACTTTTTTTTAGCTGATTTCAGCTGTTTAAACGTAGGGCAGTGGCTCGCAAACTGGATCGGGGGGAAAATAAGAAAATAAACCTAAAAAAGTATTCTAACTAAAATCACTATTCTGCCATTAAAGTTAATGGCAGGCTGAAGACAACATGGCCAGTGAGTAGTGGTTGTTAAGGGGGAAGGCTCAGTGTGAGACATATAACTATGCATCAGCAGGCAATCCTATGCAAATGAGGTGAATGATAGTGAATCCCAGTTTTCCCCCAGCATGCTAGTCAGGTCCCAACAGTGTAAGAGGAGGAATAGCTTGGTGCAAGCCTAGGAGTTGGCTGACATCATAGGGGTGTGTGTTAGGCATATACTGTAAGCGGATTGGAGTCCTGTGGCTCAGGTTTGCTCCTAGCTAAGCAAGGGGGAGTGTCTGAGTCTGCCTAGCACTCTTTACATTGCCTAAGTGGGTCTGCGCGCCGCGCACCGGGTTTTAAAGGAAAAAAAAAGGTAAACCAGGAAATAGCAGCTCTGTGCACATTTGAGCACTGCGTTTGTGCGGTGCGCCCTTGGGCTTAAACAGGAAGGCAATGGGAAGGGAAAACCAGTAGTAGAAAGTTAATCAAGAGAACTAGCATAGCTGGCAGGTGAAATGTATCAGAATCAGCCAATTACACAGGCAGCAGACCAGTTCAGCCCAGAACACTACTATAAACTATGCAAAAACCTTCCCCTCTGGTTTTTCCCATACTCTGCACCACCGGTGTATACAAGAGGGGAACTTTTAACAAACAAAACTACAAAATGATAGGGGCTGCAGCAGGCATCATACAACGTGCAAGAAGCTGAGGATGGTGAGTATGTGAATGCTGCCGATCAACCCACAGTGAGGAGACAGAGAAGAGTGTACAGACCCAGGGTAACCTATCAGGGGCTACATGAGCTGGAGATAGTGGAGCGCTATAGGGTGGACAGGGTCCTCCTACAGCAAATTGTTGAGCTGTGCTGGCCGTGCCTGACGCATCGAACTGATCGAGGGGAACCCATCCCAGTGGATGCCAAGTTATGTGTAGGCCTAGGAAATACTAGCCACAGGTACCTCCCAAAGCTCAACTGGGGATGATATGGGGATCTCACAGACATCAGCATCCAGAGTATTCCACCAGTTCCTGGATGCCATGTCAGCACATGCCAGTGAGCACGTATATTTCCTCAACACCTGTGAGGTGTTTGCCAGCAATATGCGTCTCTTCCACCAAATTGCAGAATACCCTGAGGTAGTGGGTGCTATAGACTGCACGCACATATGCATCAAAGCACCACCCGATGAGCAGGGTAGGGCCTACATTAACCACAGGGGCCTCCCCTCCATCAACTGCCAGGTCATGTGCGATGCCCAGGGCATTATAATGAATGTGTGTGCTGGCTGCCCTGGAAGCTATCACGTTTCCCACATCTGGCATCTGACGCAGCTGTACCAGAGATTTGCCAATGGGGACATCCCCTACGGTCACCTAGTGGGGGATGCTGGTTACACACTGGAGTGTGGATGATGACACCCATCAGAAATGCACACACACCTGAACAAGAATGCCATAATGAAGCACACGAACAGACCGGACTTCTATAATAGAGTGTGCGTTTGGGATGCTCAAGTCACAGTTCCAGTGCCTGGACACATCGGTGGAGCCTTGCAGTACTCAGCAGCTACATGTACTCAAATTGTTATGGTATATGCCACAATATGATCTTGCGGAAACAGCTGCAGCAGGAACAGCACAAGGCAGGGCCACACAGACCCTCACCAGTGCCAAGGCCTGCACAGGCACATAGTGACTCTGAGGAGGAACAACCTGAGCCTTCCCCAGTAGGCAGATGGAGATGTGCCCAGTATGCCCTGGCCTTGGCAAAGAGGCAAAACACAGCACATACACTGACACAGTAGGGACCCAGGGAATATCACCTCTCTCTGACTCGCACATACAGTAAAAGGGTTGCCAAACATGACACTACCTGTGCTCAACCATGTATAGGGAGTATACTATGTGCATCTGACATAGGCAGCCCTCCAACACCATCCTCAATCCTGGCACACCCACAAGGTAAGTCAATCAACATACCAATTACCAAATGGAGTAGAATGTGTCCTTTCCTGTATCTGTGGTATGGATGTTAGTATGCAAGGGAACTGGGTGGCTGAATGTTATGGCAGCAGATAGTAGACACCCGTAGTGGCACCATGACATCTGTAACACATACTGGAGGCACCATAGTAGCCAGTACTACACAAGGTGAGGAAAACCCACTGCAGGAAAAATGCTGGGTGACATGTATGTGTCCATATGACTCACACATGCCAGTCAGAGAGGTTCACATACCCAACTACAGTTTCAGCCAGCAGGACAGATGTTGACAAACACAAACGGAGCCTGTGCTATGGCCTCTGAATGATGCCTATGGGTACCCTCCCCCCCAGGCCTACACAGACAGACTACAGCAGGTCAGACAGTGGGATGTTAGTTTTAAAGGGTAGGAAGTCTGACTCTAATATGTAGGGCAACCAAAGCGAAGACCTGTAGTACACTGATATGCCTCTAGTCAGTATGATAGAATACAGAATGAAATGGAGTACCTGACATACCAGTAGTCATAGCAAATGTGTGCAAGTGCCAGGTGTGCCCCCCCATCCTATGTAGACATGTAGTAACACTCAGGTGTGCCCCCAGTCATGTGTAGAAATGTAGTAACACTCAGGTGTGCCCCCCAATTCTGTGTAGAAATGTAAAAACAGTCAGGTGCCCCCCCCCCCAACAACCATATGTAGAAATGTAGTAACAGTCAGGGGTGCCCCCCACGCCCATGTAGACATGTAGAAACAGTCAGGTGTGCCCCTACCCCCAGTCCAGCGTAGAAATGTAGTAACAGTCAGGTGTGCCCCCCCCCCATCTGGTGTCGAAATATAGAAAGTCAGGTGTGTGCCCCCCCCACAATCCTGTGTAGAAATGCAGTAACATTCAGGTGTGGGCCCCCCCCCCCCCACACTCCTATGTGGACATGTGGACACAGACTGGTCTGCCCCTTCACCCAATCCAGTGTAGAAATGTAGTGACATGTATGAGTAGGTATAATACGAGTGGAGCACAGATACCCAGAGGTGCCCAAGGTAGCAGGATAGGTTGTAGCATTTGCACAATATGCAGGCTGTATGTGTTAGGATGGTATGTGTTCCATAATGTGTGTGAGAGTGGGTCAGTATGTATGCATGTTGAGGTAAGACCTGGTGGCCATTGCCCACTACTGCTGATTACAGGAACAAGCTCTCTCAACTGCAGTGACAAAGACAATCCCCACCAGTGTAACATATGCTAGCCATTGTAAATGTATGGTGGTAATATGTGTCACCATCTGAAAGACTGACATGGCATGGCTGTTGGGCTAGATATACTAGCAGTACACAGGGGAAAGAACCCCAGACATACAGTTTAGATTGTGTTACTTTGAAATGGAGAGACCCTTGGATTTGTACATACAGGTATGCATCACAGTAACTGGACCTGTAGTAGGGGATACCAGTGATGTCTGCCTGAACACCTGCAGATCACAAAGGAGGGGTAGGACTGATGTATTGGGAATCAGCTGGTGTACCTGCACATGCCAGCATAACTGGAATGCCCCATGCATATATGTGTGTCAGTTGCAAGTAGTGTCTGTAGCGCACATGCACCCAGCTCACGCAAACACCACCCACAGGCATCTCTGGTCATATCCCTGCTGTGGGGAATGGGTACAGTAAGACCCCACCTCTATATGGCAATAGCGGAAGACTGCAGCATGCAGTGCAGGTGTCCCATGCAGGTGTGTCCCTAGCTGTAGGTAGCACCCTGCCAGCATCCACACCACCTGATCAAGACTGATGGAAGGTATTGGCATGAACACCTATCACATCTACCCTGTCACCCCAGGGGAATATACTGTATGGTGGTCTGGGACTGTAGGACTGACAGAATGCAACTGCCTGCCACATCTGGCCTGCAGCAACACCTAATGCCACACAGGCTTCTGCCAAAGGCCTATGTCTCACACGTACTGCCAATGCATGTTATGTCATGGACACCCAAATAACATAACACTCCACGTAAACCATATGCAAGGCCATGTGGAATAACCACAGTAACATGTCCACCATGTCCCACTGCATGAACTGTGGACCAGCACTAACGCACACCTGTGATGTGGTGATACCCTTAGGGACAGTATCAGGGAATGTATGCATAATGTATTGAAGAGGGTTAGACTAATAGAGGGGGGTGTGGGAGCATGGGTAGCATGGAATGTGTAGGGTCAATGACACCAAGCTGTGTGCATGCACTATCCCTGGCTGCAAACACATAAATGGGTGGCTACACACCTGCCCATACACCACAATAGGGTAAATGTCCTGACCCATGGCTCCTGCCTCTGGCTAACCTGTGAGAATCTGTACAGCTATGAGCCATTGCCACAGCAAGATAAGCCCATACTGTCATGTTGATGGCTGGACAAGTATGGGATCCTCTGCCAGCACTTTACCAAGGTGCTGAACTGGATACACAAACCCAGCACCAAGTGTCTGCAGATCCCCCTCCAGAATGGCATAACTTACCATGAATACGTAGGTGTCTGCCCACAATACCGGGCACAGCTGCAGTCACCCTTGTTCCCCAAGTCATCGCTGTGCACAAGAATGTCCACCTGACCTACACAGTAATGTTTTCTGTACTCATGTACTACAGTACACATGTCTGAATATCTCTGCTAACAGCAGTACCATGCAGCTGAAGCAGCACAGACATGATCACCTACAGTACACACTATCCCCTGTACAGTTTGTCCCCATATTGCCAAATGATCGGATACCCTGCAGAAACTGTATGCTACCTGTAGGTGTACAACACAAAGGTCTGCACTGCAGTACAAACTACCTGGAATCTATCCACACATTCCGTACAGAAGGGCATACTGGGCATGCTCATACACTTAAACAAATGAAGGCCATGTCTGCAAACAACCATGGACCAGACATATCTGGCAGATGTTCTTCGTGTTTTACTGTTGCAGTCATTACATTTGGGGTAATCTGCTGGCAGGTTGCCCTCAGTCGGCCTGATTAACAAAGTCTTGGGTCCTGCGTCAGTTGCTGTCCTTTCTTCCATAACGTCAGGTCGTCAGGGGTATAAAACATGCAGCTGATGCCATTACATCAGTCTTGCGGACTGCTTCTGCTTCAGGCACCGCACGGCACGAAAGTGTCAGTTGGCCGACTCCTGAAATTTTTGTTTTCGAGTTTCAGAACCGAAGTCTTCAAATAAAAGCTAAGTACCCCATTGGGGAAACTTTTTTCTTGCTCCTTATCAATGTCAGTAAAAGTTAATTGTATTACTTATGGGAAGCAAATACCTCATAAGGATTTTCATTTGTACTGTATTCCTTGCCTAGGCCCTGACCACAACGTATCTTGCTGTCGGATGTTAAGTTGTCTATCTCGCCTTCATTCTTGCTGGATCTGCTCCGACTCGGCCACTCTAAAAGCTCGAGAGTTGGTTCCACCGGCTCGAGGCTCCCCTTATATCCCACAATGCTAGGCGTGAGTTACCTCAGATCTCGTTTGCCGCTACAGCGATCGAGGTGTTGTATTTCTACCGGCTCAGGTCAGTGGTTTAATCTGTCGATTTAAACTAGTTTAAATCCCCTTTATTTAGTTAAATTTTTCATATTTCCCTTAGTTTAGGGTTTTTCATCCCTTTCTCCCCTTTTCAAACTTTTTTTTTTCCCTCAAGAACTTATAAGTTCTTCCTTTAGGCCTACAGGCCCTTCTATCCCTAGTGAGTGTGTGTGTAGAGTAGGGATATTTACTTTATTTTCGCTAACTATAATAATTGTTAGTATAATTTGTTAACTTCTTTTTAGTGTAATCAGTGTGTGTGTGTTTTTGGTTACACTTAGGTCCTTGATAATGTCCAAGGATTCAAAGGTCTCAGGCTTCAAGAAGTGTGACTCGTGCTGTCAGAAAATGTCTCTGACAGACGGTCACACTTCTTGTGTTTACTGCCTGGGACCTTTACACCTGCAGGACTCTTGTGCTGTTTGCCATGGCTTCAGCCCCAGAGTCCTGCAGGAAAGAAAAAATAAACTTATATTGAGAGGTTTACTTAAGCCTGAGGATTCCCTTACTGTTTCTTCGGGAAAACCCTCTAAGGCTTCTAGGTCCTCGGCTCCAGCTACTGAGTCGAGGCCTAAAGCTTCGAAACCTCCTTCTACATCGGCTCCGGCTGGAGCCGATGAGTCTCTGACTACAGTTTCTGTGGTTTCCTCTGCTCCGGATGGAGCCGAGGTATTGGAAGGTTCTGTGTCGGCACTGACTAAACCATCGGAGCCGACATCTAGAAAGAGGTCCAGGTCACCTTCCCTTGGCTCCGTTCATTCGGCTCCAGGTTCTCCCTTGCTGTCTGAACGGAGCCATAGATCTCACTCCTCTAGGTCATCGAGGCTTTCGGACCATGACCTTCAGAGGGTAGTGAGTCGACTTCTTAAGTCCGAGGCACTGGCCCAAATGCTTCAGAGCCCGACTCATCAGTCGATGCCTGACCCTGTTCCTCATTATGTTCCTCCTCCGACTCCTTTGAGTTCGGAGCCGGGGCGTTTCGGAACCGAGACTGTGGTAGCGTCGGAGCCGATACAAATGTCTTCGGCTCAGTCGTCTGCTCAGATTTCTTCCTTGGAAGAATCTCGGCGCCGGACTTCCCTCGTCTGCTCCGAGGGGGTGAGTGGCATCGGACCGTTGTCCGACCCCCCTCTCCCTCTCGGTGCTTTGGCGCTGGTGAGTTCGGCTCCGACATCGGCCTCGGAGCCATCACTGTCGGTGCCGAGAGGGGTTCTCAGCTTCTCGGAGCGGGGACCTCTGGCTCTGCCTGACAGAGGTGCGTTCGAGGTCATGCGGAGTGTGTTGGAACCTGGTTCAACTCCACAGTCGGCTCCGTCTACCCCTCCCTCTTCGGTGCCTCAGGTTAAGTCTACTCACTCCCTCATCCTGGACCGCAGAGAGCCAGCTCCTCAGGAATCCCCTGTGGGGATCTCATCCTCTTCCGAGGCCTCTCCTGATTTGGTAGAAGAGCCCCCTCGGAAGAGAAAGTGTAAGAGGAAACACATAGACTCACCTGAGTCTGTCACCTCTGACACAGATTTAGAGGATTCCGAGGGTTCCCCCCGTTCCCCTTCTGAAGATGTCTCCTTTGCAGACATTCTAGAAATCCTCAAACAGAGGGGAAATTGGCCAGCCCTCAACCCTTCGGAGGATGAATCTGTGTATCTTGAGGCATTTGGCTCTCGCCCTTCCACCTCCTGGGTGTCTCCCCCCTTTGACCCCCTCATTCAGGTGGTAGCAAAAAAGGCATGGACGGCTCCTGATTCAGTGGACCCCACTCCCAGGAGACCCTCAAAATTTATTACGGCACCAGTAGATAAACAGTTTCTGACAAAGGGAGTTTCTGTGGATGCTATGGTGGTTGCTGCTGCCACTAAGAAGGAACTAGCTGATCCTTCAGTGCCTGTCCATCCACCTAACAAGGAATCTAGGTCTATGGACAGGTACAGGAAGCGGATGTTCTCGTCAGCGACCTTTGCAATGCGTTCGCTGAACTATCTATGCCATTTTACTCATCTTCAAAGAGATCTGATCAAAGAAGCGAGTGATATGTTAAAGGATCCTACAGCTGCGGGGTTTCAAGACAAGATGAACACTCAGCTGGCTACCCTGAACTCCATAGCTAACTCCTCCATGCGCCTCCTTTCGTATGCGGCTGATGGAGCGAGCAGGGACAGGAGTGGCCTTACGCAGGCATGCCTGGATGCGGCTGTGCAACTTTGCGGACCCCTTCAAAACGTCGTTCACTAATTCCCCGTTTGATGGATCATCTCTTTTTGGTCCTCAAGTGAAAGAAACCTTGACTAGGTGCGAGACTGATGGCAAGACTTTCTGCCGTCGGAGTCCATTTTTCTACTCCTTCTAGGCCTTACCCCAAAGGCCAGAAAAGTGGAAAAATGTGGTTCCGCAAACAATCTCAAGGGACTTCGCCTGATGCACAGAGTCGGTTCCCCGCCAGAGGCAGAGGGGGGAACAACAATGGTAGACGTCGCCCTAGAGGCAGGGGGGGTCCGCAGAACCAGGGCAATCGAGAAACCTTCTCTGATAAGCCCTTTCAGTATCCCTGAGGTGTTGCCCGACTGTCCACCTTCGGAGGCAGTCGGGGGAAGATTGTCACTGTACCCAGAAGCCTGGCTATCCCTAACTCGAGACAAGTGGGTACAGTCCATTTCCGAAGGCTATTCCATTCCCTTCGTTCGCATTCCAAATCGATCAAAAAAATCCCTTCCAGATGTTCCACCCGCTCAAAAGGATCTTGCAGCTTTGGAAATTTCAAAGCTGCTTGCAAAAAGAGCAATTCAGCCAGTTCCAGCAGACCAGCAAGGATCCGGAATCTACTCCAGGTTCTTTTTAGTTCCAAAGAAAACAGGGGACTGGAGACCAATTTTGGATCTCAGTATCTTGAACAAGTCGGTCAAGAAAACGAGATTTCGGATGGTCACGCTGCAGTCCATCCTTCCCCTATTGGGAAGAGGCAACTGGATGTGCTCTATAGACCTTCAGGATGCGTACTATCACATAAAAATGAACAGGCGCTCCAGAAGATTCCTCCGCTTCAGGCTGGGAACCAGTCATTTTCAATTCAGGGCCCTGCCCTTTGGTCTCACCACTGCCCCCTGGGTGTTTACCAAATGCATGGCAGTGGTAGCTTCTCACCTGAGACGTCAAGGATTCCAGGTGTTTCCATATTTAGACGACTGGCTCCTCACAGCTCCCACCAAGCATCTTCTTCTAATGGCCAGGGACTACACCTTTCGCATTTGTCAAAAGTTAGGCATTTCAATAAATTGCGAAAAGTCTGTTTTGTCGCCTTGTCGTACTATTACCTTCATAGGCGCAAATCTAGACAGTCAACATGTCTGCGAGACTAACAGATCAGAGAATAACAGACATACACAAACTGGTCTCGCTCCTCTTCAGCAGCAACAGAATCAAAGCCAGGTTAGTTCTGAAAGTGTTGGGGATTATGGCGGCTGCCATACCTCTGCTTCCATTAGCCAGATTCCACATGAGAATCCTTCAATGGATGCTCTTCACGCAATGGTCATGCCAACAACTTCCGATGTCCCACACCATTATGATTACGCAGACCTGCAGAAATCATCTTCTGTGGTGGATGTCTTCCCCTCAGCTCTTATTGGGAAGACCCTTTGTTCCTTCCCCTCCGGTTGCCACTCTGACAACGGACGCCTCCCTGATCGGGTGGGGGGGGGCATTATCAGGGCAGAACTGTCCAGGGCACATGGCAACCAGACGAATGCCACTTGCACATAAACGTTCTAGAGATGAGAGCAGTGCTTTTAGCGTTGCAAGCCCTTCAAGACTCTCTTCCCTTGGGAACGATAGCAATCCAGACAGACAATATGTCTGTCGTGTGGTATATCAACAAACAAGGCGGAACCAGGTCCTACCCCCTGTGTCGAGAAGCACTCAGACTGTGGCAATGGGCGATTTCTTCTCAGCGTTTTCTGATAGCAACGCACATCCCCGGGAAGTCCAATCAAATCGCGGACAAATTGAGCAGAGCTATCCTCATGCCTCACGAGTGGTCTCTGAAAGACTCTGTTGTGAGAGAAATTTTTCTCAAGTGGGGCCAGCCTTGCTGCGACCTTTTTGCTACTCCCCAAAACAGCAAGTGCAGAGAATTTTTCACCCTATTCCCGTTACCAGGCCAACCCAGCAGAGACGCTCTAGTCCAAGTTTGGCCCCGGGGACTTCTGTATGCTTTTCCCCCCTTCCCACTAATCTCTCAAGTGATACAGAAAGCTATCGCTCAGAAGGCTTCATTGATCCTCATTGCTCCGTACTGGCCTCGACAGGTTTGGTTCCCCTTTCTACACAATTTTCTGTTGGAGCGACCTTGGCATCTGGACCTAGTTCCAGATCTCTTAATCCATCAATCGGGTCAGTTTCATCGCTCCCTTCCCTCTCTGAACCTCACTGCTTGGTTCCTCCGATTCCAACCTTAGCCAGGCTTCCTCAAATATCTCACTCTGTTCGAGACATTTTGATAGCTTCCCATAAATCTTCCACTCGAAAGATTTATTTGAGTAAGTGGAAACGTTTCGCCTGTTGGGCTCAAGGAAAGGACATAGATCCTTTCACTGCTTCCATCCAAATGGTCCTTGATTTTCTAGCTGAACTCTTCCATGCAGGTTCATCTCCTTCTACTCTTAAAGTTCAATTGGCAGCTATTTCTAACTTTCATGTGGGCATTTCAGATTCGGCCATCATGTCCCACAAGCTTTGCAAAGCTTTTTTGAAAGGAGTTTTTCTACTCAGACCTCCGGTAAGAAATCCTCCTCCTCCTTGGGACCTAAATTTAGTTCTCAGTTCTTTAATTCTTTCTCCTTTCGAACCTGCAGCCTCCTGTTCTTTAAAATTACTATCATGGAAGACTCTCTTTCTAGTAGCTATTACTTCAGCTAGAAGAGTTTCAGAACTTCATGCACTCAGCTGTCGACCTCCTTATCTGTTGTTCCATAAGGACAGGGTATCTTTGCGAACCAACCCGTCTTTTTTACCTAAAATAGCCTCCACGGCTAACCTAAATCAAAGCATTGACCTCCCTGTGTTTTTTCCGGAATATTCTAACAGATCTGAACAAAGATTGCATTGGCTAGATGTTCATCGTCAGTTAAGGTACTATTTGGATAGAACAAAACAATTCAGAAAATCTGACCAGCTGTTCGTCTCTTATGCAGAAGGCAGAAAGGGACTTTCAGTTTCAAAGGTATCATTATCCAGATGGCTAACATCTCTGATCTCCCTTGTTTATGGAATTAGACACCAAAAGCTGCCTAGCAAACCTAAAGCCCATTCTACCAGAGCTTTGGCTACTTCTATAGCCTTCCAAGATAGACTGCCTATTGACACCATTTGTGCAGCGGCTACTTGGGCTACTCCTCACACTTTCATTTCTCATTATAAGTTGGATTTAGCTTCTAGACATAGAGCTAACTTTGGTTCCACTGTTCTCAAGAGTCTGTTCCGTTAGGCCACCCGGGACGAGGTGCTAGGGACGCGATCCCATCCAGCAAGAATGAAGGCGAGATAGACAACTTAACATATAGAAGTTATGTTCTTACCATAACGTTCCATGTTAGTTGTCTTCTTCTCGCCTTCTTCTTGCGTCCCACCCTCCTTCCCCCTAGCCTGGACAGACCTAGAGGACTTGTGATTGTGACCTCTCTTTCTACCACATCTTTACTTAGGCATATGCTGCTGTGCATATTTTCCTGGATCAGGATGTAGGTCGCCCTTCTCTTCTCCCTGGTTTTTAGAGGTGGACTTTGTTTTATAGTTATTCTGTTACTATTATAAGCTGGGTCTAGCTTACAAACGAGATCTGAGGTAACTCACGCCTAGCATTGTGGGATATAAGGGGAGCCTCGAGCCGGTGGAACCAACTCTTGAGCTTTTAGAGTGGCCGAGTCGGAGCCGAGATCGGCTCCGAACCCATCCAGCAAGAAGAAGGCGAGAAGAAGACAACTAACATGGAACGTTATGGTAAGAACATAACTTCTATTTTTGTGCTTTATTTAATCAACGCACTATCCGTTGTCTGTACATTTTTGCTTCTAAATATTTTGGTTCTCGGTTTAATTATCCAGAAATAATGATTTTTTTTCTTGCTCCTTATCAATGTCAGTAAAAGTTAATTGTATTACTTATGGGAAGCAAATACCTCGTAAGGATTTTCATTTGTACTGTATTCCTTGCCTAGGCCCTGACCACGACGTATCTTGCTGTCGGTTTTGTGCTTTATTTAATCAACGCACTATCCGTTGTCTGTACATTTTTGCTTCTAAATATTTTGGTTCTCGGTTTAATTATCCAGAAATGACGTCGGGTAGCCATCCGACTACTGGAATACCTAAAAAAAACGCAAAGAAAAACACAGAGGCCGTTGAGGTCCATAACTGCCGATGACTTTTCTCCTAAGCCAGTCGCCAGTTCGCCGGTACTCAGGTGCTTTCACAGCCCCTGATACCCGCTACTTCTGATTCGCAGGCATCTACTGAGACCCATTCAGAGTCCAGTATGCCGCAAGATGCTTCACCTATGGAACCCACAGATGTCTCTACCTTGGATGGGTCCGGAGCCACTGTGCAGGTACCGGCTTCTGAGGGTGTATTCAGGCCTACAGACTTTCATATTAAACAGACTCCACCTTCAATACTAAGGTCTAAATCTCAATCTATGTCTTAAAAAAACAATGCCCAGACCATATGTTCAGGCCCCTATGCCTAAAAAAACAAATTATCAAAATGGCTGAAGATTTAATTACTCTAATCGGGGGTAGTCAACCTCCCCCCTTCTGAGAGGCCTAGGGCTGAACTTGATGACTGACTCTTCTGAACAGGACCCTTTCTTCTGACTCTTCTAATGACCTGGATTTGTCCATACCTACTTATGAGGATTCTGATGCAGACTATTCCATTCCCTCTGCTTCTCCCCCTGAGGATTTTTCTTTTGGGGGAAACTTTGCATACCTTAAGGGAGCATTTCCACTGGGAAAGTCAGGAATTTTCTGAATCCAAAAAGAGGCTTGGGGATTTCCTTCTCAGCCTAGGCCTTTGGCTATACCTCCTGTTCTAGACATTGTTGATGTGTTTTTGGAATCCAGTATGGCTCCTGATTCCCTGCCTCCCGCCCCTAGTAAACCAGACAGATACTACAGGGTTCCTGAGTCCCACAAATTTATTTTCAAAAATCCTGTTGCGGATCCAGAAACCATTTCTCAGGGGCCCAGGGCCCAAGGGCATTAAGGCTTCTACTGCTAAAAATCCTACCCTTCTGATACAGACTTCAGGGCGCTGGATAGATGGGGTAAAAAGGTTTATACTTCTGCAACCTTGGCAATCAGGGCTTTAAACTTTCAATTCTATATGCTAAAATATCAACAGCATATCATGGGACTCCTTAAACAGATAATTATGTTGATTTCTGACTGTGTGGAAAATAAAGATTTACAGGATTTAATGCATTCAGCTGAACAAGTTGGAAAACATACTTTGCAATGTGGTTTTGAGTCTTTTTAGAGGCCTCTTGCAGGGCTGCTGTTACGGGGTCTGTGCTTAGAAGGCATGCTTGGCTTAAGGAACAATCTCTGCCTGATCATGTTAAAGCAAAACTGTTGGATGCTCCTTTACATCAGGACCGTCTGTTTGGCAATAAGGCTGAAGAAGTTCTAAAAAAGATGGAAGATAAAGCTAAATTTATGCAAACTGTGAAAGATTTTTTACAAGTACAACCTCCAGGATTTAGTAGGCACTGGCCTGCTAAGAGCTGGTCCCTTCCAGCTCCTTCCAGAGCCACTCGAGCCAAACCCAGACGCTCAAAAGCACCAAGTTTCAGTCCCAAGGGACTCGCAGAACTAAGCAATGGGGTGCTTCCACTTCCAAATCAGAACTAAGCAATGGGGTGCTTCCACTTCCAAATCTGGGAATAACAAGACACCACCATATGGTAAACAGTCTCAATGACTTTCCTTTAAAATTACCAGGCACTTGCCTCTCAGCCACCCCTTTGGGGGGAAAACTGGCTCTTCATGCCAAAAACTGACAACTTATAACCAAGGACAAATGGGTTTTAAATCTAGTGTCCCAGAGATACAGATTTCATTTCCACATGTTGCCAATTCCAAACGGCTGGCCAGACCTGCCCCCAAATATGTGGGTAGAGGCTCAGAAACAAGTACTTTCCCTCCTAAGCATGGAGGCTATTCAGCTAGTACCAGAAGAGGAAAAGGGACAAGGTTTCTATTCCAGACTTTTCCTGGTACCCAGAAAAGACAAATCATGGTGTCCAATTCTGGATCTGTCTACTCTAAACACCTTTCTGGACATTCCAAAGTTCAAGATGCTGACTCTTCACCAGTTACTTCTATGCTAGGCAAGGATGCCTGGTTGGTAACTCTAGATTTAAAGAGGCTTACCTGCATATCCCAATCGGGGAATCTTGCAGAAGATACCTTTGCTTCAAAGCAGGCTACTTGCATTATCAGTTCTCTGCACTGCCCTTTGGCTTGTCTGCTGCACCCAGGGTATTCACAAAGTGCCTGGCTCCAGTAATTGCATTCTGCAGGCAAAGAAATATTCTGAACGATTGTTTAATTCAGGCAGAAAACCAGGCCACTCTTCTAAAACGTCTGGTGATTGTAAAAAGGGTTCTAACTTGTCTAGGGTACACCATAAACGAAAAGAAATCACAACTGGTACCCTCTCAAAAAGTTACATTCCTGGGTGCAAGCTTGAATACAACTGCCCGGATGACTTTCCTTATGCCAGAAAAGCAAATTCATTTGGCGACTTACTTCAAACAGGTGGCCACAAAACCCCTGCTATCTGCAAGACAAATACTGCAAGCCCTGGGGTTCATGGCCTCCTGCATTCTACTAATACCATATGCAAGACTGCATATGAGGAAACTTCAGTGGTACTTAAAAAGTTTATGGAGTCAACATTGTCACAGCCTGGAAATGATTCCTATCATACCTTGCCTCTGCCTAGAGTTCCTATGGTGGGCAGAGGCCTGCCACCAAAACAAGGGACTGCTATTCACACCACCCCCTGCCGCTCAAACCCTGATTACAGACTCATCAAACTATGCATGGGAGGCTCATCTGGCAGGGAAGTGCATTCAGGGCAAATGGAGCCCAAATCAAATGCACCTTCATATCAATCAAAAAGAAATGCTAGCTGTACAGAATGCTCTGACAGCCTTCAAGGACTACCTTCATCCAGGACAACATGGTTATGTGGTACATAAACAAGCAGGGGGGTACACATTCCTACCCCCTCTGCAGACTAGCCATGGAATTGTGGAACACATCCTTGCGTTACCAAGTACAACTACAAGCTCAATTCCTGCCAGGAAAGCAGAATATTCTAACAGACGAACTAAGCAGAAATTTCATGGACCCACACGAATGGAAACTGGAACCAAGGATTTTCAACATGTTGACATGCAAATGAGGGAGCCCAAACATAGATTTATTTGCCTCACCTCAGAACTACCAGTTGGACAAATTTTGCACAAGAACTCTTCACAAAAAAGCCTGGAAAGTGGATGCTCTGTCCTTCAGCTGGAAAAACCTATCGGTCTATGCCTTTCCCCCTCTGCCTCTGCTCTCCAAGTTCTACTAAAAGTCAAACAGGACAAACCAAAAATGGTTTTGATTGCTCCAGACTGGCCACGCCAACACTGGTACCCACTCCTGTGCAGTGTGTCACAAATTTCTCCGTGACACCTGCCTCAGACACCTTTCTTACTGTTTCAGCAGGAGAACCAAATTCTGCACCCTCAACTCCAAACATTGAATCTTGCAGCTTGGCTAATCATTTAAATTCCCCCTTAGCATCCCTCAGCAAACCAGTGATGGATGTCATTTTGGAGGCGAGGAGACCTAGTACTAGAAAGTGTTATGCTGACAAATGGAAAATATTCTGTGCCTGGAATCAATCTCAAGGGATGAGGTCAGCAGTGCCCAATTTACCTCAGATTTTGCAATACTTAACTGAGATGCTTCACAAGGGCCTGTCTTTTTCCTCCATTAAAATACATGCCTCAGCCATTTCAGCTCATTACAACACAGAACCCCCCCCTTCTCTTCTCTGCTAAAGCAGTATCTCAGAAGGGCCAAAAACTTGACCACCCTGGAGAGCTCCAACCCCTGCCTGGGACCTTAACCTTGTATTGGAGAAACTCACTCTACCTCCTTTCGAGCCAGCTGCTACTGCAGACTTAAAATGTATTTCCTGGAAAACAGCCTTCCTTTTAGCAATCGCTTCAGCTAGAAGGATATCTGAATTACAGGCCCTTATGGCAGTGGAGCCTTTCATCATCTTTCTTGCAGACAGGGTGTCACTCTGGACCAATCCGTCCTTCATGCCCAAGGTGGTATACAGTGTGGCTGTTAATCAGTCCATCCATTTGCCAGCTTTATTTCCCAATCCACAGAACAAGGGGGAGCGGATCCTGCATTCATTGGATGTACACAGACAACTTAGATTCTACTTGGACAGGACTAAATCTCGAAGAAAATCTGAACTGCTGGTAGCATTTGCTGCAAGGGCAGAGGGGAACAACTGCTAGTAGCATTTGCTGCAGGGGCAGAGGGGAAGGCTATTTCAAAACAAACCATTTCTAAATGGATAAGCCATTGTATTCATTTCTGCTGTAGGCACCATGGAAAACCTATCCCCCAGGGGATCAGATCTCATTCCCCCCGGGCTGCATCTACTTCTACAGCCTTTCTCAGAGGTGTTCCTACCAGGGATATTCTAGAAGCGGCTACCTGGAGTTCAGTTCATACTTTCACCAAGCATCATCGCTTACCAATTTTCTCTAAATCCAGAGCTGGCTTTGCCACTGCTGTTTTGCAGGGCCTTCTAGCTGGTCCTAATGCTGTATAAATCCATCCTCCCAACCATAGCTTTGGGAATCTACCCAAATGTAATGACTGCAGCAGTGAAACACGAAGAACATAGTACAGTTGTGTACACTTACCATAAATCTAGATGTTTGAGTGTATTCACTGTTGCAGTCCTGGTTACCCTCCCTCCAGCCCCCTGTTTTTTCTCTTACTATACCTCTACTTTCTTTTACTATGCTTAAAAGCCTTTTTGGTGTATTTGCTTTTGTTTGGAGGTATATTTTTGTGTTAATTACTTGTATATATTTTGCTCCCCATTTGGGCGGCACCTGACATCTGGGGCAAGAAAAACTGCTGTAATGGCATCTGCTGCATGTTTTATACCCCTGACGACCTGACGTCATGGAAGAAGGGACAGGAACCGATGCAGGACCCAAGACTTTGTTAATCAGGCCGACTAAGGGCAACCTGCCAGCAGATTACCCCAAATGTAATGACTGCAACAGCGAATACACTATAGCCTCTACATTTATGGTAAGTGTATACAACTGTACTTTGCAGATGTTAGTGCAGACACTCCTCAGTATGCACACTTCCTGCTTTGCACACACACTGGATAGGAATACAGGCATATATCCAAGGACAGCACACTATAATAAGCCAAAAGTAGATGTACATAGATGAGTGGAAGAGAGTGACTTTCACAGGGGGCCATCCATTATGAGGCCTTTCCCACCTAGCACACAGCCAAATGGCTACAACCACATGAGGTTCAGATGTCACTCACTGTAAACCTTAGCCACTGGTATCTGTCAGCAGTATGGACTATGTGGTGCAAGTGCTACTTGTGCAACATGACTAGACAAGGAAGTAGTCATCTAGCAGCTGTATACATGTACCTATGGAATATAACCCTGTGTGTGCCCGCATGTGGTGTCAACCTCTAGTTGAATGGGTTATGGCCCATGCACACATACTACCCTCCCCATAGCCCCACTATGACAAGCCTGCTGAGGTCATCCACCTTGAAAGGCTACTGCTTTAGTGTGATAAAATAGTTTGGTAGGAGTTCTAATTTTAGACTTGGCAAGTGTGTGTGTGTGTGTGTGTGTGTGTGTGTGTGTGTGTGTGTGTGTGTGTGTGTATAGAGAGAGCAATGCTTTTTAGGCTAGTCACACTCCCTACAATTCAAATGCCCTACTTTGGCAAAGCTGCTGATGTCATCCACCTTGAAATACACCTTTTGGGAAGGTTGTAGCCCAGTAATCTCTGTGGCTCGTCCTACAACTGCGTACTGCTGTAGTGTGATAAAATAGGTAGGAGTTCTAATGCCAGACCTGGCAACTGTGTGTGCGCGTACTGCTGTAGTGTGATAAAATAGTTGGGTAAGAGTTCTAATCCTAGACTCTGCAACTGTGTGTGTGTCTGTGTAGGGAGCAACGCATTTTATGCTAGTTACACACACTACGATTCAAATGCCCTACATTGGCAATCTTGCTGATGTCATTCACTGTGAAATACACCTTTGGGGAAGGAGTACTTCAGTAATCCCCGTGGTGTGTCCTATAACAGCTTCATGCTGTAGTTTGATATAGAACTCTGGTAGGGGTTCTATTCCCACACATGTCAGTTGTGGATGTTTTGTGTGTTTTAATGCCTGTGTAGGGAGCAATGCATTTTAAATTTGCCACACTCACTACAATTCAAATGCCCTACTTTGGCAATCCTGCTGATGTCATTCATTATGAAATACACCTTTGGTGAAGGAGTACTCCAGTAATCTCCGTGACACGTCCTATAATTGCGTAGTGCAGTAGTGTAATAAACTAGTTTGGTAGGAGTTCTAATCCCATACATGACAGGTGTGTCTGTGTGTGTAATTCGTATCCTGTGTGGAGGTGGTTGAGAGTGTGTAACAACTGGACTCAATGTGGAGCGGGTTTTGCATATTTCTTATATGGTGGCCCTAGTATATATCACAATTTCCACTGTACATGGATAACAGATGTGAAATAGCCAAGAGGCTGGGGTGCAAATACATACCCCAACATGTGACATCAAGGCCAGGCAAGCAAAGTCAGCAACCCTAGTATCACCCAGAGAACACTCTCAACCCATGTCTCATATATATATATATATATATATATATATATATATATATATATATATATATATATATATATATATCCGCTATGTTGGTAGTACCCTGCATAATACCCACTGATAGTAACCATGGTGTGATTGCAGTGGGCTACAGAGGGCATGGCACCCTGTTCATCTGTCCAATAGGCATGTACATGCCGACAGTGCACCTTTCCCATGTTCCCCACTGGACACCTACAACACCTGTGGTATCAAGTGTGACCCACAAAGGACATACCATGGCTGAAAAACATGCCGTGTATGGACAGATGCCACTGACACCAGGGAATGCTGGTATCATGCTAGCAATGTAGGTGCAGGGTAAACCTGCTGTCCATTAACAGTTCCTGCCACTTGAGGGCAGGGCTGGCACATCTCATAACCGTCTGTGTACACATGGGCCAGGCACACCAGGTACAGTTCCACATGTCACTGTACATGCATATGGGAGGTGTGCACATCCCAGACACTGTCCATGTCGTGGACTAAGGTACACATACATGGCAAGTAATGCACAGCATTGGCCGCAAGCAATAGTCACCCAGGTGACTGGATGGTGAATACAGTACCCACCTGTGTGGGCAAATCCAGAAACTACACCCGTGAGCCACAATGCAGGCCATTGTCATGCGGGCTGATGCCAAGGTATACCCATCACCTAGCCTTGTATAGCTGTCTGGCAGTCTACCACTACACACCCGTGAACCAATGCACCCATGCATGTCAGTACTGGCACTGTGTGTCTGTGTGCTGTATTATGCGTATGATCACATTCACACTGTCAACCCCCATTGGCATACTGAAACATGCTGCCCAATGTCCGACACCTCCACATACCCTTTGCCCATATAACCTCTGTATGACCCCTGTGATGCATGATACCTGCACAGTAATGTGTTGTGGCAATCTCACTTGTGATGAGTTGTATTCCTGGCCCTGCCAAGTGTGTCAATGTGTGTGCATACCTGTGAGAGTGTCTGTGTTGATACTGGCACCTGTTCATGCGGACAGGCATGTGTACTACAACTACCGTATAGCTACCATATCCCTGTTTCAGATGTCACTCACCATCACATAGACATTTTGAGGGCTCCTGCACATGTAACCTAGGTGGCACATCCAGTAACTAAATAGAAATGTGATAGCACTACATAGATGTCAGGGTTTGATACCCTGTGCTGGTAGGTGTGTGACACAAACATTCTTAAGTTTTACTCTTCCCACCCCTCCCTAACTTTGCTTTGCCTCTGTCTGCCTCTCTCACTCCCTCTCTGGTGGATGTGGACACCTACACCTGCTTTGCTTGGGCAGCAGCATGTGTATTTTAAGTGATGCTCCTGATCAGCTGATGGCCTCTGCACGAATTGCAGCCCTCCTCTAGCTGATTGCATGTGGAACAGCTGTGATAACATTCCTTTTGCCAATGGCATGGAAACGCACTCCAATATCTAGGAACATCATGTTGGTGTTGGGCCTTTTCATTCACTGTGAGCAGGAACTCGGTATGATGTTTGGCAAACAGCATCTCGGATGGATTGGAGATTTACCTCTAACAACATACACTGTGGAAACGGCAACACACAGGAGGGGGGGTGTGCCTGACCTGACTACAGACTGTAAGTGCTGCTATACTACATTTGGAGTAATGTTGTTTTAACAGGGTGTGTGCGGATATGGCTGTCCTACATGTGTTAATAACTGCCATGTCAATACTATGTTTGAGGACACCCCATCTGTAGGGTCATCTGCAGACTGGGCAGTGTGTGGTGCCTTTTGTTTCCTGTGTTACCCACAGAACACATGTCTGTGAACTGCAGAAGGTAGTGCAAGTATTGCAGTCTGTAGATGGTGACAGCTGTGAGAGTTACTGACTTCATATCCCTCGTAGGAAATATTTTGCTACAAACCCTGTTACAACGGTAAATGTATGAGGTTATCACAGCAACATGTCAATATTGGCACTGTGTATGTGCCTCCAGCCACAACTCTGTCAACCTTTGTACATATGTCATGTAGTAAGAGGTGTCCTGTAGTAAGAGGTGCATGTCTGCTGTACACCATAATTAGTAACATCATATCTGATAACACGACAGTGAGATATCCGACTGCTACACATGTTATGTATAGTAGGAGTTATATTTGATGGCATAACCTAGACATTCTGTGGTTGTGTGTACAGTACTGAGGTCTGTGTACGTAAGGTGAATGTTGACTGTGTACAGACTGTGGTAGATGTCATTGTTCCTGGTCCCGTTCTATCTGATGTTACATGTTGCTCCGCTGTATGTTACCCTGTTGGCTAACATGTTTGTAGGGCCATACATACATATATCCCATACCACAGACAGGCTTCGGACCACACTGTGTAGCAGCCCATTATACGTAGGGTTAGTGTGTGAGTGGCACATATGTGGATGGTGTCAAACAGTCCATATACTGTAATATTATGCTAGCTTTGCCATACGTGGCTGTGTTCACATTGGCTGTGGTTATGCACTTTCACACTGATGCATCCTAATCTTTGCTGTGACGTGCCTGTAAAGCCTGCTTATATATGCAGGTACATGTGCATTCCCCCATAGGAAATGTAGGCCAGTGTTGAGCCAGTCTGCCTGTAGCCTGCACAGTGCTTTTGTTACATGCCTAGCCGCTTAGTGTACCCACCCAGTGGGATGTCATGTCCAGATACTTGCCAGATGTACTATTGCCGGGCCTCCCTAAACAATCATGTATGTCATACAGAGCAGTGGGATGCTGTACAGATGTATGTCAATATCTAGTGGGTAGTATGTGGCCATGGCACCACTGTACCAGCAGTTATTATGCGTCAGGACAGACAGGGATGTGTGAATGCATAACCTATGGGGGCAAATGTATACCAGTTGTTACATGTTAGTTATACCCATCTACGTGGCTGTTAGCATCCACATTGTCAGGCTTGGTCCATATGTCTTGTACTAAGGGGTTCTGTGTATACCTCTGGACTGTCCAGTGTGTGTCAATATGTCCACATATATTGGCCAATATCTCTGCTGTAGTCCACAGGAGCATTACGTGCTAGCAGTGGTATTGTGCTATGATGTCCTTAGGATGTCCGTCAGTAGCCAGTGGTGCACATGTTAATAGCAGATGTGACCTCCCACACACACCATGTCTGTGAAGACTATCCATATTATAGTAGCAATAGTCTACAAATATACCTGCTATACACGCCTGACATCCCCTTGCACTACAGAGTTGGGACTATAAGGGCTGAGGTAGGGCTACACTCCATGTTCAGGACATATGGTGAAAATATATGTATATCAAAATAAATAATAAAATAAATATATAATTATCCAGATATCTATATAGCTATATATATATATATACACACATGCATATCGATGTATAGATGGATAAGTAAATGTACACGTGTGTGTGTGTGTGTGTGTGTGTGTGTGTGTGTGTGTGTGTGTGTAGATATATATAGATAGATAGATATATATAGATATATATATATATATATATATATATATATATATATATATATATATACATACAGAGCAGTGTATGTTGACACCTATACAGATAGAGATACATATGCATATATACGTATGCATATCTACATATATATTGACAGTAGTAGGTATATCAGAATAGATATGTATGCACATATATAGATATCTACATATATACCAGCATAACTAGGCATATCTGTACACATAGGATGTGCATACATCTATAGCTGTATAGACCTATATTTATATATACATATATCTATATATACATATGGGTGTGTGTAATAAATATATGTATGTGTGTGTTGTATACATATGAAGAGATGTACATATGGCCATATATATGTAGCACTATGCAGATGTGTATACTGACCTATGTATGAGTATACATGTGTATGTACATATATATATATATATATATATATATATATATATATATATATATATATATATATATACCTAAAATATGTATGCAGCCATATTCCTGTCATGAGTAAACCTCACGGTTGTTTATACCCTCTCAGATGTATCTCACCGTATGTATCTGCTATGTGCACATTATGGTAAAACAACAACATATGTGATGCAACAGTCATATTAATAACAAGGACTACACAATTTAGGAACTAAAGGCAATTTTTCAATACTAAATAGTAAAAAACCAACCAGTCCTGGGTAAAGTGCCTCTTAAGATAAAGTCACTAATGTCGGAAATAAAACAAAAGAGGCTCTCCACGACTAAATCCGGCAACACTTTATTGTGTTATTCCATGTACAAATAAGAATAGTAAGATTAAAGAAATTATAAATAATAACTGGAGGATGTTAATGGTGGATGATAAAGTTAGAGAGTTGGTGGGGGATAAACCCAATGTCACTTATAAAAATATGAAGTCTCTGAAAAGACTACTTTGCCATGAAGATAATAAGGAAGGGATAGTGCATACACATAGGAAGGGAACCTTTGCATGCAGACATTGTAATCAATGTAGTTATATGCTTAATGGAAATGAGTTTATCCATCCTGATAATGGAAAGAAGTTTATTTTTGATAAATATGCTGATTGTAGGTCCAGAGATTTGATTTATATAGCCCAATGCCAATTATGTGCATCATTTTATGTGGGCAAAACAAACAGGACCTTAAGGGAAAGGATTGGAGAGCATGTATATGCCATAAACAAAGAAAATGAAAGCAATCCCTTGGCTTAGCATGTGATTACAGCAGGATCTAGACATAGTTTTAAATTCATGGCACTGGAATTGATCACAAAAACAGAGAGGCTAGGTGACATTAGGAATCACACAGAAGAGAGAGAAAATAAATGATCTCACTCAAGCAATTCTTGTTAGCAGAACCATATAAACATTAATGCAGTCTATGCTTTTCATACATATAGAATAAAATAAAATAAGTAAAATAATATATATGTATATGTACATAATTGTCCTACTATATTATATTTTTTCACAGGGAGATATATACAGCCAATACAATAAATAAGTTGTGTATTTTTTTTTATATAAGGTTTTTAAAAACATTTTAGGCTTTATGAAGAGATATAGGAACATTATTATAATGACACGTGGTATACATATATAGATATAGGTATTTATGCATGTTTTATTACAAGTATTTTCATAGAGCTGATAGGTTTTATACAGTATTTATATATTTCATATTCATACAGTTTTATGTTTAATTTTAGATTATTATAGGTATTGTATATGGTGTCAAGGTTTTTTATCATTGTTTATAATGAAATGTGGGAAAAGTACATTTTTTCACACAGTTTTTTTGGTTGATGATATATCTATGCTCATTAGTGGTTATACGTTTGATTAATTGCTCTACTCTAATTATTTGATGATTTGGTGATAGTAATTGGTTAAGAAGGATGTAGATGGGTATATAAATGTATTCAGGATATGTGTATGTTAAAGTCTGAAGAAACGTTTTTCAAAACGTGAAAGCGCTTACTACTTTTTATTATTTCACAATAAAGTGTTGCCAAATTTTTCAGTACTACTCAATGTGTGTATTGACAGCTGTATTGGTAAAACAGCTGTTTTCACAATGGTTGTGGCGTAGTGGTTAAGTGTTGTGACTTCAGTGTACAGGGTCCTGGGTTCAAGACCTGCAGGGGCTGTTAATTTTGTTACTGGGCAGAACAAGGGCTGCGGATACAGAGTGGTTAAGGTAGTTTTGAGCTGTTTTAAGTGAGTTTGCGCGAAGCTAAGCAGTGCTGAGCTATGGGTAAACATACAGGTGCTTACACAGTGTAGGCTTTGCTTACCAGCGCACAAATCAGTGCAGTTGTATTGCAGCAATGTTGATGCTTGGTAAGTATATCTTAGACCTGGTAACCAGCTCACACCTCCAAGTCTGATCATCTGTAATAAGTGTATGTAATGCCATGTACAATACATGCACCTATGTGCTGCCGTTACTGTAGCAAGGGGTGTAAGTGTCATGTGTGAGACACAAACATATATGAGGCCTGTACAGCACTGTTATCTGTGTGAATGTATTACATACAGGGGTAGTAGCCCAGGGTACGTGCTGTCACACTGACATATAGTGTATCATGGCAGTACTGCTGTTGACAGTTCTAACCTAGGCAAGTGCAGAAGAACACCTGTGGGCATAGCTGGACACCCAGACCTCCCTGATGTATGAGCTGTTTAACAGTATATACCCCTTGCTGGCTGATGGTCTGTCATGTGGAATGTAACTGTAGACTACAGTCTGTACAGCACATGTTGGTGACTGCTTCCGACGTAGTTATGGCATACATATTGTCAGACGTCAATCTGTCATCACACTCGTGCTACTGCATAGCTACTTGCCATGCTGATGACTGTCAGTCCCTGTACAGATGTGCAGATGGCAGGTATCCAGCTGGGATATGTACAGGCAACCTAAGCTTGATTTACACTGACATGTCTGCCCAGCTGTGTAAGAACTGCCATATGCCATGGGTACCTCCACTGTACTACTACAGTCAACAGAACATGCTTTGGTAGAGGTCTCCATCACAGACACCAACCATGTGTTGTAATGCATGTTGCATACATGTCAACTT
>NC_056737.1:709633307-709657754 GCF_019279795.1 Protopterus annectens
GCTTTACTAGCTAAAAGATCCGAGCTCCTAGCTCCTCCCTTTACCCATAATCCCCTGCTACATACTCCCTTTCCCCAGATCTCGTTTGCGCGGCTGAGAGAAGCTTCAAGTGAAGAGCTCCTAGGCATGGGTGAGAACTTTCTGGTTAAAAAAAAAAAAAACGTAAAAAAGTTAGACTCTGATACTTTTCGTTTTGTGTGTGTGTGTATGTGTGTGCATTAGCGCCCTAGTCGTCATGTAGTGTTATTAGTTTAAAAATCTTGTGGTAATTTTTTGTCTTAATTTTTATTTCCCTCCCCTTAGTGTGTGAGTGTGTTGTGTATTATGGCTGAAGGGCCCAAAGCCATATTCTCTAAGTGCACTGAGTGTGGCCATGAGCTTTCCCCAGCTGATGGCCACACTCAGTGCGTTCTTTGTCTGGGGGTGGCTCATTTGTCCACCAGCTGCCAAATTTGTGCAGCTTTTAACCCCTGGGCCACCAGGGGTAGGAGGAACAAGTTAATCTTGGCGGGATTATTACCGCAGGATTCTTCTTCCTCTTCTCCCTCTAATGCACAGGCCGCGACTGCGGCCCCTGGGCCTTTGGAACCCCCTACCCTGTCTGGGACTCAACCTCCCTCAGATTCTCAGGGTCAGGGGGACTCTTCTTCCTCTAAGGAGAAGAGGCATAAAGAGAAGCATAAGATTCACAAGAGGCGGGCTGAGACTCATCCCTCGGCCCCGCCATCTAAAGTTAGAGTCCCTCCACGAGGGCCTCCGCATCCTCTCCCTCTCGGCTCCGTTCGCCTTGTTTCTCGCCGGAGGAGTACCGGTCTCCCTCGAGGTCTTCCAGGTGGCCCTCCTGGCCTGCCTTGACGTCCTCTTCTAGATCGCCAAGGAGCCTGAGCGACGCGGACATGGATCGGATGATGCGTCGATTTTTGCAGACTCAAATGCAGATGGGGGTGCTCCTGCCTCCCCCTCTCCGGGGGGGGGAGCAGCCCCTTTCTTTACGCGATAGCTCCTTCTCTGACCCGGTTTGGGGTCTTGGAATTGTCGGATCCAGGCCATTTCGGAACTGTGGAGTTGGCGCCGACAGTATTGGTTACTTCACCGACATTGCCCTCGAGCTTGTCGGATCCTAGCTCTCGGGGCCGAGAGCAGAGCATCGGATCTGTGGGGGTAGGTGTGTCTTCGGCTTCATTCAGGTTGGAGCACACTTCCCTCTTTGGTCCGACCGCTTCGGCTCCGACACCGATCCCTACCTCGGAGCCGAGGGGGCTGCTTTCAGAGCCTGGGGAAAGCGGTTCACCTTCGGCGTTCGAGGTAGTGGAGAGGGTTCTGTTGAGACCTTCCAGATCCCCGGTCGGGGTGTCGGATCCACCCGCCCCCCAGACGCATTTGGGTCTATCCTCCATCATCCGGCCATTGGGAATGCCTGCACCAACACTCCAGTTAGTTCCCTTAGAGGAACAGGACCCTGTGGGCGAGCCCTCCTCTGATAGCCCCACCGAGGAGGTTCCTCGCAAACGGAAGTGCAAAAGGAGGCACCTGGACTCCCCCGAGTCCCTCACGGAAGACACAGATTTGGATGAAGGGGAAGGTTCCCCAAGATCACCCCCTGAGGATGTCTCCATTGGAAACATCATGGAAATGTTGCGAATTAGAGGAGGGTGGTCTGCCCAAAAACCTTCCTCAGACGAGTCTGTGTTTCTGGAGGCGTTTGATGCAGGCCCGTCTACCTCCTGGGTGTCCCCCCTGGCTGACCTAATTACTACCAGGGCGTGGAAGGAACCGGACACAGTGGAGCCAATTCCAAAAAGGCCAGATAAAATTCTCAGCCCTCCCTCGGGTAGGCAGGCTTGGTCTAAGGGTTCACCAGTGGATACCATGTTGGTGGCGGCCGCCGCGAAGAAGGAACTAGCACAGGAGAGTTCTTCTGTCCATCCTCTGGATAAGGAATCTCGGACATTGGACCGCATTGGAAAGCGGATGTTTGCTTCAGCCACCTTCTCTATAAGGGCGCTTAACTACATGGCGCACGTCATCAGACTCCAGCGAGACTTAATAAAGGAATACGCTGGGGCTCCCCCGGAGTCCATGACGGCCGAGGATAAGAGGACTTTCTTGACTTGCATGGCCACTCTGAAATCTATTTCTAACACTTCTGTGTGGCTGCTGTCCCATGCCACGGAGGGAGCTGCTAGAGCTAGCGGAGTAGGAGTCGCCTTGCGGCGTCACGCCTGGCTCCGCCTTTGCGATTTTTGTGGAACCCTTCAAGGCGTCCTTCGCGAACTCACCCTTTGATGGCTCTTCACTCTTTGGCAAGACCGTCCGCGAGACGCTGGACCTAAGCGAAAAGGACTGGAAGACTCTGTCTGCCGTTGGAGTCCACTTCTCTAATCCCCAACGATCCTTCTCTAGGAATCAGAGGGGACAAAAAAAGATGTGGTTCCTGAAGTCTCAGCAATCCCGTCCAGCTTCGGACCCCTCGTCCTTCAGAGACAGAGGAGGACAAGGTGGACGCTGGCCCAGAGGCAGAGGGGGGTGGGGCCGCGTAATTTCGGGTCTAGAGAACCATTCTCGGACAGGCCCGCGCAACAGCCCTGAGGGCTTACCCAGCTGTCCCTCTCTGGAGGCAGTCGGGGGAGCGTCTGTCAGAGCACCTCCAAAATTGGGAGTCCATTACGATGGATCGGTAGGTGCTCCGAATCATATCCAGAGGTTACACCATTCCCTTCTTAAGTCTTCCCCCTCCTACGAAGCGCCTCCCCGATGTCCCACCCGATCAAAGGTAGACGGCAGCTTCGGAGGTTTCGAAGCTGCTAGAAAAAAGAGCCATCCAGCACATCCCCCCAGACCAGTTCGGATTGGGCAATTACTCCAGGTTCCTTTTTAGTGCCAAAAAAGACTGGGGACTTAAGACCAATTCTAGACCTTTCTTCCCTGAACCTGTTCATTCCCAAAGAAAAGTTCCGGATGGTCACTCTGCAATCAATTCTCCCCCTTCGGGAGAACGACTGGATGCGCTCCATAGACCTACAGGATGCGTACTACCATATTCTTATGGACAGACAATCCAGGAGGTTTTTCCGCTTTCGGCTGGGAGACTGTCATTATCAGTTCAGGGTTCTTCCATTCGGCCTCACCACAGTCCCCAGGGTGTTCACCAAGGTCATGGCAGTTGTTGCATCCCATCTGAGACTCCATGGCATTCAGGTCTTCCCATACCTGGACGACTGGCTCCTCACCGCCTCCAACAGGCATCAGCTTTGTTCTGCTAGAGACTATTCTCTCACTCTTGCCCAGCATCTGGGCATTTCAATAAACCTCCAGAAATCCTTCCTTCATCCTGTACAGGTTCTGGTATTCATAGGGGCCAAAATAGATACTCTCCTCTCTCAGGCCCTCTTAACATCAGACAGATTGAGCAGTTTGTCATGTCATGTTATGGCACTACTTCAGTCCCCAGCCCAATCGGTAGAATTAGTCCTGAGAGCGCTGGGCTCTATGGCGGCAGCAATCAGTCTTTCCCTGCACGCACGTCTGCGAATCAGGATTCTTCAATGGACCCTTCAAGTCCAATGGTCTGTGTTGCTATACCCCCTAGACACTCCCATTCCCCTGAGCAAGGTTTGCAGGGACCCCCTCCTCTGGTGGCTTCGCTCACGGGAGCTGCGGGAAGGGAGACCCTTCGTGATGCCTCAACCGCAAGCCACGTTGACCACGGATGCTTCTCGCCTCGGGTGGGGGGGGCATGCTATGGGCAGAACCGTCCAAGGCACGTGGACTCCCTTAGAGACCGCTCTGCATATCAATGTCCTAGAGATGAAGGCGGAGCTTCTAGCGTTGCAAGCTCTTCACGACCTTCTTCTCTTGGGAACTATTGCAATACAGACAGACAACATGGCGGTAGTCTGGTACATAAACAGGGAGGAACCAGATCTTATCCCCTTTGTCGGGAGGCCATGAGAGTTTGGGAATGGGCGGTATCCACCAACCGTTTTCTGATAGCAACGCACATTCCGGGACGGTCCACCGTTCTTGCGGACAAGCTGAGTCGCTTGATCCTCACACCTTACGAGTGGTCTCTGAACCAGTCAGTAGCGAAACAGATTTTCCTCAAGTGGGGTCTACCTTGCTGCGATCTTTTTGCTTCTCCGTCAAACACAAAGTGCAGCGAGTTTTTCGCTCTAATTCCCCCAGCAGGGGAGAGACATAGAGGCGCTCTGGTTCATGCTTGGCCACCCAGTCTCCTCTATGCTTACCCCCTTCTTCCTCTCATGACGAAATTCCTACAGAAAGCCCGAAGGTTGGGGAGCAAAGTTATCCTCATAGCCCCATTCTATTCCCTTATCTGTGGTCTCAGTGTAGTTCCTCCTTGGATCTTGGATCCCATCCCGGATCTGATTTCACATCCTGTGGGATTGCAACCCCCAAACCTGGAAAACCTCAAGCTTGCGGCTTGGTTGATCCAGTTCCACTGATGGCAAGGACTCTCGATATCTCCTCACCAGTGAAAGACATTCTGGTAGCAGTGCACAAACCTACTACCAGAAAAATTTACAATAGTAAGTGGAAGTGTTTTTCTGTCTGGGCTACAAACAAGGGTTTGGATCCCTTTACCGTCCCTATCCCAACTGTTCTTGAATTCTTGTCACACATTTTTCATAAAGGAGCCAGTGCATCTACAGTTAAAGTACAGTTGGCAGCCATCTCTCATTTTCACATAGGAGATGGGCTGGGATCGTTGGCTTCAGCTGAAATATGCAAAACATTTTTGAAAGGAATTTTTCTGCTGAAGCCACCAGTTAAGACTGCGGTTCCACCATGAGACCTGACATTGTTTCTACAGGCATTAATGAGTCCGCCCTTCGAACCAGCTGCCTCTGTTCAATTAAAATTTTTATCCTGGAAAACAGTCTTTCTGATCGCTATTATGTCAGCCAGGAGGGTCTCAAAACTTCAAGCGCTTTACATGAGACCCCCTTATCTAATTTTTCATAAGGATAGAGTGTCTTTCAGGACTAACCCCTCCTTTCTGCCCAAAGTGGCCTCTGAATCAAATATTAATCAGTCTGTTTAATTTACCAGTATTTTTTCCCAACTTCCAGAACAAAGGAATATAAATTACACATTGGACGTCCATAGACAACTGCGCTTTTACTTGGACAGGACAAAGGCTACTCGTAGGTCTGATCAATTGTTTGTGTCCTTTGCCAAATCTTCTTTAGGAAAGGCTATTACCAAAGTTACTTTAGCAAACTGGATTTCGCAGTGCATCATCCATGCTTACTTAGCCTCAGGGAAACCTGTTCCTTCCGGAGTCCATGCCCATTCAACTCGTTCCATAGCTACTTCTGCATCGTTTTGGTCCAGAGTTCCTCTGGATGATTTATGTTTAGCAGCTACTTGGTCCTCTTCTCGCACATTCATTTCTCATTATAAGTTGGATATGATATCCAGGAGTAGGGCTTCCTTTGGCTCAGCGGTGCTCCAGAATATCCTTCCTTGAGGACCTCCCAGGGTTTTTATTAGGTAGCTGGGGACTCTGTCCCACAGGTTGCAGAACAAATGAAGTAACTAATTCGGATAAAGAAGTTATGTACTCACCATAACGTTCCATCTGAGTAGGTACTTCATTTGTCTGCAACCGACCCCCCCCCCCATGCCCCCTATCCAGTATCGTGCTTCCTGACTATGAATGACATTGGTTTATGCAGTTAGGTAGTAGGTTATGGTACTTGGTCGAGAGTCTTGGTTGCTAGTTTAGGCAAACTCTATCTGGGGAAAGGGAGTATGTAGCAGGGGATTATGGGTAAGGGGAGGAGCTAGGAGCTTGGATCTTTTAGCTAGTAAAGCTGCCGGCTCGGAGCCGAGATCGGATCCGATACCCACAGGTTGCAGACAAATGAAGTACCTACTCAGATGGAACGTTATGGTGAGTACATAACTTCTTTGTACTCTACAGCATGCAGTGCAGCTATAGTCAATCCATGCTGACAACAGTATACATGTGTGTGATGCATGTGCTGTATAAATGAACAGAGTCCCCCTGCGCGAGAGCAATTGCAAGGCTCATAAAACTAAATTCATACAAAAAACAAAGAGCCAGCAAAAGTGACTGAAATAAATGTATTCAAAGATACATACAGCAAAAAAACAAACCGGTTTCGGCTGGAACAACACAGCCTTCCTCAGTGTATAGATTCAATTGAAAAAACACATGCTGTTTAAATACTATAAAGATATTGCCCATTGGTTGAATACTCATAAATATTCATTTAGTCCAGGGGGAAATAAACCCCCCAGCTTTATGATCCACTTTTTCTCTTTGCTATTCAGTATATTATGCCACCCAGTTTTATTTATACGGTTTCCATATACTACATCAATAATAATAAACTTAAATTCAGCAGTCAGATGCATCAACTGATGTTTATATAAGGCATTTGTCAGTTTTTTATGTTTAATGTTACTCGTGTTCAGAGATGCGTGATCTGATGGGACGAGATGTCTGTCCTACATAGAATGCTCCACAGTTGCATGTAGCCAGGTAAACAACCCAATCGTTACTACAATTAGCAAAAAAGCTTATGTCAAAAACCTGCGAGCAATTTCTACTAGAAAAAACTTTAGATGTGCTAATATATTTGCAATTAGAACAATGGCCACATGGGAAGCATCCATGTATAGTCTTCCCTGATATAGTAGTCTGTTTGGATACAGAATGTTTATTGTCACTATATTTATAGTGATTGAAATAAGATTTAAGATTCTTTCCATTTCTGTATGAAAAAGTGCATCTGTCTGGAATAACATTAGCAACTATTTGATCAGATTGTAAAATATTCCAATGTCTACGGACACTGTCTAAAAGACAATTAGTGTTCCGAGCATAAGTGGTAGTGAATCTTAATATTTGCGATGCTGTACCTGTACGATCCCTGTATTGAAGTAAATCAGATCTCTCCATGTTATTCACTTGATGTTTGGCAGCAGATATGTTGCCAACTTTATAGCCCCTTTGTTTAAACCTGTTTGTTAAGTCACATTGATTGGAACAAAATGTAGAATGTTTCGAACAAATACGCTTGGCTCTAATAAACTGAGATTTGGGAATGTTCCTAGTTATGTGTGGAGGATGGTAGCTGGAAGCATGTAATAGGGAGTTGTATTGTGGGAACTTTCTATACATTTCCATTTCCAAGGTGCCATCAGGGAGCTTGTGTACAAGGACATCCAGAAATGTTATATTATTAATATCATGGTGTTCCGTAAAGACTAATCCCCATTCATTGTTAAGATAAGAAACAAATTCCGTAAGCCCAAATTCAGTACCTCTCCAGACCAGCCACACATCATATAAGTAACGTCTCCAAATATCCATATCAGATAGATATATATTTCTAATGGAATCATAAATGATCTGTGTTTCGACATAAGCCATAAAGAGGTCAGCATATATAGGGGCAAAGGATGTGCCCCCATAGCTGTCCCTTTAGTTTGCCAGAAACACAGATCTTTGTAGTAGAAGACGTTACATGTAAGCACATACCTAGCCATATCAACCAAAAAAAGAGTTGAATTTAGAACTGTACAACTTTGTGATGTCCCACCAATAGGCCAAAGCTTTTAATCCTGCCTGGTGTGGTATATTTGTGTATAGTGCACTAACGTAAAGTGTGCATAGAAGCCAATCAGCTTCAAGTTGTGTATCTGATATTATTTGTAGGAAATTGGTTGTGTCTTGTAACCTAGAATGAATAGATGGTAACAAAGGTTTCAAATATTTAGTCAAAAACATTGATAATGGCTCAGTAACATGGCCTATGCCAGGTACTATAGGTCTTCCCGGAGGATGGATAGCATTCTTGTGAATTTTGGGTAAAAAGTAGATATATTGGGCATTTGAATCATTGATAGATAATTGATACAAAGTATCATTTGTAATAATTGCCCGATTTTTAGCATCCACAAGAAAGCATTTAATACATTTAATAAGTCTAGATGTAGGGTCGACAGACATATAAGAATAGTATCTGGTATCAAAAAGCTGTCTACGGGCCTCATTATCATAATCTGTCCAATTCTGTACAACAGCAGCACCTCCCTTGTCTGCTGTGGTGATTACAATATTTTTATTCTGTAGCTCAAAAATAGCCTGTTTCTCAATAGATGTAATGTTGTTGTGTTTAAAGGCAACATCAGAACTGAAGAAGTGTAGATCTTTGAGAACGCTATTTTGAAACAAATGAACTGTAGCATGCATGGGTGGAGAGAAATTGGATTTGTGGTATGTGAATTTACCACTATCAAGGTTACAAACAGAATCACCAAAAAGTAATCTGAGATTCAATAGTCTACAAAAATTCATTATATCTTGAGCAAGTACATCTTCAGATATCACAAAGCCAGGTATAAAACTGAGGCCTTTATTTAAGACAGAAATATGTGTAGGAGATAAATCAACATTTGACAAATTTAACACGTTGTTAGTTTCACCATTCAGTTTTTCAGGGCCATTTCCAATAATCCTTGAATATTTTGAACCTTTCCTGTGTTTACGCCCCCATGTCTACGTTTAATCCTAAAGGGACAATCCCAGGTGTTCTTTTGGGAGAAGGAGACCCTGATGCTGCCAGGGATTCGTTGTCAGTACCAGACGATGTGTCCTCAAAAGATGAGGTTGTGTCAGTATAATATTTGCGCAAAATGGACCTAGGTCTCTTCCTTTTCATAGTGGAGGCAGGAAGATTATTAAACCTCACATGCTTTGTCTGATGTGAAAAAGCGTTCCCACGTGAATAGTCCTCCTGGTCCCTGGCAAATTTTTTCATTTTCCTAGACTTCAGTTCAGCACCATATTTTTTGAGATCCAAAGCTACCTTATTTAACCTACCTTCAAATGAAGGTTCATGTTCAAAAGATTTCAATTTGTCTGCTAAAGCAGTGATCTCTGTCAGCCCCCTATCAATTGCACGATTGTGAAAATTGTACAATTCTGCAACAAAAGCCATAGTGGCCTCCTGTTGTATTTTAGACCAATTTTTGGTCAACTCATCATCCATACTATTGACATGGGGGATCGTACGTATACGTAACCCCCTGGGGGTAATGTTAGCAGCCTGATGCGCCTTAAATAGTTTGCTGTGCCACACATTTGCTCGCAATAATCTGAGCTGCTTATTGAGATCATCAATTAAATTTTGACATGATATCTCCAGGCTTGTTGTGTCTATAGGCTCAATGCTCCCACTATTAGAAGAAGTTAGACCAAAGACCCCAAGGTCTTCTCTATCTGCAACCAAACCAGAAATGAGATTGGATAAATCCATACTTATAACCACAATTAGTGATGGTTAAGCCAAAAAAGTTTGTAATAAAGACTGTCAATAATGGTTTCCAATATACAGAACCACGACAGACCAAAAGTATATATTGGAAGCTGTCAATAATGGTTAACCATAGACATAACCACGATAGCTAAAAAGCACAATGGACAATAGCAGCAGACAAATTCCCACTTAATAACTAAGGAAAGCTGCGTCCAAGCCTACAAAAGCAATACCAATAATCTTGTCAGGAACGCTTAACATAAAAGATATCAATAATGGCCTAATAAGAAAATGTATTCTTGTATGTTCAAGGGGCTAAACAAGAGATCCAAACAAGAGCAGACAAAGCTTAATATATAAATATGAAATGCTGAATCAAAGTTTGGAAAATTATAAATAAATGACAAAAAACAGCTGTATATAAGAACAAACAGTACCAGGGTCAGGAGGAAAGAGACCAAATCCTAATATCAAATCAACAATTGGACTATTGATGTAGATATCCATGAAAATGCAGAAAACAATTATTATAATGCAATCCAAAATCTAAATATCCTATAGCCATATATAAGGTAAAAATACCTTTATATGAATGATACAAAAAGTATCAAAACAGGACAAAAAAATATTTAATCATAATAGAAGGCCAAAACAGTATATAAAATTGTGTCCACAGACTTGATATTCAAAAGGAATGAATGTTAATTGGAAATAAGCACATCAAAAAGTGTACAAGTCCTAAGAAGGGATGTTATTTCTGCATGTCACATGTAGTGTCAAATGCCTAATTGTAGCAAATACTGTGAAATCGCCAAAAATTGAAAGGTCAGGACAGATATGTCCATATAAAAATGACAACCTGAAATACTAACAATGTCTGTCCCAAAGGTTAATTGGTATAACACTCAATATATATCACATATGTACCAATAGTTACTCATAAATATCTGGGCTGATAATAAAAAGCACAAATATAAGTGAACCGTACTGATCTGGTATATAGAGACTGTGATAATATAGTTTGAAACACAACCAAACTCAGATCCCCAAAGTACAGGTCGCATATATACCAGTAGTAGTTCCTAAGTATATAAACCAAAACTGTATTGACAATGTTTAAGAACCAAACTCAGTCAGTAAACAAACTGGTATAATATGTTGTGAGAACTCACTAACCAGGTGCGTTTAAAATGGTATAGACCTAATACAAAAAAAATAATTTCTGCTGAATGGCATTCATTAATCTATACTTATTAAATGTCACCAACTGTAGTTGTGTAATTCAGAAATCGTGCTCCATCAGGGCCCAAAAATGTGTCCGTGATATCGTAGTCTTGATAAAGTCAAATGGGTGACAAAAAAGTTAAATAATGTAATCACATAATCCACGAACAGCATGCCTTGGAGCCCAAAAGGTGTATCACGTAACGTAGCTCCTAAACAGGTTGGTAGTCCAGAAAGTAATCAAATAATACACAAACAGCTTCCCTTAGAGCCCAAAAGATATAGCGCATAACATCTCTCCTTACCAAGCTGATAGTCCATAAATATGTATTAATCCATGACTACATAGGAAGAGCATGTTGACGACATACAAACCAATATCCAAGTTCCTCAAAGTGGCGTCACATTGAGGCACAAAAAAGTGAATATAGATGGCAAAAAAAGTTGAATCTGTAAATACATACTCCCCCAAAGTCACAAGAGAATAAAAAACTGCTTATTGGAGGCGATGAAACAGTCCAATAGACCATACATTATAATCGCGTGATAAACCCACTCTTAGGACAGAAAATGCTGAATAGAACAAGTTGTCAGTTGAACAAATCAGTCCATACCCACTCCAAAGTCAGTCGGATCAACAGTATAGATGATATAGTAACTCGACAAACCCAATCCTCCAAAAAGAAATGGTGGCATCGCAAAGACACGCTGTTGTCCAAACATGTACAAAGACGTACACTGTAGCAGGATGGTGGATAGATATAGATGCTTCAATTAGGTAGAGAATAAAATGGGTTCACCAATGGGATGAAAACGAAAACTAATAACTGCTGCAACGAATCCCTGTAGCAGCATCGAAGACACAGGCCCCAGCAGGAAGTCGGAAGCAGAGTATCAATGAACAGAGTCCCCCTGCGCGAGAGCAATTGCAAGGCTCATAAAACTAAATTCGTACAAAAAACAGAGCCAGCAAAAGTGACTGAAATAAATGTATTCAAAGATACATACAGCAAAAAAACAAACCGGTTTCGGCTGGAACACAGCCTTCCTTGGTGTATAGATTCAGTTGAAAAAACACATGCTGTTTAAATACTATAAAGATATTGCCCATTGGTTGAATACTCATAAATATTCATTTTGTCCAGGGGGAAATAAACCCCCCAGCTTTATGATCCACTTTTTCTCTTTGCTATTCAGTATATTATGCCACCCAGTTTTATTTATACGGTTTCCATATACTACATCAATAATAATAAACTTAAATTCAGCAGTCAGATGCATCAACTGATGTTTATATAAGGCATTTGTCAGTTTTTTATGTTTAATGTTACTCATGTGTTCAGAGATGCGTGATCTGATGGGACGAGATGTCTGTCCTACATAGAATGCTCCACAGTTGCATGTAGCCAGGTAAACAACCCAATCGTTACTACAATTAGCAAAAAAGCTTATGTCAAAAACCTGCGAGCAATTTCTACTAGAAAAAACTTTAGATGTGCTAATATATTTGCAATTAGAACAATGGCCACATGGGAAGCATCCATGTATAGTCTTCCCTGATATAGTAGTCTGTTTGGATACAGAATGTTTATTGTCACTATATTTATAGTGATTGAAATAAGATTTAAGATTCTTTCCATTTCTGTATGAAAAAGTGCATCTGTCTGGAATAACATTAGCAACTATTTGATCAGATTGTAAAATATTCCAATGTCTATGGACACTGTCTAAAAGACAATTAGTGTTCCGAGCATAAGTGGTAGTGAATCTTAATATTTGCGATGCTGTACCTGTACGATCCCTGTATTGAAGTAAATCAGATCTCTCCATGTTATTCACTTGATGTTTGGCAGCAGATGGCAGCAAAGGGGCCATAAAGTTGGCAACATATCTGCTGCCAAACATCAAGTGAAGAACATGGAGAGATCTGATTTACTTCAATACAGGGATCGTACAGGCCACCAGTTAGACTGCGGTTCCACCATGAGACCTGACATTGTTTCTACAGGCATTAATGAGTCCGCCCTTCGAACCAGCTGCCTCGGTTCAAGTAAAATTTTTATCCTGGAAAACAGTCTTTCTGATTGCTATTACGTCAGCCAGGAGGGTCTCAAAACTTCAAGCGCTTTGCATGAGACCCCCTTATCTAATTTTTCATAAGGATAGAGTGTCTTTCAGGACTAACCCCTCCTTTCTGCCCAAAGTGGCCTCTGAATCAAATATTAATCAGTCTGTTTAATTTACCAGTATTTTTTCCCAACTTCCAGAACAAAGGAATATAAATTACACATTGGACGTACATAGACAACTGCGCTTTTACTTGGACAGGACAAAGGCTACTCATAGGTCTGATCAATTGTTTGTGTCCTTTGCCATTACCAAAGTTACTTTAGCAAACTGGATTTCGCAATGCATCATCCATGCTTACTTAGCCTCAGGGAAACCTGTTCCTTCCGGAGTCCATGCCCATTCAACTCGTTCCATAGCTACTTCTGCAGCATTTTGGTCCAGAGTTCCTCTGGATGATTTATGTTTAGCAGCTACTTGGTCCTCTTCTCACACATTCATTTCTCATTATAAGTTGGATATGATATCCAGGAGTAGGGCTTCCTTTGGCTCAGCGGTGCTCCAGAATATCCTTTCTTGAGGACCTCCCAGGGTTTTTATTAGGTAGCTGGGGACTCTGTCCCACAGGTTGCAGAACAAATGAAGTAACTAATTCAGATAAAGAAGTTATGTACTCACCATAACGTTCCATCTGAGTAGGTACTTCATTTGTCTGCAACCGACCCCCCCCCCATGCCCCCTATCCAGTATAGTGCTTCCTGACTATGAATGACATTGGTTCATGCAGTTAGGTAGTAGGTTATGGTACTTGGTCGAGAGTCTTGGTTGCTAGTTTAGGCAAACTCTATCTGGGGAAAGGGAGTATGTAGCAGGGGATTATGGGTAAGGGGAGGAGCTAGGAGCTTGGATCTTTTAGCTAGTAAAGCTGCCGGCTCGGATCCGAGATCGGATCCGATACCCACAGGTTGCAGACAAATGAAGTACCTACTCAGATGGAACGTTATGGTGAGTACATAACTTCTTTGTACTCTACAGCATGCAGTGCAGCTATAGTCAGTCCATGCCGACAACAGTATACATGTGTGTGATGCATGTGCTGTGTCACTAGGTGAAGCCCCTTCCCCTGGATACCACTGCAGCCATGAACACGGTATTTCTGTGCACCTGTTCTGCACCCTGCTATGTACTGTGCACCACACCTCACAGGTATTGCTGAATGTGTACTACTGTGTCTGTTATGTCCGCATTAATGCTCATAGCCCCTATGTTTTCCAGCAACACATACCTGGTATGATATGTGGACAGATGTCATTTGTGAATGCCTGGTGTCTGATGCACAGCTCTCAACATCAGCTGACGATGTATGGCCAATCCAATACTTTTACACTGACAACCGTCAGAGCATACCATGGCTATGTGGGGGGTGTGCACACCTTTATTGATTTGACGCACCCATCCTTGATCTGCCATGGGACCACATCACTGCATATCTTAGCAGTACATGAGCCCAGTATGTGGCATATGTCCTGTACTTTCACATGCAGTGTCTACAGATTGTGCTAGGTGTGCGGCTGCTGACCGCGATGCATACACAACGTGTGGGCATATATGTGCACACCCTTATGATGGTTATCTCACCTCTTGTGTGTACTACAGCAGTCACTACTCCTGGCAGGGGTATACCAATGTGGGCCATCTGCATTTGCCAGTGTATGTTCAGTCTGCCCTACACATGTCCCTCTTCTGTATGATTGCAAGGTCTACTCATGTGCACATCCCATAGTGTTTACACACTGCTGTCAGTATTGCTGTGGGGGGGGGTAGGGTTACGGCTTAGGATCCCTACTGCAGTGTACTGGTGTGTCGTGTTGACACTCCCCCCCTCCTTCAGCCTTTTTGCAGATTCATGACAAGTAAGCCCTACACGTGTCACTTTGCAGTGTCCCATACACTGAACACCACATGCTATAGCCTAGTCCCAGCTGATCATGTGGACTACTGTAATGCCTTATGCCATAGTGTATCTGTGCAGCAGTTGCCATTGTCCTATAGGTATATACACTGGTATTGCACTGTATTTGGGTGTTGGTCCGAACATGTCCCTACTGTACTGTCTCCCACCATTGTTACTCCCTGTGGACACATTCCGCAATGACAGGATGTTAGTTATCATGCAGGTGTCTGACATACCTTTCCAGTACCTCATCATGGTCACCCCTGTGACGCCATGCATTTCATAGCAACAGTACATGCACATGTACAGCATGCATTCAGGGGTAGGTGTGTTAGATGTGTGCATGGAATATACCATCGCCATTACATGCCCGGTGTGTTGGCAAACATCTACATAAACCATACTCGCCAACTACAGGCTGCTGCCTTGGTGGTATCCCAGAGGGACCTACATAAGAGTGTGAGAGATGCAATGTCAGTGCTACAGGGTGGGTGCAGTATTACAATACATCAACAGTACATTTCCACAATACTACCACATCTGGACATTTGTTTATCACTACTGTACAGCAACACAATATATCTATGACATGTCAGATATGCATGATCTGCCTGTACCGATGCGAATGTATACACAGCAGTGGTCTACTGATGTGTCCTGTGTACTTACCTGCACGCTTCTCTGCTGGTGTGTGGGTGCCACACACCTCCACAAAGTTGTCCAGTGGTTGTTGGCTGGCCGGATGGGCAGGTGTCACAAGGCTGGCTAGGAGCTCCTCCACATGTGTCGGGGGGGGGTGGATGGCATGGCCCCCCCATGATGAGGTGATCCCCCCCCCCCTGGATTGCAGCAGCATGCCGACGGGCATTGCGAAGCAGGTCAGTACAATGATGCCGGACCTGCTCATAACTGTGGTTGTGCAGAAAGACATCAATGACCCTGTGGACTAGGTCGTTCCACAGGGCGGTCTGCTGCTGCTGTTCATGGGCAGCCCTGCCGAACAGCACTGGGTAGTGCTGGATCAGGTGTGTGATAAGCACTTCATTCTCAGCTGTTGCATAGGTAGGCAAGCGTGCATGTGACATCTTGGCTGATGGCATTGTTCCCTTGGTTTTACATAGGTATAACACCACACAAAAGGAATAGTTACATTTCAAATCTCATTTTAACTTACATTTTTTAAAAAGTTGATGATTAATATTTGTTTTTATTTTTTAAGATTTATTTATGAATGTTTTATTGGTTCATGAGAAGTGTGAATAATATGTGTAAGTGGTTTTAAATGAAGTTTTAATAGCATTTTTGGCTTTGTCTAAATATCGTTGGTCTTTTTAAATGCAGTTTATACAAATTCATTGGCCCATTACTAATTAACCTTAATATAAATAATAAAAAGCAGTGGAAAGCACTCAAAGGACCAAATAAACAGTAACAGAGTGCAATCAGCTCGCTGTGGATTAAATAGCGTTAATGTAGATGTTCGTTACATGTCATTAAAATTTTTCAAAGAAGAATTGAGAGTTCTTTCGAGCTGATTGCAAACCTTAATATAAATGACTAATTGATCCTACACTGGTCATCTGATGAAGTCTTTTTCATTGAGACGAAAATGCAAGTTTAATGTGTGAAGGCGTTTATGTATGTATTAGCTGCTCTGTGTGGATTTAATAAACAAATTGGATATATCTCATTTGGTTTCAGCTTTTGCTCTAGCACTCTCTTTATGATTTATTGGTACTATTTTTGAGTGCTTTTCCACATTATGTCTTTCAGTCAAGATGTGAAGCAACAAAGATGGAAACATGTCTGAGCAACTCATACAGCAAGGTTACCTCAGTTCGTAATACACATCTGTCACCCCCCACCACCATATCAGCTTCAGCAAACTGTACACACAACTCATTAGGTATGGCTACACCTTGCCTACCAGTGGAACAAATATTGTATTGTACCACACTTTCTGCTATGTGATTGTAGCCATGTTCCCTGTGTGGACACTATCATTGCTGGCATGTTACATGCCCTTGTCAGAGCCACCATGGTTCCATATATGCCTGTGGTATGGCTGCTTTGTGATTGCTGCACATCTGACATTGTGTTATTGGGGATATCTGTGCATGCTGTTGGACATGTTCCGGAATTGTGTAGACTATTACTACCAACATATATTCTATAACAGTGACACAATAACATGTATATGTACTATTGGCCAGCAGAACCACCTCTCCAAACCAGTCTGTCCATGTTACCTGGCTACATCACGTGTGTCCCAACCTGGGTCTTACTCATGTACTGGTCCAGCAATACCTTCAGGTGGAACCAACCCAGGCGATGTTGTCCCTCCCCCCCTCGGGGGCACACACTGACATGTTCCTATCCCCTGAGGTCAGCTCCAGGGTCTGTTCCATACCGGGCTCCACAGACACATGTGGGATGTGCTGCATCACTCTGAGGCACCCAGTACATATTCACAGGGCTGACATGCTCCTCCTGCTCAGCCTACAGGCCAGGCATCTTCAGGATGTCAACTGCTGTTGTGAGTAGCAGTGGGTGGGAGGCTTGTTCCCATTGTGCCCATATTGGGGCCCATGGGGCATCCACATCACAGACCAGAAACACCATCCAGGGTGTTTTACCCACCACGTGTCACATACCACACCTGTAGAGTGTTCTCTGTATCTACCAACCCTGACCACCTCCACAACTATACCTGCCATACTTCCCCATATTCTCATTGCATACTTCACAGCTGAGGGCAGTGTGGCCCCAACAAGGGATCAACATGTGACATACCCATCCATGTTGCACACTGCCAGCTGTAGATGTGTGTATTTCTGTGTGCGCTGTTGCCTCACACATAGCACGCATCATTGTGGTAGTAATATAGGGGACATGTATTTACATGCATATATGTTTGTGTTTGTATATATGTAGACATGTGCATATAGGTATTCATCTATATATGTGATGTATGTATGTGCTCATGTATATGTCTACGCATGGGTATCTGTATGTTTGTGGACATACGTGCTGATATATATATGTGTGTGTGTGTGTGTGTGTGTGTGTGTGTGTGTGTGTGTGTGTACATGTGTACATGTGCGTACCTATATGTGGGGTACATTTAGATATCAGGTTCACAATCTCACAACACCTTCCTGCACAGGTGCACTGTTCTGCCTTGCTACAACACAGACAGGTGCCACATATGGACACTACCTGACATTAGGGGGGGTATATGTAGGACCAGATTGCAGGTAACCCGGTTACACACCTATGGCATTCCTGCATGCTACATTACAGATTAACCTGCGTATCCTGCAAGGGGTGGGCTGTGGGTCCCATGTGTCCATCATAATGACATTACTCCCACCACCAGCTATTGGCCACGTAATATACATACTTCCCATTACACAACACACACTGTGATGGCTTACATCTTGTCGGTCAGTGCTGATCTGCACAGTTGACTGCTATGGCCCACTACCCACAGGGACAGACACTATTGTCCATAGCAGTTGTTCAGTTGAATATCATTACAGCAACACCCTGATGGCACATATAAATCATTCCACATCATCTATCCCATTATTATGGACCCAATACTACATTCAGTTACATGCATATATACTTCACATACCTGTTGTGGGAATGATGTCCATTCTGGATGGTTTACTGGATGCTAGAATAGTTTTTGTTTCCTTTGTCTTTCAGTTTGCCTTTGCCTTAGGCTTTTTGTTTTTGTTATTCATTCCTTCATTCTTTCTTTTCTTTCCTTCTTTCTTTCCTTCTTTCCTTCCTTCCTTCCTTCTCTCGGTCTCCCTCCAGTAAATGCATTGAGTTGCTTTGAATAGATTGCAGCATGGCTTTAGTAGGTGATGCACATGATCAAGTGATGGCTTCTGCATCAGTCAGTGTCCTCCACTTGCTAACTGCACGCAGCTTGTTGTGTAGTACCTCCAGTTACCACCGTCATGGCAACCAGCTACTATAAATCCCTACATCATGTGGGCATGGTCCCTTTACCTTTCCTGTGTGATGGACGTCCTTCCTGTGTGTGGGCATCAGTGTTAGACAGCCGGTAGCAATACCTCTTACAGGGGAACCTGCATACTCAGGCCAGCTGCATATTTGTAGGAGGTTCCAAAACTACAGACAGAGTGTAAGTAGAGTTGTGGTATGCTTTGTATAGTACTGGTGTTACAGGGTTTGTGTGTACGTACTAGTTTACCTTGGAATGCAGTCTATCTGCATAGCTCTCAACTGTGGGCCTATCCTCTTGATAGCCAGAGGTGTGCCTATTATGCTTTGTCTGTCCACTGCACAGGTCCTGTGTCAGATATTTCACTGGCAGTGTGTGTGTGTTGAGTGCTGTCAGTACATGGCTACATCCATTTATGTTTCTAACCTCAAATCCCTGACCAAGGGTATGTTGCAGACTATCCTGTAACACCAGCAACTTGCTTAGTGTATAACAGGTTACCACATATGGGCCTGTGTTCCAGCCTCTGTCCTCCACCTACATACCAAGCTTTGCACATATGACATGCTGTGAGTATGTCATGCTACCATTCCTGCCATCAGTCCACTGCTGTTGTATTCCCCAAATGTACGGTTGGGGCCATATATGTGTGTGGGCTTCACCTACACAACACGTGTGCCCTTATGCACTCCAGAGGCCAGTGTATGTAACAGTGGTATATGGCCCTGTATTATTGAGTCTGGGGGTGGGATGCACCATAACTAACCTAGTCTGTTACAACATGTGGGGGTATCAGGGTTGAGCTGCCTTAAGGTGTCTGGATGTACATTGCTATACAATTCACCTATATATAAATTAATTAAATAACTTGGGTTAATGCAGGCCTGCTGCCTCCTGCCATACAGACTGTTATGTTTGTCAGTGTGCTTGTGATGGTGTCAGTTATGCGTTATGTGACAGTTACATCCCATTGTCTCAACTGGGGTCTTTATCACCTGGGGATTGTGTTGTACAGAGTGTAGATAGAGGCTGTTGAACTATACAGCTGCATGTTGATTGTTTGGTATCCTGTGGCCCAGTCTGTCTTTACTATTGTACTATTTGAAGGCCTCAGCCTGGACAGCAACATTTGTAAACCTTTCCAGACTACTGTGTTAGTATAACTGTTTCACAGTTGCATTACTCTGTTTATATGAATGTCCGTGTGTAAACAGCTGTATGACATGGCATATACAACTGTAATAGTACACAAATAAAGGTTTCCCATTTATGCAAACCTGTGTGTGGTGTTGTATCCTTTGATCTCTCTGTGGGTATATGTTGCAGGCAACAATTGTCATTTGTATGGGTAGCTCATACATTGTCCAGTTAAAGTGTTAACTGTAGGCATAGTGGCTGTTCCATATTGTGTGCACCTTCTACATATGCTTCTTACTATACATATCTCTGCATGTGACTGCGTAGACGTTCATCGTGTTTCACTGTTGCAGTCCTTACTCTTGGGTTATCTTGCTGGCAGGCTACCCGCAGTCGGCCTGAATTCCAAAGTCCTGATCCGGCGTCGGTTGCTGTCGCCTCTTCCCTGATGTCAGTGCGCCAGGGGTATAAAAGATGCAGCTGACGCCATTTTCTTCAGTCTTTCTTGCAAACTGCTTTTGCTTCGAGCACCGCACGGCAAGTGCCGGTCGGCCGACTCCTGAGATTTTCGAAATTGAATTTCAGATCCAAAGTCTTCAATAAAGCTAAGTACCCCGTTGGGGAAACTTTTTTCTTGCTCCAGACCGATGTCAGAAAAAGTTAACAATTGTATTTCTTGTGGGAAGCAAATACCTCATAAGGATTTTCATTCTTACTGTATTCCTTGCCTAGGCCCTGACCACAACGTTGCTAGTTGTCGGTTTTGTGCTAGATTTAACCAACGCACAATAAAGCGTTGGTACGATTTTGCTTTCCATTACTTTGGCCGAAGCCGTCGGAACAACAGACAACCGGAATTCATAAAAAGCGCAAGGATAAAGAAAAGGACAGGCATCCGAGGTCCAAAACCGACGACGAAGCCTCTTCTAGGCCAGTTGTCAGTGCTTAGTGAGGCGCTTTTGCAGCCGCTGACTCCTGTTACCTCAGAGCCACAGGCCGCTTCAGACTACCACGTGGAGACAACTAGGCCTCTGGATACTCAAGGTATTGGCCCTTCAGAAACTAATCCCTCAGAATGGTCTGGAGCCGCTGAGCAGGCGTTGGCTTCTGAGGGTGTCTTCAGACCTACTCAACTTTATATCAAGCCTACTTCAGCATCCAAGGCAAAGTCTAAAACCGTTTTAAAGACAAGGAAACAAGTACAGCATTCTCCAGGACAGACTTCTATGCCTAAGAAACAGATGCTCAAAATGGCTGAAGATCTAATTACTTTGATCAGGGGTTCCTATCCCCCTCCTGATAAGAGGCCTAGGCAAGATACTGAATATTATACAATTCCTCCCCTAAAACGTGCACGCTGATTGGCCAGCCCAACCAGCGTGCCCGTTGTAAATCCCTCAATATACTAACAGAAAAAGGTCCGGTCGCCCGGACTTTTTCCGTTAGTATAAAACACTGTCTCGCTATGTTAAAAGAGTTTAACATAGCGACACAGGTTTAAAAAAAGCAACTGATATCTCCGTTGCTTTTTTTAAAGCTGTCTCGCTATGTTAAACTCCTTTAACATAGCGACACAGTGTGTAAAAAGCAAGCTTTTTTTTTTTAAAGTTGTCTCGCTATATTAAATGGGTTTAACGTAGCGAGACAGCTTTAAAATAAGCAACGGAGATATCCGTTGCTTATTTTAAAGCTGTCTCGCTATGTTAAATCCATTTAACATAGCGAGACAGTTTTAAAAAGCAACGGAGATCGCAAGATCTCCGTTGTTTTTTAATGTTTCGCTATGTTAAATGGGTTTAACATAGCGAGACAGCTTTACAATAAGCAACGGAGATCTCCGTTGCTTATTTTAAAGCTGTCTCGCTATGTTAAACCCATTTAACATAGCGAAACAGTGCTTTTGCCCACAGTTCTGATTTACTGCGTAGGCATGCGCAGTACATCAGAACTGCCGCAGAATACCAGACAGCTGCGGAAGGGCAGTAAAGAGGCATTTTACAATGCCATTATTTAAGAAAAGTAATTATTTCTTTTCTTAAATAATGTCATTGTATAATAGCAATAACCCACTTCTGGGTGTGGGTAATGCTGGATTTACCCATGGTTGGCTTTGTTTGGTTCCTCGGGCTTCGCCCTCGGGACCAAACCACGTCAACTGTGGGTAAATCCAGCATTACCCACACCCAGGCGTGGGTTATTGCTATATGATTCCTCTGGTCAGGTTTCCATTTCCTCTGATTCCTCTTCAGAACAGGGATATTCTATTCCTCCCTGTGAGGATTCTGATGCTGAAGATTCTATTCCTTCAGCCTCTCCTCCTGAGGATTATTCATTTGGGGAAACCCTGCATACCATGAGGGAGCATTTCCACTGGGAGAGTCAAGATTATTCAGATTCTAAGAAAAGGCTTAGAGACTTTCTTTTACTACCTCAGCACAGACCTCTTGCAATTCCTCCTGTTTTAGACATAGTAGATGATGTATTTACAGAGTCCGGCCTGTCTCCAGATTTGTTGCCTCCTGCACCTGCTAAGCCGGGCAGATACTACAGGGTCCCAGATTCCCATAAATTTATATATAAAAACCCTGCTGTGGACCCAGAAACGTATCTCACAGGGTCCCAAAGGGGTGAAGGCTGCTACTGCTAACAAAAAACCCTGTCCTCTCAGAGATTCTAGGGCTCTGGACAGATGGGGGAAAAAGTCTACACTTCTGCTACCTTGGCTGTCAGGGCTTTAAATTGTCAATTTCATATGCTCAAATATCAGCAGTATTTAATGTCTTTGTTAAAACAAAAAATGTTGAAAATTCTGAATGTTTTGAGTACAAAGATTTGCAGGATTTATTGCATACAGCTGAACAAGTGGGAAAACATACTTTGCAATGTGGTTATGATTCACTGGAGGCCTCGTGCAGGGCCGCTGTTACAGGTTCTGTTATTAGAAGGCATGCTTGGTTAAAAGAACAGAATCTGCCTGATCATGTTAAGGCAAAATTATTGGATGCTCCATTACAGCATGACACTTTGTTTGGTGTTAAGGCAGAAGAGGTGTTAAAGAAAATGGAGGATAAAGCTAAATCTATGCAGACAGTAAAGGATTTCTTACAGGTACAACCACCCAGATTTAACAGGAACTGGCCTTCTAAGAATTGGTCCTTTCCAGCATCAGACAGGCCACAAAGAGGCAGATTCAGACGCCCTAGAGGCAGGCAACAGCCCCAGGGCTCACACAGGCCCAAACAATGGGGTGATTCTACCTCCAAAAGTGGAGAAGACAAATCACAGCCTTATAGGAAACAGTCCCAATGACTTCCCTCTGCCAATGCCAAGCACTTAGGCAGCACCCTTTGGGGGAAAGCTAGCACTTTTTTCACAAAACTGGTACGGGATCACCCAGGACAAATGGGTCTTAAATATAGTCTCTCAGGGCTACAGGTTCCACTTTCATATCCTTCCAAAGGCAAAAGGTATGCCAGACCTGCCACACAATCAATTGGCAGAGGCACAAAAACAAATTTCATCTCTCATGGACGTGAGGGCTATTCAGCCAGTGCCACAACAAGAGCAGGGACAAGGATTTTACTCAAGACTTTTCTTAGTGCCAAGAAAGGACAAAACCTGGAGACCAATTCTGGATCTGTCTAGTCTAAATACTTTTCTGGACGTTCCAAAATTCTAAATGTGGACTCTGCAGCAACTTCTGCCCATGTTGGGCACTAAGGCTTGGCTTGTAACTTTGGACCTCAAAGAGGCATACCTGCATGTACCAATCAGACAATCTTGCAGAAGATACCTTGGATTCATAGCTGGCACAATGCACTACCAATTGTCTGCACTGCCCTTTGGTTTATCTACTGTGCCCAGGGTCTTCACAAAATACCTGGCACCAGTAATTGCTTTTTGCAGACAGAGGAATTCACATATATCCCTACTTGGACGACTGCCTTATTCAAGCAGAGACCAAAGACATTCTACTAAAGCATCTGGCATTCGTAAAACGACTATTAATTTGCCTAGGGTACACAGTAAACAAAAAGAAATCAAAACTAGTACCCTCTCAAGAGATAATATTCCTGGGTGCAAGCTTAACTCATTAGCCCCGAGTACCTTCTCATGGCGCCTGTATGGTCAACACCGAGCGCGCCATGAGAACATACAAATTGCAAGCCATTAGCTCCGAGTCCCTTCCACAAGCGAGACTCCAGATTTGTAGTTCACCTTAATGTAAAACAAGCTGAAATTGTAACAGAATGTGTAATATACCTTCTGTAGTTACGATTCAGCTTGTTATTACATTAAGGTAACATTGAAGATTTTAAAGAAAATTGTGTTTGAAAAATCTTCGTAAAGCAAGTGGTGGCAGCCAATCGGATTCTTGCAATCCAAGCCACCACTTGCATAACACCTCCACCCCCAAACCAAATTTCTTTTGTCTTCTGTAAATAAAAAGAGGGTCCAGCAGCAGGTATTTCTTTTATTTTTCCAAAGATTTGGAGATTTCACCTGCCGCTGGATCCTCTTTTTTTTTCTTACTAGCATTCGAAGATTTCTCGGCTCGCAGTACTGTCAGTTCCCGGTCAGCTTGGCTCTTTTTTTTGTGTCCGGTAAGCTTACTTTTGTATTTTACTGCAATAAATGTGTTTTCATTTATACTCTTTAGTGGAATTCTTTCTATATTTATCCAATTTCATTACTTGGAGTGATGGCTTTTGTGGATTAACTTCACTCAGAACTGTTCCATCATTTATACTAGTCTGTTTTCCTAT
>NC_056737.1:709722760-709737760 GCF_019279795.1 Protopterus annectens
CATTGTCCTGTTCGATTTTCCGCTGAAGCATCTTCTGTGTGGAGACATGCGTGAATTGGCGTACCTTCGTTGAAGGTTGTGCGTCAGAGCTGGCAACTCGGCATGTAAAAATGTACTGCCAGTCATTAGCGGACTGCAGTTCTGCTGTGGTGACCCCTAACTGGGAAAAGCCAAAAGTATCTGTTTTGATACGTATATATATATATATATATATATATGTATATATACACATACACACACACATATATACACATATACATACATACATCTACATATATCTGTGCTGGATGATATTAGTGAATACATCAGGGTTATGGACATCTGACATGGCTTGGTGGTAAATCACTTTGGCTGTGGTGTGCAGGGTCTTGGGTTTGAGCCTTGCAGAGGCTGTTTATTTTGTTGCTGGGCAGAAGGTACAGTTTTATATTTACCATAAATGTAGATGTTCAAGTGTACACGCTGCTGCAGTCATCAGACTTGGGTTATTCTGTCATCAGGCGGTCCCGCAGTCGGCTGGAATTCCAAAGTCTTGGTCCTGCGTCAGTTGTTGTTGCTTCTTCCCTGACGTCAGTGCACCAGGGTTATATATGTTGCAACCAACGCCATTTTCTTGAGTTTTTCGTGCCCCAGATGTCAGGTGCCCCCAAAAAAGTGGTCAGTAATTGGTACCAAATTGAGTAAACTTGGGCAAACACAAAATCCCTTCAGCTATAAGCAAATACATCAGGAAGGCATTGAAGAGATTTAGCCAGTTGGTCAGAGGGGATGGAGGGAGGGTAAACTGGACTGCAGCAGGGTGTACACTCGAACATCTACATTTATGGTAGGTACAAAACTGTACTATGTTCGTGTTACCCTGCTGCAGTCATCACACTTGGATTGAATCCCAAAGCTAAGGATGGGTGGAAGTATCATAGAGGGTTAGAGGAGGCTAGAAAGCCCTGCAGAACTGCAGTGGCGAAGACCGCCCTGGTCTTAGAGTAAAGTGGTAAGTGATAGTGTTTGGTAAAGGTGTGTACTGAACTCCAAGTTGCAGCTTCCAAAATCTCCTTGGTTGGAACTCCCCTGAGAAAGGCTGTAGAAGTAGCTGTTGCCCTGGTAGAGTGGGGCCTAATGGTAGCAGGAACTGGTTTTCCATGATGGGTGTAGCAAAAACATATGCAATGACCTATCCGTTTGGAAATGGTTTGCTTTGATATAGCCTTCCCTTGAGAAGCTGTAGCATAGGATACAAAAAGCTGGTCAGATTTTCTGAAAGCCTTAGTTTTGTCCAAGTAGTAATGAAGTTGCCTGTGAATATCCAAGGAATGCAGGAGTCTCTCACCTTTGTTCTGTGGATTTGGGAAGAAGGTGTGTAAGTGGATGGTTTGATTTAAAGCCACACTGGAAACCACCTTAGGCTTAAAGGAAGGATCAGTTCTTAGAGAAACCCTGTCTTGATGAAAAATGAGGAAAGGTTCCACTGCCATTAGTGCCTGTAGCTCCGAGACTCTTCTAGCTGAAGTTATTGCCAGCAGCAGGGCAGTCTTCCATGATAGGAACTGAAGATCTGCAGAGAAAGCTGTTTCAAAGGGAGGTAGCGTTAGTTTTTCCAGAACAAAATTGAGGTCCCATGTTGGTGTAGGTGCTCTCCTGGGTGGTCTAATGTTTTTTTGCCCCTCTGAGGAACTGCCTTAGAAGTGGATGCAAAAATAAGGGTGGATCTGTGTTGTAGTGGGCCAAAATAACTGAAGCATGGATTTTAATGGAGGAGAAAGAAAGTCCTTTGTGCAACATCTCGGTTAAATACTGTAGAATGTGAGGCTGAATTGTGTCTTGGCCTTTAGATTGATTCCATGCACAAAACCTTTTTCATTTCTCCGAATAAGCATTCCTGGTGCTTGGCTTCCTAGCTTCCAGAATAGCATCCATAACTGCTTGGGAAAGAGGAGCTGGCTGGATGCTTGGTTGATTTGCCATGTAGCCAGATTTAAGGTTTTGAGCTGGCTGTGAAGAATCTGATTGTTTTGTTGTGTGAGTAAATGGGAAATTTGTGGTAATATCCATGGTGGGCCTTGGGCCATATTCCTCAAGAGCGGGTACCAGTGCTGGCGTGGCCAGTCTGGGGCTATGAGAATCAGTCGAGGTCTCTCCTTTTTGACTTTCAGAAGTATCTTTATGAGGAGAGGCAATGGAGGGAAGGTATATACTGTCAGGTTTTTCCAACTGAAAGAGAGTGCATCCACTTTCCATGCTTGATGGTGAAATGCCCTTGTACAAAATTTTGTCAGTTGATAGTTTTGAGGGCTGGCAAACAGGTCTGTGTCTGGAAGGCCCCATTTTTGAGTTATTGTAAATACTTGTGGATCTAGTTTCCACTCGTGGGATCCATGATGTTTCTGCTGAGGTAGTCTGCCAATGTATTCTTCTGTCTTGGCAGGAATTGAGCTTGTAACTGAACTTGGTAAGCCAGAGCTGTGTTCCATAAGGTCATTGCTTGCCTGCACAGAGGGTAGGAGTGAGTACCCCCTTGTTTATGTACCACATTACTGTGGTGTTGTCCGTCTTTATTGTCAGTTGTCCTGGATGTAATAGATCCTTAAAGGCTGTCAGAGCTTTCTGTACAGCTAGCATCTCTTTTTGATTGATGTGCAGATTCCTTTGATCTGCAGTCCATACGCAGTGAATGCACTGTCCTGCCATGTGAGCCCCCCAGGCGTAATCTGATGCATCTGTTGTGATGGTTTGCCTGGCTGGGGCAAGGTGAAAGGCTGACCCTTGTTGAGGTGACATGCCTGTGACCACCATAGAAACTCCTGTTGTAGGCAGGGAATGAGAGATATTGTGTCCAAGCTGTGGCTGTGTTGAGACCATACGCTTTTTAGGTACCACTGTAATTTCCTCATATGCATCTTTGCAAATGGTATTAGTAGTATGCAAGATGCCATGAAGCCCAAGGCCTGCAGAATTTTTCTTGCAGTTAATTGGGCCTTTGTTGCCATTGTTTTGAAATATTGAGTCAGGTGTAGTTGTTTGTCTGGCATCAGATAAGCCTTCTGGGCCATTGTATTCAAGCTGGCACCCAGGAATGTCATATTTTGTGAGGGTACTAGTTTTGATTTATTTTCGTTTACTGTGTACCCCAGGCAATTTAGTAGATGTTTCACAAAAGCCAGATGTAATAGAATGTCCTTGCTTTCTGCTTGGATGAGGCAGTCGTCCAGGTATGGGTATATTTGAATTCCTCTTTGTCTGCAGTATGCATTTACTGGTGCCAGGCATTTTATGAAGACTCTGAGCGCAGTAGATAAGCCCAAGGGCAGTGCAGAGAATTGGTAATGGGTTGAACCTGCAATGAAACGGAGCTATCTTCTGCAACTTTGTCTGATAGGGACATGCAGGTATGCCACCTTGAGGTCCAACGTTACTAGCCATGCTTCCTTGTCCAACATGGGAAGAAGCTGCTGTAGTGTTAGCCTCTCAAATTTGGGTACTTGCAAGTAGGTGTTTAGAATTGAAAGGTCCAGAATTGGTCTCCAGGCATTGTCCTTTCTGGGCACTAGAAAAAGTCTCGAGTAAAATCCTTGACCTTGCTCTCGAGTAGGTACCAGTTGAATGGCTCTCATGTCCATGAGAGCTGTAATTTGTTTTTGTGCTTCTGCCCATTGATTTTGTGGCAAGTTTGGCATTCCTCTTTTCATTGGCAAGGTGTGAAAATGGAATCTGTATCCTCGTAAAATTGTCTAGGACCCATTTGTCCTTTGACAATGTGCCAGTTGTCTGAAAAAAGTGCGAGTTTTCCTCCGAAGGGGGCTGCCAAGTGAGTGTTGCTTGGCCAGATGAGGTGCAAGTCATTGAGTTTGCCTTCTGGTAGATTGGGACATGTCTTCTCCTCCTTTCTGTGTTGTAGTGCCCCATTGGCGAGGTTTGTACTGGGCTTGTGGTTGTCCTCTGCCCCTTGGGCGTCTGTATTTATCCCTCTGTGGTCTGTCTGTAGCTGGAAAGGACCAATTTTTTGTTGACCAGTTTCTGCTGAAGTGAGGGAGCTGTATCTGTAGGAAATCTTTGACTGTATGCATAGATTTTGCCTTATCCTCCATTTTCTTTAAGACGACTTCTGCTTTAACTCCAAAAAGAACATCCTGCTGTAAGGTAGCATCTAGAAGTTTTGCTTTAACATGATCAGGCAGAGTTTGTTCTTTTAACCAAGCATGCCTACGTATAACAGACCCAGTGACAGCTGCTCTGCAGGAGGCCTCCAAAGAATCAAACCCACATTGTAAGGTATGTTTGCCCACCTGTTCAGTGACATGCAACAGATCCTGCATTTCTTTCAGTTGAGATTGTTGAGGGAGAGTGGTCATTTTTTGCTTTAACTGAGAGATTAGAAATTGCTGATACTTAAGCATGTGAAACTGGCAATTTAGTGCCCTCATAGCTAGAGTGGCTGAGGTGTAAATCTTTTTCCCACCACCTGTCTAGTGCTCTGGAATCTCTCTCAGAAGGTACAGGATTTTTAGCCATAGAAGCCTTAGCCCCCTTGGGACCCTGGGAGATTGTCCCTGGGTCAGCAACAGGGCTTTTGTAAAGAAATTTGTGGGAATCAGGCTCTCTATAATATCTGTCAGGCTTAGCCAGAACAGGAGGAAGAGAATCAGGGTTAAAACTGGATTCTAAGTAAACATCATCCACAATGTCTAAAACTGGTGGGATGGCTAGTGGTCTGTGTTGGGGGAATAAAAAAACCTCTCTGAGCCTTTTCTTCGAGTCAGAGTAGTCCTGACCTTCCCAGTGAAAATGTTCCCTCATAGTGTGTAAAGTTTCCCCAAAGGAGTAGTCTTCGGGAGGAGAAGCTGAGGGAATGGAATCCTCAGCATCAGAATCTTCACAAGGGGAGAAGGAGTTATCTTGGTCCTCAGAGGAGTCTGAAGAAATGGACACTTGTTCAGAGGATGCATAGTCTTCCTCTTGTCTAGGCCTTTTGTCAGGAAGGGGCTGGGAACCCCTGATTAGAGTGATCAAATCTTCAGCCATTTTGAGCATCTGTTTCTTAGGCATAGGGCCTTGAACAGGGGACTGAAGTGCAGTCTTTTTAGATTTTATAGGAGTCTTCATCTTAGAAAACGATTTAATGGTGAGCATCGTTGTTCTGAAAATGCCTTCAGAAACCGAGGGTTTCTGCAGCACCGACATCTTTTTCAGCAATGTCGTCGGTAGGGCCTGAACTAAATGGCTGCGTAGGCCTGGTACATTCCGTCAAAAATTCTGAAGCGGTCTCGGGTTCCAGATTTGCGGTAGTCAGGGGCTGCGTTGGAGCCTCACTGAGAACCGGAGACCGGGCCAGTCGAGGCCTCGGAATCTGGCTTAGGCCTGTGCTGTCTATCCTTATACTTGTGTTTTTTGTGCACGCCGGTAGTCGGTTGCTCCGACGGCATGGTGTAGTTAAATTTCCTACCGAAGTAGTGTCGTGCAAAATCAAAGCGTCTTTTAATAGTATGCCTATTAAACCTAGCACAAAAACGACAACTAGTGACGTTGTGGTCTGGGCGTAGGCAAGGTATGTAATAAGAATGAAAATCCTTATGAGGTATTTGCTTCCCACAAGAAATACAATTAACTTTTTCTGACATCGGGCTGAGGCAAGAAAAGTTTCCCCAATGGGGTACTTAGCTTTATAGAAGACTTCAGTCTGAAATTAGAATTCGAAAATCTCAGTAGTCGGCCGACCGGCACTTGCGAACTGCTTCTGCTTCGGGCACCGCGCGGCAAGAAAGACTGAAGAAAATGGTGTCGGTTGCATTATATATACTCCTGGCGCACTGATGTCAGGGAAGAAGCAACAACAACCGACACCAGACCAAGACTTTGGAATTCCAGCCGACTGCGGGACCGCCTGACGACAGGATAACCCAAGTGTGATGACTGCAGCAGGGTAACACAATGAACATCAAGGGCTGTTGGATACAGAGTGATTAAGGGACTTTTAAGTAGTTGTAAGTGGGTTTGTGCGGAGGTAAGCACTGCTAACTTCCGTTTACAGTTTCTTATATTCAGTTAGCGTCTAAATTGCTTAACCAGTGTAGGCATTGCTTACCCCCGCGCAAATAGTCTTAAACCCGCTTACTGCTGCTTAAAAGTGCTTACTCCCGCGCTAACTTCTTTAAAAGAAAAGAAAAAAGGGTTGGTAGGAAAGTACTGAAAAAGGGGCACAGAGGGAAAGACAGTAGGAAAAATAGATAGGGATGTGCAGGAAGGTGTGGGGAAGGTCCATAGCTGCCTATTTCTTCTACAGCAACAGCTATGCATATACACTGAATTTGGAGGTAGATTTAGACACTCAAACCCCTGGGAGGGGGCGAGGACAGCAATAAGAAGTTGTGATGCCAATTAGACCAGATTACATGTGCCCAGTGAACATGTGTGCAAAATGGACAGCTATGTATGGGGCAAGTTTTTTTTTTTTTTGGGAACAGATTGCCCCCCCTTTTTTTTTTTCCTCAGGTGAGAGTGGGATGTAGGGGAGGGATAGTAGGTATATTTGGGGAGGTAGGTTAACAGACAAGACAAACTCATACAGGGGCGGTACGTAACACATGGAAGATGAACACCTTGATGGGGAGGGGGTGTTGGGAAATCGGAAGCCCATGAGCCCCCTTGTAGACAGTGTGACTGAGGTTCCCACCCATGGGCAGTCACCACTGCACCTTCACTGCCCCGAAGGTGGCTGTGCTGGGGACTGAGTTGCAGAGCCAGGCTGACCCTCTAATCGTGACATGCGGCACTCGAGCTAATTTAGCAGATCACAAAATTGCTGGTTGAGCTCGCTACACACCACGACCCGGACCTGGCGACGGGTGACAGGTTTCTGTCCATGCCCAATCCAAGGGGGGGGGGGTGAGCCCCATCCTCTGAGGCGGTTCCACCCGAACATGGTGCAGGACCAACGGACATGGAGGTCCTGGGTTGGGCCCCAGACATCCTGGTGCCCGGTGCCATGGCCGGCTGAGGTGGGACAGGTGGGTCCGCTGGGACCGGCCTTCGCAAACGTGCTATAGTGTTTAGAGTTTATCATCATATGTGGGTTAGTAATAGTCAACACATTCTAGGGTTAGGTATAACAGCATGCATAGATATTCCCATTAACCCAGACACCAGATACGGAATAGTTGCATAGCAAACAGAACATATGCAAATATGGGACCACTGTGGTAATAAGAACAGCATGCAGGTACATTGATGGCACCATGCCACCAATGTTGGAATAATTCAATAAAGCACATGCATGGGAACAATTAAATATTTATTTTATCAAACAATAGGACATTATCAGAAGATTGGAGTCATTACATACCGGTTGGGGTGGGTATGTTGTTTATTGTTGGAAGTATGGTGGGGGTGGGGTGGGGAGATGTCAATTGGCAACTAGTATATTCCTGTAGTCCACATTACACATAACCGCACTGATTAGAAAAGTATCTTGCAAGTCTTACTACACTACGCTATAGCCTTAGTTTGGACAGTGATATGGCTGTCGTCATCATTATACCTGAACTAATCTTACCTGCAGTGTATACACCTCTTACCTGGTATACCTGTGGAGGGAATGTTTGTTAACACTAACTGTTTCTACACACAACTCCCAGATTCCCGGTTGTGCACATAGCTATCCAACTCTTTCTGCACAGACTCTGGCCATGTGTTGACCACGTGCAGATGTACCGGGACATATCTAGACTATTGCCCTCTTCAACCTTTGGTGACTTGACTGACACACACACACACACACACACACACACACACATGCTTTCCTACACTGTTATATTATGTAGCACAGTGTGGTTGACAGTGATCAGTGATACTTTCGTATTCAGAGAAACTGCGACACTCACAATTCCCTACAATACCAGAGTAAACAGAACCAGTACAGAGTATAATGATTTTTATTTCTCAGCACAGTGTTTGTATCCGACGTACCTGTGGGAGCAATGTTTTAGCACTACCTGAATGTTGCCATACAAAGTTCCAGATTACACATTAGTATTATGCACATACATCTCACTCTTACTGTACACACTCTGGTCACAGCCTGACAACATGGGGGTGTAGATAGGACATACTTGGCTTATTACTCTCCTAACAGCTTTGGGATTTGCTACAGTGACAGATTTGTTCACATAGATGTTGGGCAATCCCTTGTATTCTCTGTTTGCCGCCTAAATATCTGGGATCATCCACAGACTTACCAGGGGGACATGCAGCATATATGGGCCCATATACTGGACATTCAGGTCTCATCTGTATAGTTGTGGGGCATGATTCTGTATACAGCCTACTTCCACTCCCAGGATTCAGACCATTGCTGTGTCTGCTACAACTTGCACACTGCCCATCAGAGTTGTGTGTGCTATATAGATATTGCTGTATATCTCCTATCTGCTTTCTGTCTTATAATTCTCCTGTGCTTTTGCATTCTGACCCTGTATTACAACACTCTTATACAGATTTCCTAGACCGTTACATTTTGTAGGACAGTGTGGGGGACAGTGATGAGGAATACCTCATTATTTAGAGCAACTGCATCACTCACAATGCCATACAATACCAATGTAAACAGTACCAGTACAGGGTATCATTCTTGTATTTCTGGGCACAGTGTTGGTATCTGACAGACCTGTGGGAGAAATGTTTGTTAGCACTACTTGGTTGTTGCCATACACAGTACCAGATTCCACATTACTGTTATGCACATACATCTCACTCTGTTACTGTACATACTCTGGCCACTGCTTGACAAGATGGGGGTGTAAATGGGACATACATGGCTTCTTGGTCTCAAGGTTTTGGGAAGTTGCTAGTGTGCCAGCTTTGTTCCCATAGATGTGTGGCAATCAGTTGTATTTCCTGTTTGCTGCCTATATGTCTGGGATCATCACACTGATTTCCCAGGGGGACAGGTTGACAGTCAACAGTTATGGGCCATTTTACTGGACATTCTGGACAAATCTGTAAAGTTGTGGGATATGATTCGAACCATGGCTGTGTGTGCTAAAAAACAACAGTTCACATCTCAGTTGCATGCGCTATTCAGGTTTTGTTGTCTGCCTTTTCCCTGTTTTCTGTCTGCGTCTCTCAGTTGTACTAAATGGCCTCTGGGGATTACACCAGCATTATACAGGCATTCCTACACATTTTGTTTATAGTGCACAGTGTGGGTAACGGTGCTTATTACAACAGTACTATTAATGTGAATGCAAATCTACATTACAATATGATACCAAAGTATACACATGCAGTTCAGCAGTTAGACCTTTATTGTCAGGCTATTACACTTTTATTTACATAGAAACCGTCTGAGACTCTTCATGCCATATTCTCCGGTGTATGCAGTACTTACTTGCCTTAAACAATACAGGTTTTATACAGGCAATTAATTTACTAATACTTTTAGATTTATTTCCTATGACAGTAAATGCGAGAGTATTATTGACCTGCCTCGTGTCACAACCTCTCCTGGCGACTTCCATGGGCCTCCTGGTTCACGGCCCGCTCACTTGCAGCTGTGGAGGACAGAAGGAATATTTAGCCATACCTATCCATGATATACATGAGCTGACAATTGATACACACATAGTGGGGTGATACTTACACACAGCTGATACAGCCCCTGCTGTTCTAGCCTCTTGGATCCACTGGTCCAAGAGGTCCCCCTTATGCTGCTTCAGGTCAGTATAGTGATGCCTGACCTGCTCACCAGTTCGGGGTATGCCAGTGGCACTGGTGAGGTCAAGGGCGAGACCGTCCCAGGCTTCCACCTTATATTAATAACCCTGGTACTGGCCCTGCAGCAGTCCCTGTTCGTGGGCTTTGACAAGGATTCCTGCCATGACTCTGGACTCCTGGATGCACCATTGCTGCGCCCGAAAGTGCACACCCTCTCCCCTTCCTGACATAGTGCCTGCAAGGGAAGCTGCAACAGTTATGAGATGTATTCCCGCCTCTTGGGTTTAAGTAGGGCCGATTTCCCACACTTTTGTTTTTTTTGTGATTGGCCGGTTTTGAAAAGGCTAAGCTATGGACAAACCTGCTTACCTAAGGTTGGCATTGTTTAAAGGGATATAACACTGGGCACATTGAGTTAGCTGGCCTACACATTGCTTACACCTCCTAAGCTGGCCTGTGCATGCTTAGTGTTGCTTACATTTGACTTTGCATTATATTTCCTTTTTGCATTGATTTATTATTCATTACATCTTATATGTATGCCTGGTATCCATGATTCGTGTGTACGTACACTGTATGGGGTCCTTGTGTTTTATTGGGATTTCAACACTACTTCAACACTCTATTACAATTACACCTGACTTCTGGGCTTACTGCTGTACTCCAGTTCACATATTTATTTTATGTAGTGGGTTATGGAACATATGTCTGTATACTGATTCCTTGCACAGGTTCATTTTGATGTTACTACAGTGAAGACTTGTTTGCTGATACCTCATTCTTCTGTACTGCTATGATGGTTTGGTGGTTAACTACTGTGACTATAGAGTATAGGGTCCTGGGTTCAAAACCTGCAAGGCTGTTTATTTTGTTGATGGGCAGAACAAGGGCCATTGGATACAGAGTGATTAGGGCACTTTTGAGCATTTGTAAGCGGGTTTGCATGAGGGTAAGCAATGCTAACCTCAGATTACATAAGCTTACAGAGAGTTGGCTTCAAAATTACTTACCCTCATGCAAACGGGCTTAAACTTGCTTATTAGTGCTTAAATATGCTTACTACTGCTTATTGGTGCTTAAACTTACTAGTGCTTTATTTATTATGACACTTCACATGTGCATTTACTGCAGTACTCCATTTCATAAATATGTTATTTAGTGGGTTATGCAACATAAATATTAGTTGTAACGTGCTTTGCCATGGAAAATGAAATGTGCTGCAGTGAGACTCGAACCAGGAATGCCTGGTCGTAAGGCGAATGCTCTGCCCACTGTACTATTGCTATGCTGCTTCATTTGCATACATCTTCCTTGTTAATCCTCTTCAGCCATTTAAGCTGCATTAACCGTAGCTAAGCAATGGGCACACTCGCGCACCTATGGTTAGCTTTAATCAGAATTTTAAAAACAAAAAAGGGGTTTGCTCATTTTATTTCTATATACTTGCTGTTGTACATGAGGGGGGCTGTTGGTGAGGATATGCGGACACTTATGAGCGGTCTCGCTCATTTCTTAGCCCGTTCTGCTGTTCTTCGTTGTGAGGACATGTATATTCTGAGAGCTCTGCTCTCAGACAAGCCCCCTGCACTCTTACACACTCCGTGAAGGTTAGGTGCTCAGGCAGCGTGCCTCAATGTGCATGGCGCGCAGCCATCCTGCTCCTAAACGCCCGCCTCACGGAAGAATAGTAAATCCGGGGGAATGTCTCCTACTTGCCTCAGTATTACTGTTTTCCTCGTATTTAGGCGCTCAGGCAGCGTGCCTCAATGTGCATGGCGCGCAGCTATCCTGCTCCTAAACGCCCACCTCACGGAAGAATAGTAAATCCGGGGGAATGTCTCTTACTTGCCTCAGTATTACTGTTTTCCTCGTACTTTTTGTTGATTCCAACCCTAGTATATGTATGTTACTTTATGTAAGCTTTCACCCTCCTGGGACCTGTTCTAAATGGTCTTACCCAGTAGGATTATCCTGGTTGATGATAACAAATTGTTTGCATGTATGCAATACTTTTTTCTGAGAAATTTTATAGATTTTTAGATTTGATGGCTGTATATTGCTAGGTTGGTTTGCCTTTATTTGCTAGTTGATTTACCTGCAAACATATGTTTGCCATTTTTTCAGGCTGACCGCCTCTGTATACTTTCATTTTTGTACTTTGACCCTCAGTGTGTTTGTAGGAATCAAAGCTAATTTAATGTTCATGTTGTGTTCCTTTTATTTATTTTAAATGCTACTGCAAAATACATGGTATTTTACTTGTTTTAATAGCACAATGTCAAACACATGAATATCTATCTGCTTAATGTAAGAAACAGTAGATCATTTAGTGTGCTGTATGAGGCTGGGCATAAAGGTATCTTATAGGGAAAATTGCATATCATGAAGCAAAAAGAGAGAGTGACATTTGCAGGTAAGGTCAACTTTAAGGCAGAATGGTCTTTTCAAGTTGATATAATGTGCCATTTGCAAAGTAGCTTAGAATAAATGTGTAACCATCTTTCATCTTCAAAGTGACACACGTGAAAGCTATTACAACTTAACTGTATTGTTTTATTGTGACTTTGGGCTTAGAATAATACATTTTTTGAATAAAAGTGATATTAATTTTGTTGCATAAAAAATGACATTAAAATTCAAGATTAATTTTGCTTTGTGTGTGAGGCTAGAATCAGTCAATGCATAGTTTTTTTTTAGGTAATTATGCCTGTAGTTTTTTTTAAGATGCCAAACCCTTTTGGAGTTTCATATTTATATTACAGGGAGCAAAAATGACCAAAAACAGTAATTTGGGGACAATCCCGAAAATGTAATCAGCCCATGGGTTAATATTTATATACCTTACTTGATCTTGTCCATTCATTTAAACACAAATCTTGGTTAGCTGCAACTTGGCACCTTTTATAGGTTCATAGTTAAATACTAGGCTAGCTGCCCTTGTGGGCTATTTTAAGCCTATCCAGTTTCCCTTTTTGTGCTCAGAATAATAACCTATTCCATTTGATTATAGATTGCCCTTACCCATCACATGGTTGTTAATTAATTATATATTACCCTTAAAAATAACTGGGATCATACCATACATAGTTTGAGGGAATCCTCGTGCATGGGATAAAGCATTTAGGGGCTTCCTCTGTCCATTAGTAGTAGAGGGGCATTCTTTGGATAAAGTTTTTGTTTCCCATCTAAAAATGTTAGCACTTGAATATGGACAGGGATGGACTTTTCTTTTATGTGGATGGGGAGTCTTTTCCACAGCACCGTTATCCTCTGTGAGATGTACCTCTTCTTACAAAATGTTCTGTTGATGCTGCAGAAGAGGTTTAGATCCCTAGACCAAGTATTTCTGGTCTTTTAAAACTCATGGGGGTGTAAAACGATTTCCTTGGCTTCATAATGTAGTTAATTTCCCTTTCACTCTAGAACTGTTTGCTGTTTTAGAGTCAGCATTGAGTGACATTCCCAGACTCACTTGGTAGTACTTTATTTGCAGATTTTGGAAAAGATGACCCGCAAGTCAAATTGTTTGAGTTTCCAGTCAGTTCTTTCCATTTGCCTAGGTTTTGATTTTAAGTTAACTAAATGTATTAACTATTTTCGTAGTGATAATCTAAATATCCCTGGCCATCATCTTGATTAGTACAATTGCAGATTTATTTTGGTAGCCATAGAGCGGTTTCTGCTGTTTGGTGGTAGTTTGCTTTTCTCTATCTGGATTTTGGTTGCAGATTTGAATTTTTAGCTGTTTGCCAATATGGATAATGCCTCTGGGTTCTCTGTTTGTGTGTGTTAGGTGTGGACATAAGATTCTTCTTTAGGATGAGAGCACACACAGAAGCATCCCTGAACAAACTACATGGTGCCACCTCGGCCAGGAGGGTTTCTGAGCTACAAGCTACCATTTCCCCTTTTTTAATTTTTCACAGAGAGACAGTGACTCTCAGGGCTAACCCATCCTTCATGCCTGATGTAGTGAATGAGTCTCACTCAATGAGGCCATTCATCTTCTCACCTTTTCCAGTCCCTAAAATGGGGGTGGGGGTTACATTCTCCTTCAGAAAGACTGACCAACTGTATCCTTTGGAGACTCTGTCCCAGTTTGTCACAAACATAAAGGTGTATCACATCTACTTTAATATTGTCATTATTTGTAGGGTTATTAAAACAGAACACACTAAATATACCTTTGGATGGCTGAGCTTAGAATGATGAGTGTTTTTACTCATTTCTTCTAAAATCTAGAGTGGGGATAGCATTTTCTGTTTAGATCTTATTATGATGCTGACCGTGAGAAAGCTCATGTATTTCTTTTGTGTCACCACATAGACCATTGTAACATGGGTGATTTTCAATAATAAAATGCTACTATAAAGTTAATGCCTTCTAGGATTTATCGCATTTAACTTCCTACCATAGCACTGTTTAATGCATAACCATTCTGTTATTTTGTGTGGAGATTGTAAGCCTTTTTATCTTTCTCCTGTAGAATCTGATACAATTCCAGTCATGCGTGGCCAGTGGTTTATTGATGGCACATGGCAGCCTCTGGAAGAAGAGGATAGTGATCTGATTGAGCAAGAGCACCTCTCTTGTTTCAAGGGTCAGCAAACACAGGACACCTTTGACATGGATATAGCAAAGCCTGTAGACAGTAAGGATGGTAAGTTAATGGATCCCATTTACTGATTCTGTATTTACCATATATTATATGAATGTATTTTATATGTCTATGTATGTGTATATGGAGCTGTACAGGTCTGGTGTGGAATACATGAAAAATAAAATGAAAACAGAAAAACTAGTAGACTTAAAACTTTGTTGATGAGCTCAGTCACAGTGATTTCCAAAAATCATGAAACCCAGCCTGGAATAGGCTGTTTAAAATTAAAACTTGCATATATTTTCCAAACCTACTTCTAAGTGTATAAAAGCTGATATGTTTAACATTGTAACACAAAATTAAAAATATTACAATGTTATATTTTCCAAAAGTTGAAATGTTTATATATTATTTAATTTTAACCAGCCTAATTCTAGGCAAACAATATAAACATGGTTGTAAACGTGCATTTAAGAACAGCAAGTACCTACCCAAACACACTACTACTGATTAGATCAAACTAAATTCTAGTTAAGGAAAACACTACCTATCTTATTTTCAACCCACATTCTAAAATCGGGTATTAAGAAAAGCATGACATGCATATAAAAAGACTGACTTTTTTTTCTTTTTTTTTTTTTGTTAACTACAATCGCTTTTGGCGAACTAATGCAATAAAGCCTTCATCAGGTCTGTGA
>NC_056737.1:709742760-709785260 GCF_019279795.1 Protopterus annectens
GTTAGCTCATCGTCCGTTTTAGAGGGCTGGTAGTATTAGTGTTTGCGTGTGTGCTCTTCCTTGTTACGAGGTCCGTTTAAGTTAGAGGTCCTAGTGATTGTCTATTTGTCAGAGCAAGTTTGTTATTTTATCTTGCACTTAGATGTGCAGTGTTTATTAGCTTAGAGACAAGTGGGTACAAAGCATAATATCCAGAGGATATTCCATTCCCTTTTGCCACCCTGTCCCACAAATCAGAACAATTCCAGATGTTCCACTCAATCTCAGGGAGCAAGCAACTGTAGAGATCAGAAAGCTGCTGGACAAAAAAGTCATCCAAGAAGTCTCTGCAGACCAAATAGGATTTGGAACTTACTCAAGATTCTTTCTGGTGCCAAAAAGAACAGGGGACTGGAGACCCATATTGGATCTCAGCAAGTTAAATGAATCTGTCAAAGTTCGAATAGTGACACTGCAGTCAGTACTTCCCTTCTTAGGGAAAGATGATTGGATATGCTCAATAGACCTCCAAGATGTGTACTACCGCATAAAAATGGACAGAGCATCGAGGAGTCCCTTACACTTCTGGCTGGGTGCCAGTCATTATCCGTTCCGAGCTCTGCCCTTTGGTCTCACTACAGCCCCCAGAGTGTTCACCAAGTGCATGGCAGTAGTCACGGCTCACTTGAGACGTTTGGGATTCCAAGTGTTTCCGTATCTGTATGACTGGCTCTTAACTGCTACCACCAAGCAGCAAGCCAGGGATGTAACTTTGAAAATTTGTGCTCAGGCATAACAGTCAACTTGCAAAAATCTGCCTTGTTGCCCTGTCGGCATATTACCTTCATGGGCGCAGACCTACACATTGTTTCCATGATGGCACGTCTTCCAGTCGACAGAATTTCAGCCCTCAGGCAGCAAATACTTCACCTTCCTCCCAAGGACAAGGTCAAAGCAAAAGTAGATGTTCTTCGTGTTTCACTGTTGCAGTCATCACATTTGGGTTTTCTGCCTGCAGGTGGCCCTCAGCTGGCCTGAATATCAGAGTCTTGGATTCCTGCGTTGGATGCTGTCTCTCTTCTTCCATGACGTCCGGTCGTCGGGTGTGTAAAACATGCAGCCGACACCATTACATCAGTCTTTCTTGCCGTGTGGTGCCCGAAGCAGAAGCAGTTTGCAAGTGCAGGTCGTCAGACTCCTGAAATATTCGTTTTCGAGTTTCAGAACCGAAGTCTTCAAAAAAATATAAGTACCCCATTGGGGATCTTTTTTTTTTTATTTTGCTCCAACCAATAAAATTGACAATTGTCTTAACTGTGGAAAGCAAATACCGCATAATGATTTTCATTCGTATTGCATTCCTTGATTAGGCCCAGACCACGACGTCCCTCGCTGTAGGTTTTGTGCCTTGTTCAACACCCAAATTATTTGTCGTCGGGCTATATTTGCAGCAAATTATTTTGGTACCTTGGTACCAATACTCCGAAATGGCTTCGGTAAGCCATCCGACTACCGATATTCCGAAAAAACGTAAGGGTAAAGACGGAGACAGACCGCATAGGTTCAAAACTGCCGACGATGCTTCCATTAAGCTAGTCGCCAGTCCGCTGGTACTCGGTGAGGTGCTTTCACAGCCCCTGATACCTGCTACTTCAGATTTGCAGGCCTCTACTGAGACCCATTCGGAGTCCGGTATGCCGTGAGCTGCTTCTTCGACTATGGAACCTGCGGATGTCTCTACCTTAGATGGGTCCGGAGCCGCTGTGCAGGCACCGGCTTCTGAGGGTTGTATTCAGACCTACAGACTTGCATTTTAAACAGACTCCATCTTCTTCATCCAGGCCTAAAACTCGCACCACACTTAGAAAACCGATGTCCAAACCGCATGGTCAGGCCCATATACCTAAACAAATGCTTAGAATGGCTGAAGACCTTATTACTTTAATTAGGTGAAGCCAGCCTTCCCCCTGTAAGAGACCTAGAACTGATTTTCCTTCTGATTCTTCTGATCAGGAATCTGGTATTTCTGTTTCTTCTGATTACCAGATTTGCCCTAGTCTACCTGTGAGGATTCTAATGCAGAGGATTCCATTCCCCTTGCTTCCCCTCCAGAAGATTTCTCTTTTGGTGAAACCTTGCACACTCTTGGGGAGCATTTCCACTGGGAAAGTCAGGATTATTCTGACTCCAAAAAGAGGCTTAGGGAATACTTACTCCTTCCTCAACGCAGGCCTTTAGCTATCCCTCCTGTTCTGGACATTGTAGATGATGCTTTCTTGGAATCCAGCCTTTCCCCAGACACTTTACCTCCAGCTCCCAGAAAACCTGACTGGTATTACTGAGTGCCTGTCTCTCAAGTTCCTCTTCAAGAATCCTACTGCAGATCCAGAGACCATTTCCCAAGGACCAAAGGGCATTAAGGTTACTGCTGCCAAAATTCCTACCCCTTCTGATAGAGATTCTAGAGCCTTGGACAGATTGGGTAAGAAGGTATACTCTTCAGCTACTTTGGCCATTAGAGCTTTAAATTGCCAGTTTCATATGTTAAAGTACCAGCAGCATGTTATGAGACTACTTAAACAGAAAATGATGATTCCTGACTGTGCTGAACACAAAGGATTACAGGATTTAATGCATTCTGCAGATTAAGGTGGTAAACATACTTTGCAATGTGGTTTTGACTCTCTAGAAGCATCTTGCAGGGCTGCTGTCACTGGGTCTGTACTTAGAAGGCATGCTTGGCTTAAGGAGCAAAACTTGCCAGATCATGTTAAAGCTAAATTACTGGACTGGATGCTCCCTTAAACCAAGACCGCCTGTTTGGCAACAAAGCAGAAGTCCTCAAAAAGATGGAGGAAAAAGCTAAATCTATGCGAACTGTTTAGATTTCTTGCAAGTACAGTCTCCCAGATTTAGTAGGCATTGGCCTTCAAAGAATTGGTCCTTTCCAGTCTCTTCCAGGCCTTCAGTCCAAACCCAGGAACAGAAGACCACCTAGGTTATAGTCTCAGGCTAGGCACAGGCCTAACCAGTGGAAAGCTCCCACTTCCAAAGTAGGGAGTAGTAAGGCACCCCCCTGCGGAAAAATGGCGCAATGACTTGACCTTAACCCTTCCAGTCCCTGCTCAACTGCTTGCTCCCTTAGGAGGAAGGCTCACCCTGCATACAAAAAACTGGGAACTAATTACCCAGGACAAATGGGTTTTGAATATAGTTTCCCAAGGATACAGATTCCACTTCCACACCCTACCTAACCCCAAATGGTTGGTCAGACTCTCCAAATCAGTGGGCAGAGATCCAACACCAGGTTCTCTCTCTTCTAAGCATCAGGGCTATTCAGCCTGTCCCAGCAGAAGAAAGGGGACAAGTTTTTTTTTTTTCAAGACTTTTCCTCGTACCTAGAAAAGACGGCTCCTGGCATCCTATTCTGGACCTCTCTATTCTAAACACCTTTTTGGTAATCCCAAAATTCAAAATGCTAACTCTTCAATAACTTCTTCCCATGCTAGCCAAGGATGGCTGGTTGGCAACCTTAGTCTTAAAGGAAGCTTACCTGCACATTCCAATAAGGGAATCTTGCAGGAAATACCTATGCTTCAGGGCAGGCTCCATGCACTATCAGTTCTGTGCACTTCTCTTTGTGAATACCCTGGGTTCAGTAGATAAGCCAAAGTGTCTAGCTCCAGCCATTGCATTATCCAAGCAGAGAAAAATTCAAATATACCCGTACTTGGACAATTGTCTGATTCAGGCAGAAAGCCAGGACTTTCTATTAAATCATCTGGCATTCGTAAAGAAACTTCTAACCTCTCTGGGGTACACCATAAACAAAAAGAAATCTCACCTAGTACCCTGCCAACAGATTGTATTCCTGGGAGCAAGCTTTACAACTTCCCAGATGGCTTTCCTCACTCTAGAGAAACAAGTTTGACAACCTACTTCAAACTATTTGCCACCAAGACCCAGCTATCTGCAAGGAATTTCTGCAAGCCCTGGAGTTCATGGCCTCTTGCATTCTTCTAATTCCATATGGAAGACTGCATATGAGGAAACTACAATGGTATCTAAAAAGCCTATGATGTCAACATTCTCAGGACCTGGAATTGATGATTCCTACCATTCCTTGTATAAAGACGAGTTCCTTTGGTGGGCAGAGGCCTACTACCACAACAAGGGGCTCCCTTTCACTCTACCCCCTGCTGCCCAAACCCTAACAGACGCATCAGACTGTGCATGGGGGGCTCACTTGGCAGGGCAGTGCATTCAGGGCAAATGGAACCCGAGACGGATGCACCTGCATATCAACCAAAAAGAAATGTTAGCTATACAGAATTCCCTGACAGTCTTCAAAGACAGCATTCTTCCAGAACAATTATTGGTAAAGACAGACAACAAAATAGTTGTGGTACAGAAATGAGCAGGGGGGAACCCACTCTTACCCTCTCTACAGACTAGCCATGGCTCAGTGGAACACAGCTTTGAGCTACCAAGTGCACCTGCAAGCTCAGTTCCTGCCAGGCAAGCTAAATTCCCTTTCAGATGACCTAAGCAGAAATCTCATGGACCCACACGAAGGGAAACTGGAACCAAATATATTCAACCTCTTGAGGAACAAATGGGGGACTCCAGAGGTAGACCGGTTTGCCTCCCCTCAGAACTACCAATTGGAAAAATTCTGCACAAGGACTTCCCACAGTCAAACCTGGAAAGTGGATGCTTGTCCTTTACCTGGGAAAGCCCATCAGTTATGCCTTTCCCTCTCTGCCTCTCCTCTCAAAGGTTTTGCTAAAGATAAACAGGACAAGCCAAGGACAATATTGATTGCACCAGACTGGCCACGCCAGCATTGGTACCCCCTCTTGCGCAGTATGACACTACTGGAACCATGGCACCTGCCTCAGACCCCTTCCCTACTGTCCCAGCAGACGGGCCAGATTCTGCACCCTCAGCTTCAAACCCTGAACCTTGCAGCCTGGCTAATTCCTTGAGCTCTCCAATAGCATCCCTCAGTAAGCAGGTGCTAGATGTCATTCTGGAGGCAAGGAGGCCTAGTACTAGAAAATCCTATGCTGAAAAGTGGAAAAGATGCTGCCCTGTAGCCAGACTCAGTGGATGGGCACAATGGTGCCCAGCTTACCTCATATTCCTCAGTACTTAACAGAAATGCTCTACAAGGGCCTATTCTTCTCGTCAGTTAAAATTCATGCCTCTGCCATTTCAGCACATTATAATACTGAGCCCACCCCTCTTTTCTCACCCCCCTGCTAAAGCAATTCCTTAGAGGGGCCAAAAACTTAAGACCCCCCAGGAGAGCCCCTACTCCAGTCTGGGACCTTAATTTTGTATTGGAAAAGCTCACTCTCCCTCCCTTTGAGCCAGCTGCAACTGCAGAGCTGAAATTCCTTTCTTGGAAAACAGCCTTCCTTCTAGCCATCACCTCAGCTAGAAGAGTGTCTGAATTTACAGGCCCTTATGGCGATGGAACCCTTCATCATCCATGCAGACAGGGTTTCTCTCGGGACCAATCCTTCCTTTATGCCCAAGGTGGTGTCTATTGTGGCCCTAAAGCAGTCCATTCATTTGCCTACTTTTTTCCCTAATCCACAATACAAAGGAGAACAAGTACTGCACTCTCTGGACATGTACAGACAGCTTAGATTTTATTTGGACAGGACTAAGCCTCTCAGAAAATCTGAACAGCTGCTAAGTTGGCTTTGCTGCAGGGGCAGAGGGGAAGGCCATTTCAAAGCAAAGCATTTCTAAATGGATAGCCCATTGCATTCATTTCTGCTATAAGCACCATGGAAAACCTACCCCATAGGGGATAAGATCACATTCCACCAGGGCTGCATCTACCTCTGCAGCCTTTCTCAGAGGAGTCCCTACCAGGGACATCCTAGAAGCTGCTAGCTGGAGTTCTGTACATACCTTCACCAAGTATTACCACATGGCTGTTTTTTCTAAATCCAGAACTGGTTTTGCCACTGCAGTCTTGCAGCGCTTAATAGCTGGTCATAATACTCTCTGACTTCCTCATCCCTTCCTTAGCTTTGGGAATCAACCCAAATGTGATGACTGCAACAGTGAAACACGAAGAACATAGTACAGATGTTCATCGTGTTTCACTGTTGCAGTAATCACTGTAGGGTTCTTCCTGCCGGCAGGCAGCCCTCGGTCGGCCAGAATCCCAAAGTCTGGGTCCGGTGTCGGCTGTGTACTCACCCTCCTTGACGTCAGTGTGCCAGGGGTACAAAGCTCCCAGCCGACACCATGTTCTCCAGTCTTTCTTGCTGCGCGGTGGAAGCAGTTCGCAAGTGCCGGTTGGCTGACTCCTGTTATTTTTGGTGCTTCATACCAAAGACATTCTTCTTTTCAAAGCCAAGTACCCCGTTGGGGAAACTTTTTTTTCTTGCTCCAGACCGATGTCAGAAAAAGTTAATAATTGTATTTCATGTGGGAAGCAAATATCTCATAAGGATTTTCACTCTTACTGTATTCCTTGTCTAGGCCCTGACCACGACGTAGCTAGTTGTCGGTTTTGTGCTAGATTTAACCAACGTACTATTAAATGGAGATACGATTTTGCCTTTCATTACTTTGGGAGGCAATTTAATTATAACATGTCGTCGGACACGCTTCCGACTGCCGGAGTTCATAAAGGGCGCAAGGATAAGGATAGGCCTCAGAGGTCCAAATCAGACGACAGTTTACAATCATCAGAACCAGCTGCCGGTTCGGCCGTCATCAGTTAGGCGCTTTCGCAGCCCCTGTCGTCGCCCATTACAGAACCGCTTGCCGAAACGGACACCCACGAGGAGCCAACTAGGCCTTCGAATACTACAGGTGCAGGACCTTCGGATAATGCTCCCTCGGATGAGTCCGGAGCCGCTGTGCAGGTACCGGCTTCCGAGTGGGTTTTCAGGCCTACGCAGCTTCAGGCAAAGGCAAAGACTCCTTCTAAAACAAAGACTCAAGCCCAGGCCTCCTCTGATCCGGGACCTAAATCTCAAAAACAAATGTTTAAAATGGCGGAGGACTTGCTAACTATGATTAGGGGTTCATATCCCCCTCCAGACAAAAGGCCAAGACAAGAATTGGATTATGAATCCTCTGATCAGGCATCTATCTCTTCAGTGTCTTCCTCTGAACAGGATTATACTTTCCCTCCTTATGAGGTTTCTGATGCTGAGGAATCCATTCCTTCAGCTTCTCCTCCTGAGGATTATTCTTTTGGAGAAACTTTACATGACATGAGGGAACATTTTCACTGTGAAGGACAGGAGTACTCTGAATCTAAGAGAAGGCTTAGGGATTTCCTTTTTCTTCCCCAACACAGACCTTTGGCTATTCCTCCTATTTTGGATATTGTGGATGATGTCTTTTCTGAGTCTGATTTAACTCCTGACTCCTTTCCTCAAGCCCCTGCTAAGCCTGATAGATATTACAGAGTCCCTGACTCCCATCAGTTTCTTTATAAAAATCCTACTGCTGATCCAGAAACCATTTCTCAGGGTCCTAAGGGTGTTAAGGCCACCACTGCTAAGAACCCTATTCCGTCAGATAAGGATTCTAGAGCTTTGGAGAGATGGGGCAAAAAAGTGTACACTTCTGCTACTTTATCTATTAGGGCTTTAAATTGTCAATTTCATATGTTGAAATATCAGCAGTACCTTTTGTCTGTTATGAAACAAAAACTGGGTACCATTTCTGCATGTGCAGACAATAAGGAATTACATGATTTGATACATGCTACTGAGCAGGTGGGGAAACATACTCTACTCTGTGGTTTTGATGCTTTGGAGGCCTCTTGCAGAGCGGCTGCCACTGGCACGGTCATTAGAAGGTATGCTTGGTTAAAGGAACAAAATTTGCCTGAAGTGAAAGCAAAGTTACTTGATGCTCCTGTTCAACATAATGTTTTGTTTGGGTCTAAGGCTGAAGAGGTTATAAAGAAAATGGAGGATAAGGCAAAATCCATGCAAACAGTTAAGGATTTCTTACAAGTTCAGCCTCCTAGATTTAGCAGAAATTGGCCAGCTAAAAATTGGTCCTTTCCCAGCTCGAATAGGCCTCAGAGGGGTAGATATAGGCGCCCCAGAGGGGGAGGGCCCAAGCTCAGACCTCTTATAGACCTAGACAGTGGAGTGCTTCCACCCCCAGGGGTGGAGAAGATAGGTCTCAACCTTATAGGAAACGGGCTCAATGACTCCCCCTGCACGGCTCCAGGAACCTCTCTTCTGGAAGCTCCTCTGGGAGGAAAACTTTCTCTTTTTCACTGAAATTGGACTTGTATAACCCAAGACAAGTGGGTTCTGGATGTAGTTTTAAGAGGTTACAAATTCCACTTTCACACCTTACCAAAACCAAACGGATGACCAGACCTACCAAAAACTCAATGGGCAGAGGCATTAAAACAGGTGAGGTCCCTCATGGCTATGAGGGCCATAGAACTGGTTCCAAATTCAGAGACGGGACAAGGCTTTTATTCAAGACTCTTTCTAGTTCCCAGAAAGCAAAATACTTGGAGACCCATCCTGGATCTGTCAGTCTTAAATACTTTCCTGGAGATACCAAAGTTCAAGATGCTTACTCTGCAGCAGCTCCTGCCAATGTTGAGCAAACATGCATGGATGGTGACATTGGACTTAAAGGAGGCTTACCTACACATTCCTATCAGACAGGAGTGCAGAAGATACCTCCGGTACAAGGCAGGCTCGAAACATTACCAATTCTCTGCGCTGCCCTTGTCTACTGCACCCAGGGTCTTTACCAAGTGCCTGGCACCAGTAGTAGCTTACTGCAGACTCAAGAGGATTCAAATTTACCCTTATCTGGACGACTGTCTTATTCAAGCAGACAGCAAGAACATTTTACTCCAGCACCTGGAATTCGTTCAGAAACTACTCAAGTGCCCGGGATTCACTGTGAAAGTAATAGTCAAATTTGGCACCCACTCAACAGATAACTTTCCTGGATGCTCTTTTAAACACAGCAACCCAGATGGCATTACTGACACCAGAAAAACAACTAGAGCTGGCTTCAACTTTCAAAAGCCTGGCATTAATGTCTCAGCTAACTGCAAGGAAATTCTTGCAGGCTTTGGGTTACATGGCTTCCTGCATCCTACTCATACCATATGCAAAATGCATATGAGGAAGACAGAATGGTACCTAAAAAGCATATGGTCCCAGCATTGTCACAGTCTGGAAACAGTGATTGCTGTCTTGCCTTGCCTGCAAAAGGAATTTCATTGGTGGGCCACAGCATGTCTTCAGAACAAAGGGAAAGCCTTCAGTCTACCTCCAGCCTACCAAGTGATAACCATGGACGCCTCGGATTATGCATGGGGATCCCACTTGCAGGGGAAAGGCCTGCAAGGTTTTTGGACAGAGGATCAGAAGCATCTACATATCAATTTAAAAGAGATGTTAGCTGTACAGAATGCCCTCTTGGCCTTCAGGGATCTTTTACAGCCAGGGCAGCTACTGATTCGGACAGACCACCACAGTTATGTGGTACATAAACAAGCAAGGGGGTTCACACTCCTACCCCCTTTGCAGACTAGCCATGACTCTATGGAACACAGCACTAGCTTGCAAAGTGGATATACAAGCTCAATTCCTGCCAGGGAAACAAAACACTCTTGCAGACAGCCTGAGCAGGAACCTGTCAGACCCACATGAGTGGATGCTAGACACCCAAATATTCAAGATGATTACAGAAGCCTGGGGCTGCCCGTACATAAGTCTGTTTGCATCTCCCCACAACTACCAGTTACAGACTTTTTGCTGAAGGACATATCTCACGCTAGCATGGGAAGTGGATGCTCTCTCATTCAGTTGGAGGAACCTCCCTGGGTATGCCTTTACACCACCTCTTCTACAAAGGGTGTTATTAAAAATAAAACGGGACAAACCAAAGCTGATCTTACTAGCCCCGAATTGGCCTCGCCAATTTTGGTACTCAACACTGATAAATCTATCCCAGGAACCTCCTGGATTGTACCTCAGATTCCAAATCTTTTGTCTCCACATCAGGGCCAGGTCCTGCACTCTCATATCAAAACTCTCAGCCTTGGCAGCCTGGCGTATTCAAGGTCTATAATTAATCCTACCCTTTCCAAACAGGTTATGGATTTCATCTTAGAAGCCAGAAGGCCTAGCACTAGGAAATCTTATGCAGGTAAATGGAAGAGATTTTGCACCTGGATGCATGTTCAGGAATCAGATCCTCACATTCCAAATATTCCATTGATTTTACATTACCTAACAGATATGTTGCATAAGGGTTTATCTTTTTCCTCCATAAAAATACATGCCTCGGCTATCTCTGCACATTATAATACAGATCCTCCAATTTTTTCACATCCACTTTTGAAACAATTTCTCAGATCCACTTTTGAAACAATTTCTCAGAGGAGCAAAGAATTTAAGGCCCCCTAGGACTCCACCCATTCCTGCCTGGGACCTCACTTATGTCCTGGAAAAACTTACTCTGCCACCTTTTGAGCCTGCTGCCACATCTGATATAAAAGTACTTATCATGGAAGACTGTTATCCTACTGGCTTTAACTTCAGCCAGGAGAGTCTCGGAGTTACAAGCACTCATGGCCGTGGAACCTTACATTATTTTTCATCAAGACAGGGTTTCTTTGAGGAATAACCCTACTTTCATGCCTAAAGTGGTTTCTAAAGTGGCTTTAAACCAAACTATTCACCTGCCAACTTTTTTCCCTAATCCACAAAATAAGGGGGGAGAGGATCTTACATTTTTTTCGACGTACACAGGCAGCTTCGCTTTTACCTGGACAGAACCAAGGATATCAGGAAAACAGAACAACTGTTTGTTTCTTATGCAGCAATTTCAAAACAGACCATTTCTAAATGTATTGCTCATGGAATCAGATGTTGTTACTCTTATCATGGAAAGCAAATCCCAGGAAAAATTAGGACTCACTCTACCAGAGCTGCTGCTACTTCAGCTGCCTTTCTCTGGGGAGTCCCTACCAAAGATATTTTGGAAGCTGCAACTTGGAGTTCAGTGCATACTTTCTCTAAGCACTGTAATCTCCCTCTTTATTTTAAGTCTAGGGCAGGCTTTGCTTCTGCAGTCTTGCAAGGCCTTCTAGCCGCCCCTTCTACTCTATAACCACCACCCTTTATCTCAGCTTTGGGATTCAACCCTACAGTGATGACTGCAACAGTGAAACACAATGAACATAGTACAGTTGTGTACACTTACCATAAATGTAGATGTTAGTGTCTTCACTGAGTCTGGGTTACCTACCCTCCTGTCCCCTCTTATACCTTTATTGGTGTGGTTCCCTGCTTCACCCTTCTTCTGAGGTGTATTTGCTACAGGGTATGGGGTTTGTTGTATGTTACATTTTTGTTTTACTTTTAGCCTTTACTTTTGGGCACCTGACATCTGGGGCAAGAAAAACTGGAGAACATGGCGTCAGCTAGGAGCTTTGTACCCCTGGCGCACTGACGTCAGGGAGGGTGAGTACACAGCCGACACCGGACTCAGACTTTGGGATTCTGGCCGACCAAGGGCTGCCTGCCGGCAGGAAGAACCCTACAGTGATGACTGCAACAGTGAAGACACTCTAACATCTACATTTATGGTACGTGTACACAACTGTACTTCGTGTACACTTACGATAAATGTAGATGTTCGAGTGTATTCACTGTTTCAGTCCTGGTTACCCTCCGTCCATCCCCCTGACTTCTCTTGGCTCTACCTTTCCTTCTTGTTTGGTGTATTTAAGCGTTCTGGTGTATTGTTTGTTTGTTTTTTGATGGAGGTGTACCATAACATATAATTGCTTCTCATTGTGGGGGCACCTGACATCTGGGGCAAAACTGATGTAATGGCGTCTGCTGCATGTTTTATACCCCTGATGACCTGACGTCATGGAAGAAGAGACGGCATCTGATGCAGGAATCCAAGACTCTGGTATTCAGGCCAGCTGAGGGCTACCTGCAGGCAGATAACCCAAATGTGCTGACTGCAACAGTGAATACACTCGAACATCTACATTTATGGTAAGTGTACACAACTGTACTTTCTGAAACTCCTAGGGACAATGGCTTCGACCATAATGCTAGTTCCTCTCGCCAGAATACAGATGAGAATCCTTCAATCGCTCCTGTTCTCCCAGTGGTCACTTCAAGAACTTCCGATGTCCCACCTGATCAGAATTAGAGTCATGCAAAAAGGACCTACGGTGGTTGATCTAGTCCAACCATGTCACCATCGGGAGACCCTTTATTCCACGACAACCTGTGGCTACAGTAACAAGAGACGCTTCCCAGATAGGGTGGGGGCATTATCTGGGAAGGACTTGAAAGCACTTCACGTCTCTCTTCCACCTAGGGACAATTGCTATACAGTCAAACAATATGTCTGTGGTTTGGTACATAAATGAGGAGGAACCAAATCGTATCCACTTTGTCGTGAGGCCCTGAGAGTTTGGCAATGGGCAATTTTTTCCCAGCGCTTTCTAGTGGCAATGCACATCCGGGGAAATCCAACCTGATACCCGACAAGCTCAGCAGGGCAATATTGATGCCTCATGAGTGGTCTCTAAACCAGGGCATAGCGGAAGAGATCTTCCGGAAATGGGGTCAGCCTTGCTGCTATCTTTTCACCACTCCCATGAATGTCAAGTGCAGCAGCTACTTTGCCCTAATTCCCCAGTGGGGGGAGACACCGAGAAACGCACTTGTTCACAATTGGCGCTCCGGACTTCTTTATGCCTTTCCTCCATTTCCCCTCCTACCCAAAGTCATTCAGAAAGCAAAATCGCTGGGAAACGGGATGATTCTCATTGCCCCACATTGGCCTCGACAGATTTGGTTCCCCTTTCTTTGGTCTCATCTTCAGGAGAAGCCTTTGATTCTGGAACCAGTTCCAGACCTGCTGACACATGTCCGGTGCACTTCAAGCTTCCCTCCACACCCTCAACTTGACAGCATGGCTGCTCCAATTCCCAATTTAGTCAGGCTTCAAAACGTTAATCCAACAGTCAAACACATTCTGATGTCTTATAAACTTTCTACTAGAAGATTGTATGCTAGCAAGTGGAAAAGATTTTTTCACTGGGCTCAAAATAGAAAAATTGACCCCTTCTTTGCGTCTGTCCAATCCATTCTAGAATTTCTGGCATAACTTTTTCAACAAGGTGCTGCTGCAGCAGCTATTAGTCCAGCTGGCTGCAATTTCAATTCCCGCATTTGTGACCATTCTCCTAATTTAATGTCACACAGGTTGTGTAAAGCATTTTTAAAAGGCACTTCCTTATTGAGCCCTCCTTTTAAGGAACCCCTTCCTCCTTGGGATTTAAATTTCATTCTCTCTACTTACATTGCCACCGTTCAAACCTTCTTCATCTTGTGACCTCAGGTTACTTTCCTGTAAGACCATTTTTCTAGTAGCAGTAACATCTACCAGAAGGGTCTGAGTTGCAAGCACCGTCAGTTAGACCTCCATATCTGATCTTTCACAAGGACAGGGTATAATTACGAACGAAGTCAGTATCAGTCAATCCACTGGGCTCCCGGTGTTCTTCCCAAACCATAGCAAGAAGGCAGAGTATAGACTCCACCGATTGGAAGTGCACAGACAGCTCAGATTCTATTTGCATAGAACTAAAGATTACAGGAAATATGATCAACTGTTCGTCTCCTTCTCTGAGGCCAAAAAGGTATGCCAGTTTCTAACGTTACCCTTTCTTATTGGTTCTCAAATTGTATCACCTTTATCTATACCTCCAATAATAGAGAGCTGCCATTCAAAATTAGGGGTCATTCAACTAGAGCATTAGCTACGTCGTATGCTTTTCTGGCCAGAATGTTTATGGACAGTATTTGTGCTGCAGCTACTTGGGCCAGTCCTCTTACATTTATCACTCATTACAAAGTGGATTTGGCCTCCAGGGACAAGGCCTCTTTTGGTTCCACTGTGCTCAAAGGTGTACTGTCATGAGCCACCCGGGGAAAAGGTGCTAGGGCCGGTGTCCCATCCAAGTAAGAATGAAGGTGAGATAGGACAACATAACGTAAAGAAGTTATGTACTCACCATAACGTTCCATGTTTGTTTTCCATCTCGCTGTTCATTCTTTCGATCCCTCCCTCTTTCCCCCATCTGAGGACTCCTCTTAGAGGACCTGGTGGTTCTTTCCTCCTTACAGGAGCTCCTTGACTCAGTTTGTTTCTCCTTGAGGTGGGAACTTGTATAGTTATATATATATATATATATATATATATATATATATATATATATATATATATATATATAAATATGTATATAAATATGTATAGTTTTATATATATATATATATGTATATGTATATATATATATATATATATATATATATATATATATATATATATATATATATATATATATATATATATATATATATATATATGTATGTATATATGTATATATATATGTATAATATGTGTATATATATATATATATATATATATATATATATATATATATGTATGTATAATATATATATATATATATATGTATGTATAATATATATATATATATATATATGTATGTATAATATATATATATATATATATGTATGTATAATATATATATATATATATATATATATATATATATAATGTATTTATATAGATATAGTTATATTATTCATTAATAAGTTAGCAGCAAACAAGATCTGGAGAGTTGCACCACTGCATCATGGGATACCTATGTGCCACATGACAAGTTTGAGACTTTCAGCTGTGTATTCCGTCGAGTATCGGCTCTGAACCCATCCAAATAAGAATGAATGGCGAGATGGACAACAAACATGAATGTTATGGTGAGTACGTAACTTTATTTGATTGGTATTCATCTACTGAATGATCTTTTAATTAATATCCTGAATTTACATATTATGGCAGTTTGTTCTTCATACTTAGTGACGTGATCAGCATTACTACTGTACCTCTATTTTGGCATTATACACAAGTGCAAAAAATATTAATTTCAGAGGAGGTCGGTATGAGGGGAAATGACCTTTTCCTAAAGGTGTAGCAGCCCTAGACTTGATTTTATCAAATAATGAAGTACATTGAGTAAAGCCCCTGCATGTGAGGTGTGTGTGTGTGTGTGTGTGTGTGTGTGTGTGTGTGGGGGGGGTGCATTTTGGTCATTGTGTGAACTTGGAATAAGAATTTCCTACTAAATCTGATTTTTCAAAATCCTGAAGTGTACAACAGTGCCACAGTGTAAGCCTTGCTCTCTGTTACACACTGTTTGACCTGCTTATTTGTGCCCTAGACATCAGACTGCCATATTAACAATATAGGGTTATGTCTGCTAGTTTTTTTTCTGTATTTACAGATTTAGTGGATATTCCAAGGCTAGTAAGTCTCATGACCATTTATGCTTTGCCAGTACCTTCCCGACGGCCATACGAGTCAATTCCGGAATAAATCTGTGGTGTTATCAAGGTTATGTTTAAAGGAATATAGTGTGTTGCACTGATTAACATGCAGAAGAGTTTATTCCAGAGGATTTGGTGGTACTGAGTTATAAACCTTCAGTCCACCATGTTTCATGTATCTGTTAGTGAAGATGTGGGTTCTAGAATTGGTGGAGATATTAGACTTGCAGACATAGATGAGATCTGTAATGACTTGAAAAATAAGACCGAGATCTCCCCTCAAAGGTTTGTAAGACAACTGAATAAAAGCATTTTGATTTTGGAGTGGTATGTTTGAGCCCATTTTACATCAGGAGTTTACTAAGGAGAGATTGTTTTGGAGAGTTTGGCTCTCACCAACTTGCAGTCATCTGCCAGCTTTGTTAACCAGAAGTCATGGTTTTGTGCTTGGATGTTTAAGAGATTAATATCAGAAAGGAGAGGTCCCAGCACTGAGCCCGAGGGACACTGTTGGCCACTATAATTATTTCTGATAAGGTACTTACAACTTGTCCAATTTGGGTTCTGTCTTTATGCCACTTTGCTATCCATTGTACCACATATGGATAAAGCACTTGGCTTTTATATGATGCCATTATGGGAAATGGTGGTGTAAGCCTTATCCAGGTCAGGACATGCCTTGTGTATGGCATGACCATCAACTGTAGCCTCCATAACGCTTTCAAAGAAGTATACCAGATTTAATATACTGGATCAACCCTTCACGAGGCCAGACTTTTTGGGGGTAAGTGATAATATTCTTGGTATTGTAGTTTACAAGGTCAGTTTTAATATATTCTGTGGTTTTGCCGATGAGTCTCGCAAGGCTGAAAGGTCTTTAGTTATGTGTCTCATTTGTAAGGCTCCACTTACTGTGAAATATAAATATGTAAATATATTGTTGCAAGTGTGTTAGAGGTAAGGTGTTGGATAATTTGTACGGAATGATGCTGGCTCCAAAATAATACAGACTGAGGCCATGCTCCTTGCAGAGATATTAACAGAAATATCTAAAATCTGATAATTTGTTTGAAAAAAGTATTGGCTTTATTGGTCTGCTATATTGAGGTAATGTATTGGGTTAAATTTATCTAGTCTGTTCTATTTTCCACAGACATTTTACCTACAGTGTAATGCATGATGCTATGTTGTCCCTATCTCGCCTTCTTTCTTGTTGGTTGGGTTTGGCGCCGACCCTCGCCTCTGACTCGGACATATTCTAAAGCTCGAGAGCTTACATTGGCTCGAGGCTGGTCCCAATCCCATCATGCCTAGCACTAGTTACCCTGATGTCGTTTGCCGCTTGAAGCTTCGAGATTGCTGGATTCTGGCTCAGGCTAGGTTTTTGAGTTTTATTGTTCTGATTTAGATCATAAATTTTCTTCAGGGTTTTTTCTGTAGTTTAGTAGTGTTTAACTCCCTATCTCCGCTTTCTGGTTGTTGTTGCTGTTGTTTAGGCAGTCGTTCTTTTTCCAGGGCTATTCCCCTTGTTGAATCCATTTTTCTTAGAGGATTCTCCTTCCTTTCAGCCCATTTCAGTTAGAGGGCTCCCCCCCCTTTTTTTTTCTCCTCCCTTCCTTTCTGGTAAGGAGTAGCTGTTTAAGTTGGAGGCTCTCCTCAGATGGGGGAGTTGTCGTTTAACTTGAGGCCCCCCCCTTCCGTTTTTCTTCCAACCTCCTGTTGTTTATATAAAATAAATAAATAAATAAGGGTTCTTAGTTAGTTATTGTGGACTGTTTATCTGATACCTATATTGTAGCATATCGTGGTTACTGTATTGGGTTTTGTTGTTTTTTGTTATAATGTCCAAAGACGCGCCCAAAGAATCCAAACCTTCTGGATTCAAAAAATGTGACTCCTGCGCCCAGAAAATGTCCCTGACTGATGGACATACGAGTTGCGTTTATTGTTTGGGGGGCCATGCACCTGCAGGACTTGTGTTCTATTTGTCATGCTTTTAGCGCCAGAGTCCTGCAGGGACGCAGAAACAAACTTATCTTACGAGGTTTACTAAAAGGGCCCTTTGACACTCCAGCAGACTGGAATCGGGCTAGTAAACCAGGGAAATCACCCAAACCGACAACTTCATCGGCACTGACTTTGGAGCCGTCGAGACACTTACAGAAATCTATGAGTTCATTAGATCCGAAACTTCTTGTGTCCGACAAGACCTTATTTCCTACAGTTCCATCGGTGTCCTCTGAGCCGTCTAGGAGTCATAAAAGGACTAGAGCCCCTTCATTGGAACCAGTGCGGTCCGCTCCACAGTCACCGCTCCTGCAGTCTGTGGCGGGCAGTCACCAAACGTCCACCCACTCCTCTCGTTCGTCCAGGAACCTTTCAGACGATGATGTGGAGAGGGTGGTGAAGAGGCTGCTCAAGACACCGGCTCTCGCCAAAATTTTATTGAGCCAAGCCCGTATGGATGTGGAGCAGATTACCCTTCCTCCTGGACTATCTAGTCCTACTTCGACTCACCTGAGCTAGGAGCCAGAATGCATGGAAGTCATTGTGGTGGAACCGTTGGCTCCAAAAACCTCCGGTCTCTTGGTTCCAACATCAGCTCTGATCTCCTCGATACCTTCTTCCACTGAGGGATCTGGGGGCTGACACTCCCTTGTTGGCTCCGAGGAGTGGAGCAGCATAGAACCCTTCTCCTACCCCATTCTACCTCTTGGAGTGTCAGTCCAGGTGAGTTCGGCTCCCACATCAGCCTCGGAGCCATCACCCTCGGTGCGGGAGAGGTGTCTCGACTCTTTGGATCTGGGAACACTCTGGCCGGGAGCATGGTGCCTTCGAGGTGATGTGTGCTGTCCTCTCAGACAGCTCCTCCCTTGGCTTCAGCTACTTCATCCTCTTCGTAGCCAATGTCTTCCCTCTCACCACCCCTCCATTCTAAGTGCAGGGAACCAGTGCCCCAGGATGCCCCTTTGGGCGACCTCCCCCCTTCTGAAACCTCTTCAGAGCATCCCTCTGAGGAGGTCCCTCGAAAGAGGACATGTAAGAGGGAGCATGTGGGCTCCCCTCAGTCTCTGACATCGGACACTGACTTGAGGACTCAGAAGGGTTTCCATGGTCCCACTCTGAGGATGTCATTCTCGGCCATCGTGGAAATCCTTAAGTAGAGGGGTGGCTGGAAGTCCCTTTCTCCTTCTGAGGGCTAGTCCATGTACCTGGATGCATTCGGTTCCCGACCCTCCACCTCTTGGGTGTCTCCGCCCTTCGACTCACTGGTAGGGGTAACAAGTCGAAAGGCGTGGAGGTCTCCAGAATCGATGGAACCAGTTTTGCAGAGGCCCAATAAATTCATAATGGCCCCTGATGACATAACGGCCCCTAACGACAAATCCTTTCTGTCCTAGGGTGTGCCACTTGATGAAATGGTGATGGTGGTGGCCACTAAGAAGGAATTAGCAGAGACTTCTACATCTGTCCATCCACCGAATAAAGAGTCGCATATGATGGACCGGTATGGGAAGCGTGTCTTCTTCAGCGGGCTTTACCTTCAGGTCACTGAATTATCTTTCCATTTCACCCGTCTTCAGAGGGATCTCCTGAAAGAACTAGGAGATTCCCTACAGGATCCTACAGCTGTGGGAGCTGCAGGTAAGACTGCTTCTCAGCTTGCGACCTTATCTTCCAAAGTTAACTCTTCCATGCGGCTTATTTCATATGCAGCCGATGGAGCGAGCAGGGCTGCAGGCACAGGAGTCGTCTTACGAAGGCATTCCTGGATACGCCTTTGAAGTCCTCCTTTACTGACTCCCCCTTTGATGGCTCTTCTTTGTTCTGGCCTAAGGTAAAAGAGACTAACCAGGTGCGAGTAGGATGGCAAGACTCTCTCTGCCGTGGGAGTATGTTTTTCCGCATCTTCTCGACCTTACCCAAAGGTCAAAAGGGTGGAAAAATGTGGTTCTGGAAATCCCAGAGAACTTTGCCTGACCCACGTGGTGAATTTTCCCCCCGGGACAGAGGGGGGAATAATAATGGGAGGCACCCCCTTCGTAGCAGAGGGGGTCCGCAGAGTCAGGGCGACAGACACGTTCTCTGGGAAGCCCTTCTAGCACTCCTGAATGGGTGCCGCCTTTCCACCTTTTGAGGTAGTTGAGGGAAGATTGTCATTGTACCCAGAAGCCTGGCGAGAGATCACAGAAGACGCATGGGTACAGTCGAAAATATCCAGGGATACAATATTCCTTTCTCCATCCCACCTCTTCCCCAAAAACAAAATTCCAAACCAGATGTGCCACCCAATCTGAGGAAACAAGCAACTATAGAAGTTCAAAAGTTGCTAAGAAAGTCATCCAAGAAGTCCTCACAGACCAACTTGAATCTGAAACTTACTCAAGGTTCTTTTTGGTACCAAAGAATACAGGGGACTGGAGGCCCATTTTAGACCTCCGCGGACTCAAGTCTGTCAAAAAAACAAAGTTCCGGATGGTGACATTGCAGTCCGTACTTCCTTTCTGGGAAAGGACAATTGGATGTGCTCCATTGATCTCCAGGATGCATACTAGCATATCAAGATGGACAGGCGATCCAGGAGATTTTTATGCTTCCAGCTAGGAGCCAGTCACTACCAGTTCATAGCTCTGCCCTTTTGGCCTCACCACAGCCCCTAGGGTGTTCACCAAATGCATGGCAGTAGTCACGGCTCATCTGAGGCATCTAGAATTCCAGGTGTTTTCATATTTAGACAACTGGCTCCTTACCGCCACCACCAAGCATTGACTAATCGAGACAAGGGACACTATAATACACCTCTGCTCTCAGCTAGGCATCACTATAAACTACAAAAAGTCTGCCTTGTCAGTATATTACATTTATCTGAGCAGATCTAGACACCAAAGACATGATAGTAAAATTGCCTCAGGAGAGTGTGTCCACCATTCAATGCTAAATTGCAATTCTAGTCAGGAAAAAAAAAAGTCAAGGGAGATTTGTTCTCAAAGTCCTGGGCTCAATGGCTGCAGCTATAACTCTAGTTCCCTTGGCACGTTTCCACATGAGGCTATTGCAGTGGCTCCTCTTTGCCCAGTGGTCCATGCAAGAATTACCCATGTCTCACGAAATTCTCATCACTGAGACCTACAAGAAGGACCTAACATGGTGGCTTCAGTCCACCCAGCTGACGATAGGCAGACCATTCGTTCTCCCACAACCAGTGGCCACAGTGACCATAGGCGCTTTCCAGATAGGGTGGGGGGGTGTTATCTGGGACAGACTGTTCATGGAACTTGGCAACAATATGAGTATCATTTGCACATCAATGTCCTTGAGATTAGAGCGGAGCTCCTGGCGTTGCAAGCACTTCGCAGCTTTCTACCCATGGGGACGATTGCAGTTGAGACAGACCACATGTCTGTGGTGTGGTACATCAACAAACCAGGCGGAACCAGATCCTGTTCCTTATGTCGAGTGGCCCTAAGAGTATGGCAATGGGCGATGTCCTCCCAATGCTTTCTGATAGTGATGCACATCCTGGGGAAATCTAACGTGATAGTGGACAAACTAAGCAGGGCTATCCTTATGCCTCACGAGTGGTCACTGAAACAAGACATTGTGAATCGGATTTTTCACAAATTGGACCAGCCTTGCTGCGATCTTTTTGCCGCATCCGTCAATGCCAAATGCAGCAGCTGTTTCGCCCTAGTCCCCCCAACCGGGACAATCCCCCAGGGATGCACATGTTCACGATTTGCCCCTGGGACTTCTGTCTGCCTTTCCTCTGTTTCCTCTGATCCCCAAGGTTCTTCAGAAAGCAAGATCGGTAGGTTGCAAGTTAATCCTCATTGCCCCCTACTGGCCTCGTCAAATCTGGTTCCCGTTTCAATGGCCCCATCTCCTGGAGGAGCCTTGGATTCTGGACCCAGCTCCGGACCTGCTGATGCATCAGTCGGGCACACTCTAGCCTTTCCTCTGTTTCCTCAGAAAGCAAAATCGGTAGGTTGCAAGTTAATCCTCATTGCCCCCTACTGGCCTCGTCAAATCTGGTTCCGTTTCAATGGCCCCATCTCCTGGAGGAGCCTTGGATTCTGGACCCAGCTCCGGACCTGCTGATGCATCAGTCGGGCACACTCTAGCCTTTCTTACAGACCCTTAAGCTGACAGCTTAGTTCCTCCACTTCCCAGTTTAGCCAGGCTTCCTGACATCTCTCTGGCCGTACAACATATTCTCATTTCCTCTCACAAATTCTCTGAGAAAACTGTATACTAGTAAATGGGCACGGTTCTCTTGTTGGGCTGTCAACAATAATATTGATCCTTTTACTGCACCCATTTCAAAGATACTATAATTCCTGGCTGAAATTTTTAACCAAGGAGCTGCACCAGCAACTATCCAAGTTCAGTTGGTTGCGATTTCTATGTCCCACAGGCTATGCAAAGCTTTTCTGAAGGTTACCGTTCTGTTGAGACCCCCAATAAAAGAACCACTTCCTCCTTGGGATCTAAATTTAGTCCTAGCTGCCCTGATTCTTCCTCCATTCGAACCAACCAGTTCTTGTGCTCTAAAATTTTTGACTTGGTAAACTATTTTCTTGATCGCCGTTACCTCAGCTAGGATGGCATCAGAATTACCAAGCCCTTTCCATTCATTTCTCTTATTTAATTTTCTACAAAGATAGGGTTTCTGTCGGGACCAATCCCTCCTTTTTACCAAAAATTTGCTCAGTTGATAGAACTACCAGTGTTTTTTCCGAACTATGGCAACAAGACAGAGTATAAACTACAGCAATTGGATGTTCATAGACAGTTACTTTTCTATTTGTACAGGACTCGGGAATTCAGATAATTTGACCAGTTGTTTGTATCCTTTGCAGAGAACAAAAAAGGAGCAGCAGTATCGCAAATGGCTTTATCCAAATGGATTTCGGATACCATTACTTATGTCTATAATGCACAGAACAAGCAGCTACTAGGGAAAATTCGAGGACACTCGACTAGGGCTTTGTTTACCTCTACTGTATTTGGGGCCAGACTGCCTTTATCCTCCATCTGTGCGGAGGATACGTGGGCTAACCCCCATACCTTCATTATTCATTACAAAGTAGATGTGGCCTCCCAGAACACGTCATCCTTTGGTTCCACGGTTTTGAAGAGTATATTCCATTGAGCCACCCAAGAAAAAGGTGCTGGGGATGCTGTCCCAACCAACAAGAAGGAAGGCGAGATGGGGACAACATACCATGAAGAAGTTATGTACTTACTATAACGTTCCATGTTTGTTGTCCTTTATCTCGCCTTCCTTCTTGCATTCCCACCCTCCTGGAGGATTGAATGGAGTTATCTATATTTGACTATATATAGACCTTGATTCCCTTCCTGCCTTATGAGTTGGATATAATGAGAATTTCTACTTATGGCTTGAGGGTTTCTTCTTTTATATACATATCTATGTATTTTTGTTAGATATGTCCATATTTTATGTATCTACACTTTGTGGCCTAGTGTTATGGGTTATCACAAACGAGATCTGGGTAACTAGTGCTAGGCATGATGGGTTAGGGACTAGCCTCGAGCCAGTGGAAGCTCTCACGCTTTAGAATATGGCCAGGTCAGAGCCAAGGGTCAGCTCCAACCTCAACCAACAAGAAGAACTTTGTGGCCTAGTGTTATAGGTTATCACAAACAAGATCTGGGTAACTAGCACTGGGCATGATGGGATAGGGACTAGCCTAGAGTCGGTGGAAGCTCTCGAGCTTTAGAATACGGCCAAGTCGGAGCCAAGGGTCGTCTCCAAACCCAACCAACAAGAAGGAAGGTGAGATCAAGGACAACAAACCTGGAACATTATGGTAAGTCGTCGTCTTCTTTCGGCTTTTTCCTGGTTGGGGGTCGCCACAGTGGATCACCTGTCCGCTCATGATTGGCAGTTGAGTTTTACAGTGTTGAGTTGCCAGCCCGGTGCCCAACCTTCCACAGAAGGCACACACACACTCGCACCTAGGACCAATTTAGTGTCCAATCCACCTGCAGCATGTCTTTGGGATGTGGGAGGAAATCGGAGCACCCGGAGGAAACCGACGCAACCACAAGGAGGGCATGCAGACTCCACACAGAAGGTACCCCAGCCGAGGATCAAACCAAAGAACCTCTTGCTGTGAGACGACAATGCTAACCACTGCACCACCGTACATAACTTTTTCTCTTTTCATCTAAAAGTGCAGTCTGATGCGCTTCATTTGCCTTCACCCATATGTCAGATGTGCCTTGGGTCACATGCAGCTGATTGTAAGATTTGTGTGCAAAAAATATTAACAATTAGAATAGTTTTCAAAAATTTCCAAAATGGCGACTGTCTGAATAGCATGTTGAGTAGAGCACCCCTAGCATGAAAACAGAAAAATTGATAAAAACGTCAGTAAAAGTTATCAATTTGGATAAAATTCAGTTACCAACTAGTAGTTGCATTGCTTTTGCTTAGATTTAGAGAAAGTAAAGGAAAATCAACCCCCCCCTCCCCCCGCAATTCTTGAAAAATGTATTTCAAAACAGTTGCTAAAACTGTCTCCTACACAAGAACTCTTATCCCCCACACGACATTGCTTCTTTCACTCCCATGGTAATAACCTTTATAGTTACTGTCAGTAAAGCTAGAGATAATGGCAAGCTAAGCTTTTCCTTATTTCTAGGCTTGTCTAAAGCCTTCGGCACAGTTTGTCCCAGTAAACCTCTATTACAAATATCCTCACAAGGTCCATCAAAGCTCACCATTCTGTGGTTCAAAGGCTAATTGTCCAGTAAGTATCTGGTAGTAAAGTTGGCACTCCAGCCTCTTTCCATACCTGCCAGTCCTCACCAATGTATCACATTGCTCTATCCTTGTTCTCCTCCTCTGTAACATTTTCATCAACCTGGCACTTCTCCAGAAAATTATTTAGGAAGCTTTAATAACTACTGAAACATGGTTTTGTAAGTCATACTCAATCCAAAAGAAAACAAACTGCAACTTTGTTCCTCCCAAATCCCTCTCTTGTGGAAAAAAATTAAAATCCTTTCTCTCAATAATACAACCATTGAAGTCGCTTCTTATAACGCATAAATTATTAGGGATGATAGTGGCTGATGATTTTAAATTAGACCTGCATATACACTTCTATTTCTGTAGGTAGAATTACATGTGAAAGGTAGCTTTTTGTGTTTTGAACCCTATCTGGGGCCTCAGTCTTGTAGCCTCATTCACAGTTGTGGCAGGACTGTGCTCTACTGTCAGAGTTTAGCCTCATTTAGTTATTATAGTGTTTCTGGTACATTTCTGCATAGTCTGGTGCCTTACTCTGTGGTAGGATTGTAGTACTGGCAGTGTTGTGAATTCTGCTGCAGAATTTGTGTTTCAGGACTTTTTTCACTTGATAAATCTGCTTAAAGTTGCATTTCATTGCCTCTATTTACATTGCTACTGGTTTTCCTGTATTTTTTGAGTGTGCCCCAGCCCCCATTGAGATGTTAAGCTAAATGTTTCTGAAATTCTAACCGTAGGACTAAAGCTCCAGTTTAAATTTTTACCCAACCTTCTCTTGTTAATCTTTTAAAAGGCTGTGTCTCTGGCTTCTGCCCCTTATGGTAATCTGACTTTCAAAAGTCCCTCTGTCCCTCCCTCTCCTTTCATTGATGGTATCTGTTGTGTAACCTGTTTAAGTACTTCTACCCATTTTTATCCACATATCCATTGCCCACTCAGCAAACCAGTATTGCACTTGAATTAATCTCCCTTACCACAAAACTGTTTCCGCTCATTTTCCTAGATCTCTAATCTGTTTAGCATCCTTTACCACTGAGGGGATCCTGAGTTAATCCTGCTCCTTCTTAAGCAGATAAGAGATTTTTGTACTATTTATAGTGCTGCTGCTTTGTTTGCTTTATTTGTTGATTTTTGCCTTTAAATCGTTCTAAAGATCCCTAATACTTGAAATTACCTTGTCAAGGTAGTTTACATTGTTTTGTTTTCACATTGTACTTGCAACCAAACTTTACTGGTGTTGATAAATCAAAAGTTTACCCACTGCCCTATACAGGCACAAATGCCAAGAAAGTAAATTTAACAATAAAACTAGCCTTAGAATGGATTCCTGCAAAGTAGTGTGGCTAAAACAAAGCCATTGCACAGAGACCAGCTTAGAGCAGATAGCTTGCACCTTAAACAGCACCAGCATCAAGTTTTAGCACACTCTAAGCTAGTCTAGTGCCAAACCCCAAAGACCACCAAAGAAGACCTCTGTATAACCCAGCCCACAACCAGCAGCAGCCCACCCAAATACAGGTCAGGACAGAGCTGCTATGCAATTTCCAAATGTCTCCATAGCCAGCTTGGTAGATACAGGCATCCTGAGACAACGTAGCAATTATTGTTTTCAGACAATCATTTAATCTTTAAAAAAACATAGTATGGGTGAGATGCACCTACACAATTTCACTGGAGGCAAAAATCTCTCATACAGACAAAGTTGTCAAGAACACACACACTGCATCCACCATACATAGTGTCTACCACACACCTTGACCAACTTATGCTGAGACACTAAAAAGCAATCTTCCCAAACCTCAAAGATCTCTTAGCCTATAAATGGCATTACTTATCCTAGACAATCTCTAAAGCACTCAACGAAAGCATCACCAAACACCACACACGTATGCTTACACCAAGTGGAGCCCTAAGAGCAAAGTCCATAAGGCAAGCAAACGCATTACCTAGGACTCTTGTCATAGAGGGCTCCTGTGTAAAACACAGATGCCCCACTCCTCAGGCTGAACAAGAAGATGATGGTTAGTTGCTTATCAGTAGACAAAATCTTCCAGGTTTTGCATGCATTCACACACTCAAGTCACTACATCACAGGCAACATTTACGATTCTATCATAGTCCATGTAGGCCGGACTGTATGAAGAAGGGCATTGTTGATCTCTCAAATGTGTCTCAGGCAGGTATGTACCTTGCATTGAGCTGCATTCTACCTTCACTAAGGATGTTGCCACAGTGTGAACAAAAAATGGTCTTTCCAAAGGGTATTCAGTATTTGTCAGCATGGGAAGGACATGGTTTACAAACCACATTGCCTCTAAAGAATGGTCTGCACCTGTATGCCTCCCTCAGCTTCCAAATATTGTTTCAACCTTTATCTGCCAACTTAAAGCCTTTTTTAGGCAATGCCAAATAGACCAACCTACTGACACAGCAAACTAAAACCTAAAGAAACCTAAAGGTGTTACTGTTCATTGCTAGAAGCCTAAACAAGAAACAGCACCCTCTAAAAGTTCTTCTCGCTGTGGAGAATATAGACATCTGTGCTGTTAGCAAGACATGATTTAAATCCCCAGAAAGTACTTTAGCAGTGTAAGGCTTCACTGGCTTCCACACATTTAAACCATCAACTGCACAGACAGGGCAAAAGGTGGAGGAGACTCAGTCTGTATTAACAACAAACATAACTCAGGTCGTTTAAACAGGACAATGCCCTGGAATTTAACCTAATGCATATCACCTTTGTCAAAGCCCCATATCATGTTCCAGCAAGCTATAGGTCACCCAGTTTGTCCCTAGAATTCCTTAGCTGGTACCTAGACCTTTGGGAGAGACTCGCCATTAAACCAAATAGCCTGTAAATGAGAGAGTTTACCTGTATATAGACTGGGAAATGTATTTTGCCACATACTGTCAGACCCAATGATTCTTGGACTTTATTAACACAAGTACCCTTGACCAGATAATGTGTGCACTCTCCCAGAGGGTCATACATACTGGAGTTGGTACTCTCCTGTATGGGAAAGAGCTGCACCCCACCCCCATGTCATGTCCTCACTGGTGAGATCAGACCTCAAAGCTGTAGCCTTCAAAGTAAAAATCCACTTCAGCAAACCCTGTAACAGTTAGGAACTATTCCAAATCTGACCATATCTTATAAAGTGAAAGTTTGCCAGAATGCATTACCTCTCCCAATCCTGAGTTCGCAGCAACCTATGCAGAATTGTTTGTAGAGACACTGTACTACCTTGTAAGTGGCTGTATAGAGGCTGCTGTACCTACTAGAAGCAAGTCCAGGTAAACTCTAAAAACAAACTACACTGGGGAAATCCTGACCTAAATAGGACATGAAACAAAAGGAAATAATTCATGGCTAAAAATCAAGAAGAGCAACGCCCATAAGAGCCCTCCAATTAAACTAAACAGGAAACTGAGAGGACCAAGTCCACCAAGGCAAGGTCATGCCTACTAAACCTGCTGGACTAATTTTGAGAGGGTCGCCAAGACGCTGGATGAGGGGAAAACTGCATACTGCCTACTTGGACTTGGCTAATACATTAGATGCAGTACCCCTAGAGTCTAATTGACAGACTCACAGAATTGAGCATGCACCTCTGTAGTTCACTGGATTGTCACCTGGCTCACAGAGAGAACCCAGGAAGTCAGGATTGGTGAGACCATCTCCATTAAGAGACCAGTCACCAGTGGGTTTTCTCAGGGATCCATGCTGGGACTGCTGCTGTTTAGCATCAATATCTCTGTGATAAAGACAAATATCAGGGGTCTTTGGTTGCTCGGGTTTGCAGATGAATGCAAATCAGGAGCTATCATAGACCCCCCCCACCCCCCCATGAAACAAGCCTCTTACAAAAGAGTCTAACACAGAAATGACTGGTGCCAAAGTCATGGATTAAAACTCGGTGCCATGAAATTATAGTGCCTTTTGAGAACTGCCACCCAGGCTGATTATTCCATCGATAAGACATCCCCAAGAGTTGACCAAGTACTGCGGTATCTGGGAAAATGTGTAGATAGCATTCTGGCCTTTGACCAACATGTGGCCAAGGTAGTAAGAAAATCATTCTGTGTCACCCAACTTATAAGTGGGGGCATGGTATCCAGGTCCAGGGAAGTCATAGTGCTGCTTTATTCGGCCCTTGTTAAACCCATCATTGAGTATAATGCCCTCTTCGGCATATACCTGACCAGATATATGCAACAGTTGGAATGAACACAAAGGTTCCTTACCGGTGGCGTACAGGGTATAAATACACAGTCTTATGTAGATCACTTTAAAGCGGTATCTGTAGACTGTGTCCTAGAGGTTACTGCGAGGCGATCTATACACGGTCATACAAGGCATCCTTGGATCCAGCTCTAATGGGTCTTTTGCACATATGCAAAATGAACAGAATCAGAGCCACTAGAGCCAATGGATTATTTTTTTTCTTGTGACCTAAATAAGGTGTCGGTGAGACAGATGGGTCTCTCATAGGATCCCATGCTGTGGAACAGGCTCCCCATCCATGTGAAGCAGAGTCCATCCTTAACCCAATTTAAGCATAACCTTGAACAATGGATAGGGAATATGAAATTCACCCCAAGTCTGGCCTCCATGTCTCTGATAGTTTGGGCATTTATGTCTTCCTCTAACATCCTCTCCCCCGTACAAATAACCTCTAGAACTTCCTAACTAAAGCCCTTTCCTAATAAAGGCCCTGATGGTCATAATATGGTGCATAAATATGTACTAGGCTAAGGCCTGGAACTCTTTACCTATATCTATCAGGTTAATAACCTACCTCCAGTCCTTTTAAACCTGTCTGAAAGACTTCCTTGCCAAAACCTGGTTCCGTTTTTGCTTAATCCCAAGATTAAACACAAAAAGTTGCTGTCCAAGAAAACAAAGGCAAGGCCCCAATAATGGAAAAGCACCCTTCTCCGCTTTAACAGGCAAATAAGACAACTTGTCAAATCCTCCAGGAGCTCATTTAAGAGAAACCTATCAAGTGCTGCCAAGGATAACTACAAGGCCTTTTACAGCTATGTACGTAACCTAAAGGGTAGGACTCAAGCATGTGCAGAACTAGTGACCAACAGTATCTCACACACTGACCCCACAGAGAAAGCAAACCTGCTAGCTGATAGGATTGGAGAAAATTTCACTCCCTTATCCTCTCCTAACTTACAACAATTCCTCCCTCAAACTTCCCCACCCTTCTTACATATCTGAAGAGCAGGTCCTCAAAGCCCTGTTCAAGGCAAAAAAAACATGGCTTCTATGGGACCAGATGATATCCCAGGCTGTTTTCTAAACAGGCTAAAACATGAACTAGCATCACCACTATGTACCCTTTTCAGTCATAGCCTAACCACAGGCTTTGTTCCTGTGGAATGGAGAACCGCTACAGTTATTCCCCTCCACAGAGGTGGCCTAGCAACAGACTCACGGAATTATAGACCTATAAGCCTGACCAGCCTCATCTGTAAGGCCATGGAACATATCATTACGGACCTCATAAAGACATGGGTGACCTCCAAACCCTGGATCCTACCCAGTTCGGCTTCATGAAGGGCAGATCCTGCTTCTTAAATCTGGTGGATTTCTTTGAAAGTGTGACCAAGGCCATTGATGAGGGTAAATCTCTGTGTACACTGCATACCTCGACTTCGACACAATCCTGCATTCAAGCATTATCGATAAACGTAGCAAACTGAATGTAAACCCCTTCATTGTAGGATGGGTTGCTAGCTGGCTTACAAACTGGGCACATACTGTCAAATTGGGTGACTCCACATCATCCAGCAGACCTGTTACCAGCAGGGTGCAACAGGGGTCAGTGCTGGGTCCCCTACTGTTTGGTATATACTTCTCAGAAGTTCATGTCAAAACTAAGGGGTTGGGGCTGACCAAGTTTGCCGATGACTGCAAACTAGGTGCAGTCATTGAATCCCCAAATGATGTCAGTATATTCCAGTAGGGTCTCACACAGACCGATGACTGGTGTACTAGTCAGTTTCAAATGGAATGCAAAGAAATGCATCATCATTCCCTTCAGCGCAAACAATGTCCCTTCACACTGTCAAATCAACGACAATAGCCTAAGTACCCATAAAGTGGTAAGGGACCTGAGATCACAGGTTGACTGCAACCTTAACTTTGACCACCACGTGTCGATTTTAGTAAGGAAAGCTTTCCATGTAGAACACTTGATTAGTAAAGGTATTGCCTCAAGAGTAAAAGAGGTTATAATCCCCCCTATACTTGTGTGGCTCATAATTGAGTATAATGCCCCATTCGGTATGTACCATATGAAGCACCTGCAGCAATTGGAGAGACCTCAGAGGTATCTAACAAAGAAGAGCAAGGATCTCCAGCATATGCCTTGCATGGACCAACTAAAATCCCTGTCACGATACTCCGTAGCATACAGACTTCTTAGGGCAGACTAGTGTCTGACCTACAGAGCAATCCAAGACCCAAAACTAGTGAACTTACTGCATATCTGTAAATCAAATGGGTCTAGTGCTACCCATTCCAGGGACTTAAATATGGCCTGCGACTTAAATAGGACATGCTGGAGGGACAGATTTATCTCCCAGCGACTGCCATGTCTTTGGAACAGGCTACCAATTCATGTGAAACAAAGCATCTCTGTGACGCTGTTCAAGAGGAGCCTGGAAAAATGGATGGGTCACCATAAATTCTTAGCGCTCACAACCCTCCTGGACATGGGCAGTCATCACTAAATGCAATCTTTGGTATTGACTAGCACTTCTATGGTATTACATTAAGTTGAAACAGCTAGGCTTAAAATTACCTTTAGTCGCTAGTCTAATAATCTCCTTAATAATTAACTATATCCCTAACTATATACAAGTGCCTCTTCATACCTTATCACCTCCTTAATCTCCCTTCTTCACAACTTCCTTACTTCAGTCAGTTATTCACCCTTGACTGTCATATTATGTCATAATCCTGTCTTTTCTCTCACTTCATATTGCAGTTCCTGTTTGAATTATAACTTAACTTTAATTTTTTCTAAACCTGCTAAAAGTTCTGTAAATATTAAATAATTGTCATACAGGTTGTATCCATTTTAACCAATGTTATCACATTATGTCTGATTTGGAGTAGTTATTGTAACTGTAGATATATTAGTATTATTTTTGAAGATAGTAAAATTATTTGTAAAATGCTTTTGTAATACTTTGGAGCTTTTCTCCATGGACCTCTGCTAAAAATGGGGACTTACCCAATCAAAGTTTCCTGGCAATAAGATGTCAGTAAATAAATATAAGTAAATAAGTCGAGAAGAAACATTTCTGGCTGGAAAAGACCATGCAGTTATGTTCTTACCACCTTCACTGAATTATCACTTGAGACATAGGCAAACACATATTTATATAAATGAAAACAAACCATGTGAACATGTTCTCAGTTTACAGACATTATGTATCACTTCTGTTTTTGCATGTAATTATCATCAGTCCAGTGTTACATAAATTGATCAGTCTGATGTCCATTTCTTTTATGCATCACCACCAGGTCTACGGATCTGACCTCGGATCCGACTTGGTCATTTTTTCCAGCCTTACGTTCTGAGCCTCAAACTTCTCCCTCTCCCATAATGCCCCACTCCTTCTTTAAACCCTCAGATCTCATTTGCCGCCTTCCATCACAGATGCGATTCCATAGTCTCTGACTCAGATAAGTGTTTTGACTTTTTTTTCCTAGCCTATAGTGAATTCTGCCTTATTCGCTCTAGTTATATCTTTGTCAGATTTAGTTCTAGTTGACCCTAGCGGTCCAAGGATCTATTCTGTATCGTGGATTGTCCCCCAGGTCTCCTATATGCTTTTCCTCTGATTCCGAAAGTCTTACAGAAAAGCCAGCAGGTTGAAGACCAATCTAATCCTCATTGACTCCTTCTTGGCCTTGTGCTTCCCCCTCCTGCAGTCTCACAGCAAGTATCCCCCTTGGATACTGGATCCCAGGGAGGATCTGGTTTCCTCCATCCGAACGTCAGGGTCTTTATTTCCGATCCCCAAGACTAACTGCTTGGTTTCTCCACTTCCAATGATTGTATGAAAGTCCAGGCTGGCCTCCCTGGTTTGAGGAATTGTACTTCCCTCTCAGAAGTCCTCCACCAAGAGAGTATATAATAAATGGAAGAGATTTTTCATTTGGGAGACTGAGCAGAATTTTGATCCCTTTTCTGCTTCTATTTCAGATATTCTTTTGTTTCTCAGTTCACTTTTTCACACTGGAGATAGTTTTTTCACTATAAAGTTACAATAAGCAGCTGTTATGAATTTTCACATAGGAAAATGTAATTTTTCATCTTTCCTCTCCACTTCAAGATTATGCAGGGCCTTCATGAGTGGAGTCTTTCCTCTCAGACCTCCAATAAAAGATCTATCCCCTACTTCGGATCTCACTCTTCTGCTTCAAGGCCTTACTCAGAGACCCTTTGAACCTGCCAGCTCATGTGACTTAAAATATTTGTCTTGGAAGATTGCCTTTCTAGTGGCTATTACTTCAGCAAGAAAAGTGTCGGAATTGCAAGCTGCATCTTCCCAGCCACCTTACATTACCTTCTTCAAAGATGGTCTCCCCCCTCCAGAATGAATACTTCAACTGAAGGCTGCCACAGAAACAAATATTAACTAGACCATTCATTTGCCTGCAGTCTTCCCTAATTACTCCAATAAGGGTGAAAATGTGCTGCACTTGTTGGATGTACAAAGACAACTGTGCTTCCATTTACACAGAACTAAACCACACAGGAAATCTGAACAGTTATTCATCCTCTTTTCACCAAATAGATTAGACCAGGCCATATCCAAGATTACTTTAGCCAAGTGGATTACTGATTTGTATTTTTGCAATTTGCTCCTAACATGGCATGCAATTTCCCCATCCTGTTGCAGCTCATTCTACCAGATCCATTTCTACCGCGTCTGCTGTCTCTGCAAGAATTCGTATTGATGAAATTTGTGCAGCAGAAACCTAGTCCAAATTTCATACTTTTGTATCTCACTATAAGTTGGACATTATTTCTAGAAACAGAGCATCCTTTGGCTCTGCTGTACTCAGGCATATCCTTCCTTGAGGGCCACCCAGAGTTTTCGTAGCTAGGGACTCTGACCCAGTGGTGATGCATAATGACATGGAAGACATCAGAATAGAAGTTATGTACTTAACCGTAACTTGGCATCTGTGTTGTCCAATTTCATTGTGCATCACATCCCACTCTCCTTCCCCCCATCCTAAATCAGCTGAAAACAATACAGAGGATATGGGAACCCTTAGGTTCCTAGTTTAAGCTTCACTGTGGTGCTTTCTTTTCTTTTTTTTTTCTTTTCCAGTAGTATAAATCTAAATAATTTTTGAGAGGGCAGCAAACTCGATCCGAGAGGTTGGAGAAGGAGTAGGGCATTATGGAAGAGGGAGGAGTTTGAGGCTCATTTTGTAAGGCTGGAAGAAATGGCCGGGTCAGATCCGTAGACCCAGTGGTGATGCGTAATGAAGTTGGACAACACAGATGCCAAGTTATGGTAAGTACATAACTTCTATTTCCTGCCTTCCTTTAAACCTCACTCCTCTAAAACATTATTCTGCATATACACATCCCACAATTTCCATTTTTCCTTGTTATTTTCTCCTACCCTTTTCTAAAATATCCCATTTTATCTCTATTATAATATTCACCACTTCAAATACAATTGGTTTAGACTTTGATTTCCATTTTCTAGTAATTGCTTTTTTTGACCACCACCAGAATTAAACTTCACAAGGCCTTATGTCTAGACAATTCAGATCCTGTACTTAACTCAAAAAATAATTTCCTTTGTTCAGATCAATGGCTCACCAGATATTTCTGGCAAAGTACTATGTATGGATTTTTTAAGTCTGTCAACTCATTAAATCCCAAAACATATGTTCCCAGTTACCTCTTTCTTCCACATCATACCATCTACTTTATCTAGCCGGGAAAATTTATTTGTGGAGTCTGCTGGGGTATAAAAATACCCATACAAACACGTCCAAGCAAAAATCCCAAATCTTCTAGACTTTGTTGCATGTTTTTGGAGCTATACATATATCCTGCCATTGTTTCCTTGTGAATTGCTTATCCAGTCTCGCTTCCCAATCTTTTCTAACCTCTTTTGATTGATTCATGTAGTTTATCATAGTGTTTTATATGTCCTACTAATTATTCTTTAACAGCCACTTCTGTTCTTGATTCAACTCTGCCAGGACAGGTCTTTCCCTTAGGATCCCCCTATCCCTTCCTCTTTGCCTATACTCTATCAATTTGTGACAGGGAAGGGAGTTTCTAGCCTGCAGTCCTAATGTCTTCTTGGCCTCTTCCCACTGTTACCCTTCTCGCTTTTTAATTATCTGCTCCTAATACCTTGGTTCTTTTGTTAGTTTTCTCCAATAAATTACGGCTCCCCTCTTTCCTATTCTCTGTACTCCTAGTAGCAGTCATCCCTATCAGCAGAATATCATTTTTCCATTTCCATGTTGGCTTAGTTCTTAGAATATATTTATAAAGTAGCTGAAAGTATTCTTCTATATGGCTGTTATTTTCCTTAAGGATCTGCATCCAAAATTCCAGTCTGTCCTTATTTGTTGACCCCCCTCCCCTGGCTTCTTTATCATCCCTTTCCTCTTTGAAATATAGCTGTGCTTTCTACTTGTGTTAGGTATGTGAGCCTTAACTGTGTAGCTCTAAAACATCACTTCAAATTGCTTAATCCTAAACTTCCTTATTCTATTGGGAGGATAACTTTATCCCGCTTGCCTCTTGCCCTATTCCCCTCAAAAATAAAATCCAGCAACCCTTTATTAATTATTATTCACAACTTTTCCTTTTGTTGATAAAAATATGCCTGAACTGTGTATAAAGCTAAAGGTGCTAAAAACATTTTTAAGGCTTGCATGTTGCTCTCCATTAGGCAAGAGCTTCCACTTTTCTGTTTTTTATATCAACTTCTTTTGCTTAGTCTTTTCCCATGTATCCTTGGGTGTCATAAAAGAGTCGTTTGAATCCATAATCTTAAGTATTTCATTTTATCATGTTCCCATAAATATTGGTATTGCTGAACCAATTCATGTGTGGGTACATAGTTTATAGCTATAGCCTTTGTTTTAGCTTCATTACTTTTACATCCTGAAAAAAACTCAAAACTGTCTCAGAACACTGAGATGTCTTTTTTTCTGGTTCCATCAGGTGCAAAATAATATCTGCAAATAAAGCCAACTTTTCTTGAACACCATACCAATTATGTACTTGAATTTCTCAATTCCTTGTTTTCTTTGCCAGTGGTTCTAAATGTAACACAAATAAAGGGGTAAGAGGACACCTCTGTCTGGTTCCTCTATTCAGATGCTAGTTATCAGAGAGGAACCCTCCCGCTTTGATTTTTGCCTTTTATCCCTCCTATATCCTTCTAATTCAACACATTATTATATCAGGAAATGCAAATAGTTTCATTGAGCTAATCAAAAAATCCCATCTTACTCTGTTAAAGGTTTTATTTGCATCAAGATCCACCAATAACAGCAGTATTTTCTTAAATTCTGCTTCCCTCTGGATCATTATTGTTCCATTAATGTCAGGTGTTTGCCTCCCCTCCACAAAACCACATTGGTCCAGTCAATTTTGACGTCACTTTTGCCATTCTTTTAGCCGCTATCGACATAAACACATTATAATCAGTGTTTAAAATTGAAATGTGCCTATGTGAATCTGGATCAGATGGGTCTTTACTATGCTTAGGTAATACAGCCACCACAGCTTTATTTCTGGATGTTGGTGCCTCCCCTCTGTTTAAAATACTGTTAAACAAAACCTTCAGATCTTTATCACTTTCTTCCCTCCTAGCTGCCAAACGCCCACTGGAATACCATCTGTCCCTTGGGACTTTTCTGCTGATTGGTTATACATCTTCATTTTTTATCTAATCTCTTCCTTTCTTAACTGTTAGTTGTTGAGCATCATCTCCCTCTAACTTTGGAGTATTTAAGTCATCCATAAATATTTCCATTTGTACTTTTTAATAATTCCCCTACTTCACTGCTTTATACAAATTTTTATAAAATTTAAGGAATAGCTCTGATACCTCTGCAGGATCTCTGATTATTTTTTTAGGCTTCCTGGGTTTGGCAACAATCTTTTCTGCTATGTGTTAACTTAGTTGTGTTAAAAGTGCATGTTCTAGAATTACTGTCAAACCAGTTGCTTAAGAGCAGTCTTTCTAAACTCATTCATATTGTAGAGGTACTCCCTTATGTTTTTCTTTAGCACTCTGCAAATGGGCCTCCTCTTCTGTGAGATTCACCTTATTTTGTAGTGCTTTAACTTTTGTCAGCTCCTCTAAATAATTTTTACTACCTTTTAACCAATTTTTATTTCTATCCCATTTTTAAACAGCACTTTCATGTTATTCCAATCACTAGCTATAACTTTTGGAGTAGTTTCTATCTTCCCTAATAACTTCTGGATAATTTCCACTTCATATTCCTTAAATTTCTCTCAACAGGCAAGTGGGGAAGTGCCACTGTCTCATCCTTACTTCATTACCCTGCATTTTTATTATAATATTTATTGGCACATGGTCTGAAGTAGTTATTGGAAGTGTATCAAAGTTTTCAAGTAAATTCACATGTTCTTGTGAAATATAATTTCTATCTAGTCTAACTCCGTTATTGTAACTTGGGGAATATGTAAATTTCTTGGCGGTCCTGTTACTGAATTCAGGTCTGTTGTACGTAAAATATTTTCATAAATTTCTTCAGAAAACTACCCTGTTTTGTTATATTTTCCATTCTAAGACCCCTCTGATGCATCCTAAGTGCTGCAAATCAAATTTCATTCCCCATCTATAAATGGTAATCCCTGCTGAAAGTTGATTATCTGTCTCATTTTTTTTTAATCTCCATAATAGCAGTTTTAGGTGGAATATGAATACATACCAGAGTAAATCTCATCAATATACAGTTGCCCCTACCTACCACAAATCTGCCATTATTATTAATGCTTCCTCTTCTATCACTACTGGATCTCCTCTAGCAATTAATATAAGTACTCTTCTTTTCCTTTGTCCCTGATCTGCAAAATATTCATCCGGAAGTCCTTTCTTTATCAAATTCACATGCTCCGCTATCACTACTGGATCTCCTCTAGCAATTAATATAAGTACTCTTCTTTTCCTTTGTCCCTGATCTGCAAAATATTCATCCAGAAGTCCTTTCTTTATCAAATTCACATGCTCCGTTCTTTCCAAATACATCTCCTACAACATTGTCATTTGCACCATGCATTTCTTAATGTAATTAAGTATTCTTTCCTATTTGTTTATATCTGTGAGACCATTCACATTCCAAGATAATATAAAAAGTGGTACCATTATAGTAATAAGTCATGTTTCACAGTTTTTTTTTAATATGCATCTCCAGCTTTTGTTGTACGTGCACTTGTTAATGTTTGGCAGGTTAATACTTTAATCATTTTTTTTCCTCATTAACAGTAAAATCTATGTCATGTTTTACATATTTTATTTTAGTGAAAACCTTCAAAAAAAAAAAAAAGAACATTCCCATAACCTATTAACTTAATACAAACACAGATGACAATGTACATCTTCAAATAAAGAAGTTTAACCCTTCTAAAAGGAACATTAGTACCAAATACACAGCTGCTAACATGGGCTGTAATTTAACCTGAAATTGAGGTTATCCATGTTATTGCTTGTGCTTCTCTTTACACTAATTGGTGTCTGTTCTAGATGTGAAACAACTTGCATGGTATTTTTTTTCAGAAATCCTTAACTTTTAGCCTTTACAAAAACTTGTGATCTGTCTTTTATTGACTGTTAGCCTGTCTTTATGGAAATGTAAGAGAAAAAGGAAAAATGTAGCCCTCTGCTGCAGCATGAAAACAAGCTGAAACATTTAAAAATATTCATTGTTCTCATTTACTTGTTCCCACTTAAAATGTATTGGATTAAGCCAAAGGTCTTAATTCAGACATTCACCTGTGCAAAAGTAGGAGAAAACATATAAGCTCTACATATATTGTGATGTGTACTTTTCCACCCCATCCCCCCACCTCAGCAACCCAGTATTACAGCCTTAACTTAAACATGCTTTTGTCTAGCGTTTCTTAACTTTTTGCACTGTAATGAATTCATTTCTTAATACCAAAAAAGAAAAAAGGGAGAGAAGAGGGAAAAATGTATCTGTTTATTTTAATAACTTTATCATATACAAGAACAACTGAAAGTACTTTTATTATAAAATATGCAATTTATATTGTGAAAAGTTTCATAGAGATACTGTTAAAAACAGATATTGTTTTACTTGGTTACCTTTTTTCTCCTCCTTCCTCTTCCTTAAAGTTCTTTCAAACATTAATGACATGAAGGGAAGCAACTGCTTTTCATTTCCCCACCAGCTTTACAAGGTCAAGAAAAGTCCACTCTTCCCACTTATTATAGGTTCATAGGATGATACTAGGGTATTGGCCCGGAGACCCTTACAAGTCTAGCCAAGAATTTCGCCCATGTTCCCTCAATCAGCACCTGTTTCCCCTGTGTAGCAGGGACACAGGTGGGATCCCAGGGGGTGTATTTTCTGTTTCCCATCCAGATGTCCAAGTTCCTGTTAGAGGGCTATTATGCAGCTGTATTTTACAAATGCAATTGATTTTTTTTGTAGTCTCACATTTATTCCTTAATTTGTGTGTGGATGGTCTTCTTCCTGTTCACCTCCATCTCCCGACTCCAAATTCTGGTTCGGTTCTAATGTACTTGTGATTCTTGTTATCAGCTCTTACGTTTTTCTGTCTCTTGACCATTTTCCTTTGGAACAGTGGTAAATATTTCACTGGTAAAGTCTCTCTGTGTGCATGAGAAGCAGAGTCCCTTTCTGCTTGATTGCTGACTTTTTGATGGACAAACTTTTGCATTTCCTTCTTAGCCTGCTCTGCATCAAAAAAATGACTTTGATCCTCCAGGAAAAAATGTACTGAAGACAGCTGGATATGCAGTTTGACTCCCACACGTGCCTCTTGACATGCCCTGATTACTGCAATAAATTTGTGTTTCTTCATGGTGTACAGTGAATAATCATTTTCCACAAACATTCCATCACCAACTTTTAATACTCTTCCCTTTTGCCACAGTTTTATCAGGATCAACTCTTTCTGCTGGCAGTCTTGTATCTTGACTGCATTCTTATGTCATGATTTGGAGCATACACATGGCGTGGTCTTCCAATTAGCAGTTCCTGCTGTGGAATAGCATCCTAGTTGCTTACATTTGTGTCCTATATAGAGGTGTTTGAGAGAGTTCTGACATGTTATGAAAATTTGTATAAAGCAGGGGAACTGGGAACCAAGAAATGGCATGGATGGGAATAGTTACAGACAACTTAATTTTTCCAAGGTTTGATAGCTAAGACGAGAAAAATGAAATAAAAACAATGTTTTATAATTAATCAGCAGTGAAGTGTCCAGGAACAGATGGTATTTTGGTAGAGATTGGAAGTTAGGAGGTTAAGAGAATAATAAAGATCTGGAAGGCTTTATTTGTCAATATTTTAAAGGGGGAGGGACCAGCTTAGTGGAAGAAAACCATGATGGCTGACCAAAAGAGGGTAAAAAATACCCTTCGATTTGGTTTCATGTAGACTTTGATTTTAAAAAGTGAATAGAAGAGCAGACTACAAAGGAGCAATAGGAATGAATCTATAAGGCTTCCAGGAATGCAGTGAGGAAGTCCCAGAAAGTTTTTTAGGATTTTTGCATGGAAGTATTTACTTGTGGTACAAAGTACGTATGCAGACTCCAGAGGATTTTTCCTTCAGTAGACTGGAGATGTTGTAGATGTTTCCAATTTTCTCTTTCTCCACTTACATGTTTTTAGGAGTGTAATGAGTTGTTGGATTTTAAAAACTTCCCTCTGGAGAACCTTGAGAGAAAATTTGGGAGAACAAATGATAGTAACTTAAGAAAGGATTCATTTGAGCTGCAATATAGGATCTGAACTGCCTAGACATAGTAATGCTTTGTTAAGTCTAATGCTGTTGGCATTAAAATGGAGTTACTAGAAAATGGAAATGGAAATAAAAGTCTAAATCAGTTGTAATGGATATTTTGAATTAAAGAAGATGAAATAACAAACTGTGAGATCTCTAGAAAAGGGTGGGAACAGATTTCCTTTGGGCTCTTTCACTCTGTGTACATTACAGCTGAGATAGTATGTATAACCAAGCAGTGTGACCTGTTAACCACTACATGCGCATCATGTCCAAGATTCACTCTGTGTTGTAATTTCAGCACCCAGAATTGTGAGTCCCAGAATTACAAAAAAGAAAAAAAAACAGTGAAGTTAAAGGAGAAAACTGTACAATGACAGTCGCTATTATCCTCTAGTTATTTTTTTGCAGGTAGCAAGCTGCACTACTCCCTTCATTGTTGGATGCTACACCCCCACTCCTTTTGCAGGGGACAAGCCCTACTGCTGCCTTCAGTGTGGGATGCTGCACCCCTCCACACCCCTGCTACTTCCATGATCACTGTACCTTACAGATGAGGAAATAGTTTTAAGCTGAAAAGGTCTCAGACATAGTATATATAATTCCCTATTTTCACATATTCATATTTTCACATATTCAGTCTCTCTATACTGGAAGTTGCATATGTGATTTTCAGAATTTAAAACAGTTATCCCAGAGCCTTAACACACAGATTGGATGTGTTTTGAAGTCATTGCAACCAAGATGCAGCACAGTAACGTCAAGGATTGGAAATTATTTTCTGACAGCAAGTGAAGTAGCCATTCTCAGTGTTGCCCAGTTTTGGAGATTTACTGTACTTGCACCTTTGATTTTTAGGAATCTCAAGTTGAGAAAGGTGGTACCTATATAGATTCATAGGAGATTACTAGGCTAATGGCTCAAGAGCCCTTACAAGCCTAGCCAATTTTACTTAGATTTTACTCATTCTTCCAGTGTACAGTGCATATAAGTGTGTTCACTTTCCCATAATTGGTTTTGCTGCTGGAGGCTGTGGAATTCATGATGATGATCTTGCGCTGTAAAGAAACATGTACAGTTACGAAAATGCAGAAGTTGACCCATTGTGTAGGCAAGAAAAAAAAACTGCAGTGCACAGCATAGGCCCCATTACAGTTGGACACTAGGCTCATATTTTTTATTCAGCTGTGCCTGGTGAGCACTACAGGGACTCCATGACTCTTGACATGTTCCCAGATTGTCACAGTGCATCACATACAGTAAGTTAATATTGCCAGATGGCATGAAAGATGGCCATATGGGATAAAAAAAAGAAAGAAAAGGAAGGATCGCCACTCCACACATTTTGTCAACATGGTGAGGGACTTGCTAACCAGGTTTGTAGGAAACGCCAAACTTTCTAGGCTAGTACTGTCCTGTACCTTTGCTTGCCTGACTGGTGAGAATGATTGATACCGAAGTGCTCACCCACAGTTAGCAGTCTGCTTTATCTCTGCACTGGTCCTTTTCATGTGGCCTTCCCAGACTAAACGGGCCATAATGTAATTGCATTGTGGTGGCAGAGCACCCAAACAGTGTTGCACACCATGTAACCATTGCTTGCTCTGCTATGCCTTGTCTAGCCAGCACAGAGTTCCCTCCATGACTCATGATACGGCAAATTCTTTGTCAAACAAAAATTATGGGATCTCTGTCATCCTAAGTCTAGTTTGAGTACTGTTTTGTGAAAGATGAAGGTAGATTTTTGTTAATATTGAGAGTGAATGCTATTTTTTGAAGTTTTTGAATAATTTCCAGAGCATAATTCAGCCCTTAAAAGTGACCGTTATTGTAACAGGGAACCTTTATATTCATCTGGATAAAGTTAGTAGCTGAGGGAATCCAAATAAACTATTAGGCTTTCCTTGTACAGTAGACTCCCTCTTATCTGGCCTCGTTGAGAACAGACCTTAGGATGGATAAACAAATGGCTGATTATTCAGAAAATGCATACAAAATAGCATTTAAAGGTTATAAATCAACTAGAATAACAGGATTTGTGTTGGTGTGCATTTTTCTAATGAATATGAGGTCTAAACCTCTGTCATTGTTTAGTCCAGACTAGGTGGAAGTGTCATTATTTAGTCTAGACTAGGTGGAAGTATTGTTCTTCTCTGTTGTCTTTTGCTAGGGCTCCGACAGAAATTTGATGGCTGGTTAAAGAGAGGCCGGAAAAGAGGGAGTCTGCTGTGTATATGATTTGATAGATCTTTGGAAGACAAATTTCTCATATAAA
>NC_056737.1:709797760-709830260 GCF_019279795.1 Protopterus annectens
AAGTTTGACATGTTATGTACAAAAATATCAGCTCAGACTTTTTTTTTTATATTTAGCTTACTTTGTGACCAAAAGAGTAATTCTTGAAGGTGGAGCTACCCCACCCATAAATGTGAACCTCTTTGATTTTGGTAGAAGATGGCTGTATTTTCTAGAATCAAAATTATTTGAGTGCCTGTAAGTTGTGTAAATGTTGGCTAAAATTTTTTTTCTTTCCCTTTAGGGGAAACTTAAATTTAGCAGTAAGGGAAAAGGGATGGGCTAGCTATTTTTTTTATCTGTGTATCTGAAGTAGTTAACTTCATTTGATCGTCAACCTGTGGGTTGTTTGATCCGGACCGGATCCGAGAAGGCATTTTCACCAGCATCTTATCCAAGTTCCAAGCTTCTCCCCTTACCAATAGTACCCCTCCATCTCCTTCCTTCCCTCAGATCTCGTTTGCCACGGCTTTGCCAAGCACTGTGGTCTAGAGCTCCAGGCATGGTAGGTGAATTTCTTCAAGTTTTTGTGGGTATTTTGCGTGGTGTTAGTGTAGGTAAGCTTCCTACTGTCCCTTACCTCCCCTTCCCTCCTGTTTTGATTCGCGTTCGTCAAAAAAAAAAAAGTATTGTGTCTTGTTAGGTAGTTTAGGCCTAGTCTCCCTTCCTTCCCCTACCTTCCAAATGAGTGTGTGTGAGTGTTGGGGCTGGGGCAGTCAGTTCAACTATTTTGTTAGGTTAAACTTTGTTGTTTGTTGGATATGGCTGTTCAGCAGGCTAAGCTGATCTTTAGGAAATGCACAGAGTGTGGCCATAAGTTGTCCCCTGCAGATGGCCACACTCTGTGTGTTGTGCATCTGGGGGAAGGCCATTTATCATCAGATTGCTCTATTTGTGTGGGGTTTAACCCCAGGGCCCTTAAGGATCATAGGGCTAAATTGATCCTTAAGGGACATCTGCCTGCGACGGAGGCGACTGCCTGCTCTTCTGTTGCTGTCATGGCTTCTACTTTAACCACGGTCTCCTCTCCCTCCCAGGCCGGAACTCAACCTCCCACTCAAAGGCCTGTGGTTAGGGAATCTAAGAAAGAAAGGAACAGGGACAGAGAGAAAGACAAGGGGAGGAAGAGATCCCCGGACCGTTCGGATCCGGTGGGTCCTCCACCCAAACAGACAATTGATGTTCATCGTGTTTCACTGTTGCAGTCATTACTCTTGGATTATCCTGCTGGCAGGCTACCCTCAGTTGGCCAGAATTATAAAGTCTAGGTCCAGCGCTGGTTGCTGTTGCCTCTTCCCTGACGTCAGTGCACCAGGGGTGTAAAAGATGCAGCCGACGCCATTTTCTTCAGTCTTTCTTGCCACGTGGTGCCCGAAGCAAAAGCAGTTCGCAAGTGCCGGTCGGCCGACTCCTGAGATTTTCTAATCTGAATTTCAGAACCAAAGTCTTCATTAAAGCCAAGTACCCCACTGGGGAAACTTTTTTCTTGCTCCAGACCAATGTCAGAAAAAGTTAACAATTGTATTTCTTGTGGGAAGCAAATACCTCATAAGGATTTTCACTCTTACTGTATTCCTTGCCTAGGCCCTGCTCACAACGTTACTAGCTGTCGGTTTTGTGCTAGATTTAACCAATGCACTATTAAGCTTCTGTTCGATTTTGCATTTCAATACTTTGGCCGGAGATTTAATTATATAATGCCGTCAGACCAGCCGACAACCGGAGTTTACAAAAAATGCAAGGATAAGGATAGGCATCCATGGTCCAAAACCGACGAGGCCTCTGCTAGGCCAGTCGCCAGTTCACCGGTTTTCAGTGAGGCGTTTTCGCAGCCCCTGGCACCTGCTACCTCAGAGCCACATGCTGCTTCCGACTCCCATGTGGAGCCGACTGGGCCTCTGGATACTCAAGGTATTGGACACTCGGAGCGACTGGGCCTCTGGATACTCAAGGTATTGGACACTCTGAAATCATTACCTCAGATGGGTCCGGAGCCGCTGTGCAGGCATCGGCTTCTGAGGGCGTCTTCAGACCTATACAACTATTTTAAGCCATCTTCAGCTTCAAATACAAAGACTAAAGCAGCTCTAAAAGAGAAAGAAACAAGTACAGCATTCTCCTACTCAGACTTCCATGCCTAAAAAAAACAGATGCTCAAAATGGCCGAAGACCTAATTACTTTGATCAAGGGCTCCCATCCCCCTCCTGATAAGAGGCCTAGGCAAGAGACAGAGTATGAATCTTCTAATCAGGTTTCTTTTTCCTCTGATTCCTCTTCTGAACAGGATTACTCCATGCTTCCCTATGAGGATTCTGATGCTGAAGAATCCATTCCTTCAGCCTCCCCTTCTGAGGATTATTCTTTTGGGGAAATCCTGCACACCATGAGGGAACATTTCCACTGGGAGAGCCAAGATTATTCTGAATCTAAGAAAAGGCTCAGAGACTTTCTGCTACTTCCTCAGCAAATACCCCTTGCTATTCCACCTGTTCTAGACATTGTAGATGTATTTTCAGAGTCCGGCCTGTCCCCTGACTCTTTATCCCCTGCACCTGCTAAGCCAGACAGATACTACAGGGTCCCGGATTCTCTTAAATTCCTATATAAAAACCCCGCTGCTGACCCAGAAACTATATCTCAGGGTCCCAAAGGGGTTAAAGCTTCCACTGCAAAAAACCCTGTCCCCTGTGATAGGGATTCTAGGGCTCTAGACAGATGGGGGAAAAAAGTCTACGCTTCTGCTACCCTGGCTGTAAGGGCTTTAAATTGTCAGTTACATATGCTTAAATATCAGCAATATTTAATGTCACTGCTTAAACAAAAATTGTTGACAAATACTGAATGTTCAGAGAACAAGGAATTGCAAGATTTATTGCATACAGCTGAACAAGTGGGAAAGCATACTTTGCAATGTGGTTATGATTCACTGGAGGCCTCTTTCAGGCCCGCTGTTACAGGTTCTGTTATTAGAAGGCATGCTTGGTTAAAGGAACAGAATCTGCCTGATCATGTTAAAGCAAAATTATTAGATGCACCATTACAGCATGATACTTTGTTTGGTACTAAAGCAGAAGAGATGTTGAAAAAAATGGAGGATAAAGCAAAATCCATGCAGACAGTCAATGATTTCTTACAGGTACAGCCACCCAGGTTTAGCAGGAACTGGCCTTCTAAAAATTGGTCTTTTCCAGTGTCGGACAGACCACAAAGAGGCAGATACAGGCATCCCAGAGGCAGATCTCAACCTCATGGCTCATACAGGCCTAAACCATGGGGTGCTCCTACCTCCAAAAGCGGAGAAGACAAATCACAGCCTTACAGGAAACGGTCCCAATGACTTTCCTCTACCAGATCCAAGCACTTTTCTTTTGACAGCCCCCTTAGGGGGAAAACTAGCACTTTTTTCATCAAATTGGCAAATGGTTACCCAAGACAAATGGGTCCTGAACATAGTGTTCCAAGGCTACAGGTTCCACTTTCACACTCTACCAAGGTCAAAAGGTATGCCAGACCTGCCACACAATCAATGGGCAGAGGCACAAAAACAAATTACAGCCCTCATGGACATGAGGGCCATTCAGCAAGTACCACAACAAGAGCAGGGGCAAGGATTTTACTCCAGACTTCCTAGTACCCAGAAAGGACAAAAGCTGGAGACCAATACTGGACCTGTCTATACTAAATATGTTTCTGGAAGTTCCAAAATTCAGGATGTTGACTGTACAGCAGCTACTGCCCATGCTGGGCAAGAAGGCTTGGCTCGTAACTTTGGACCTAAAAGAGGCATACCTGCATGTCCCAATCAGACAATCTTGCAGAAGATACCTCAGATTCATAGCTGGCTCAGTGCATTACCAATTCTCTGCACTGCCCTTTGGCTTACCTACCACGCCCAGGGTCTTCACAAAATGCCTGGCACCAGTAATTGCATTTTGCAGACAAAAAGGAATTCAAATATATCCCTACTTGGACGACTGCCTAATTCAAGCAGAGAACAAAGACATTCTTCTAAAGCATCTGGCGTTTATAAAATGATTACTAATTGGCCTAGGGTACACAGTAAATGAAAAGAAATCAAAACTAGTGCCCTCTCAAGAGATAATATTCCTGGGTGCAAGCTTAAATACAACTGCCCAGATGGCTCATCTCACGCCAGACAAACAAAAGCAACTGACTACCTACTTCAAGAAATTGGCAACAAAAACCTACTTATCTGCAAGGAAAATCCTGCAGGCCTTGGGTTTCATGGCATCCTGCGTTCTACTAATTCCATATGCCAGAGTGCATATGAGGAAACTACAATGGTATCTAAAAAGTGTTTGGACACAGCATTGCCACAGCTTGGAGGCACTCATTCCCTGCCTGCAACAGAAGTTTTGATGGTGGCCAGAAGCCTGTCACCACAACAAGGGTCTGCCATTCAGTTTACCCACAGCCAGACAGACACTGACAACAGATGCATCAGACTATGCCTGGGGGGCCCATATGGCAGGAAAATGTATTCAGGGCACATGGCCTGCAAACCAGATGCATCTTCATATCAATCAAAAAGTGATGCTAGCTGTTCAAAATGCCCTGACAGCTTTCAAGGACCTGCTTCATCCAGGGCAGTTACTGATAAAGACAGACAACACTACAGTCATGTGATACAAAAACGAGCAGGGAGGTACACACTCCTACCCCTTCTGCAGACGAGCAATGACCTTATGGGACACAGCATTGGCTTTTCAAGTTCACCTGCAAGCACAATTCCTGCCAGGAAAAACAAATACTCTGGAAGACGAACTAAGCAGAAACCTCATGGATCCCCACGAATGGAAACTGAATCCACAAGTCTTCAGCATGATACTAAGGAAATGGGGATGCCCAGACATAGATCTATTTGCCTCCCCTCACAACTGCCAAGTGCAGAGATTTTGCACAAGGATTTATCACAAGCAAGCATGGAAAGTGGACGCCCTATCCTTCAGCTGGAAAAATCTAACAGTATATGCTTTTCCTCCACTGCCTTTCCTTCCCAGGGTACTCCTAAAGGTCAGACAAGAGAAGCCAAAAATGATACTGATTGCACCAGACTGGCCATGCCAGCACTGGTATCCAATCCTAAAGAGCTTATCTCAAGATCCAGCATGGGTATTGCCTCAAACTTCTCACTTGCTGACCCAACAAAACAATCAGATCCTGCACAGCCAACTCAGGACCTTAAATCTGGCAGCATGACGGATAATGTAGCCATTCAGAACACTCCGCTTTCAAAAGCTGTTATAAATGTTATCTTGGAGGCCAGGAGGCCCAGTACCAGAAAATCTTATGCAGAGAAATGGAAGAGATTCTGTGCTTGGAACCAGGAACAAAGCATTGACACGTGCGTACCAAATATCCCTCAGATTTTACAATACCTAACTGAGATGCTGAGCAAAGGCCTTTCCTTCTCATCAATTAAGATTCATGCCTCTGCCATTTCAGCCCATTACAATACGGAACCACCTATCTTTTCTCATCCTTTAATAAGGCAGTACCTCAGAGGGGCCAAAAACATTAGGCCTCCAAGGAGAGCACCAATTCCGGCCTGGGACCTCAATTATGTTTTGGAAAAACTCACACTGCCTCCTTTCGAGCCAGCATCAACAGCAGATATAAAATTCTTATCCTGGAAAACAGCTCTGCTCCTAGCGATAACCTCTGCAAGGCGAGTCTCGGAGTTACAAGCACTCATGGCTGAGGAACCTTTCATCATTTTTCATCCAGACAGGGTTTCTCTGAGGACAAACCCTACATTTATGCCTAAGGTGGTGTCCAGTGTGGCCCTCAACCAAACCATTCACTTGCCTACCTTTTATACAAATCCACAGAAAAAAGGGTGAGAAAATTCTGCGTTCTTTGGACATACACAGGCAATTACACTACTACTTGGACAGAACTAAAGCTTTCAGAAAGACTGAGCAACTTTTAGTGTCATATGCTGCAGGATCACAAGGAAAGGCTATCTCAAAACAGACTATTTCTAAATGGATAGGCCATTGCATCCATTTCTGCTATTCTCAACATGGCAAATCAGTACCTAAGAGCATTAGGCCTCATTCCACCAGAGCAGCAGCCACTTCAGCAGCCTTCCTCAGAGGAGTACCAACCAAAGATATCTTAGAGGCTGCAACCTGGAGTTCAGTGCACACCTTCATAAAGCACTACCAGTTACCTCTTTACTCTAAGTCCTGAGCAGGCTTTGCCACTGCAGTTCTGCAGGGCCTCATAGCCTCTCCTAATCCTATTTAGCCCATACACCCATCCTCAGCTTTGGGATTCAACCCAAGAGTAATGACTGCAACAGTGAAACACGATGAACATAGTACGGTTGTGTACCTACCATAAATGTAGATGTTCGAGTGTATTCACTGTTGCAGTCCAGGTTACCCACCCACCATCCCCCTTTTTTTCTTTGCTGGGACTTATCTGCACTTCTCTATTCTATACAACGTATTTGGTGTATTTGCTTGTAGATGAAGGAAATGTTATTTTTGTGCATGCATTTTTATTGGCATATTTTTCAGCCTACCAGTTTGGGGGCACCTGACATCTAGGGCAAGAAAAACTGAAGAAAATGGCATCGACTGCATCTTTTATACCCCTGGAGCACTGACGTCAGGGAAGAGGTGACAGCAACCGATGCCAGACCTAGACTTTGGAATTCTGGCCGACTGAGGGTAGCCTGCCAACAGGATAACCCAAGAGTAATGACTGCAACAGTGAATACACTCTAACATCTACATTTATGGTAGGTACCTAACTGTACTTTTCTAGGCCAGCTTCCCCTCAGCTCCAATCGCCTAGATTCTCCCTGGAGCCGAAGGAGCTCAGGCCTCTTTCTAGGGCCTCCATACAATGACCCTCCAGGCTGGTGTTGGTGGCCTCTTCGAGGTCCACCAGTAGTTTATCTGAAGCAGACATGGACAAGATGATGCGAAGGTTTATTTGCCCCCAGATTCAGATGGGGGTCTTGCCAGCTCCCTCTCTCTGGCGGGGGAAGCTTGCTTCCCTTCTTTGCTCTGATATCTCCTTTTCTGATCTGACCCTCGGTATCCGAGTTCTTGGATCCGAGTGGTCCCGGAATCAGGGGGCCGGTGTTGATGGTACCAGGTACGTCGACGCCGGCCATTACCTTGAGCACATCGAATCTGGCTAGTTTGGACCCGAGTGGCTCTCTGAGCCAAGGCATCTGATTCGAGGGGTTGAGCTTTTTCCCGTTGGCACTGACACTGTCTGTTCAAGGTCTGACCGTCTGTATCTCTGCTCCGATCCCCACGACTGATCCGGGGAGAGCAGTCTCCTTACCAGTTCCTCAGGAGGTTCGCTCTCCCTCTGTGTTCGTAGTGATGGAGAGGGTCGAGGCCCCTGACCATTTCATCTGATTCTGCCCAGACTCCTTCACCTCTGGGTGCGTCCTTTGCCATTTTGCCCATGCATGGACAGCCCGTACTCGAGGTGCCCCTGACAGTTTCCCTTGAGGAACCTCCAGTAGTTTGTGAACCCTCTTTGGAGAGCCCCATCGAATCGGAGAGATCCCTCGCAAGTGAACGTGCAAAAGGATGCACCTGGGCTACTCTCCAGAGTCCCTCGCTGAGGATACCGACTTAGGGGAAGGTTCCCCCATATCACCCCCCGAGGATGTCTCCTTTGGAGACCTCATGGATATCCTGTGCCAGCGGGGGGGTTGGTTATACAGTTCTCTTTCTAACCCCTCCCATTCCACCAAAACACCTCCCGGACGTACCACCAGCTCAAAGGGAGACATCAGTTATAGAAATCAGAAAGCTGCTAAGGAAATGTCATCCAGCCCATCCCCCGAGATCAGGCTGGATCATGCATCTATTCCAGGTTATTTTTGGTGCCAAAAAAGACTGGGGACCCAAGGCCCATTCTGGACCTTTTTACACTAAACCTGTCAGTTGCCAAAGAGAAGTTCCGGATGGTCACGCTGCAGTCCAGCCTGTCTTACCTGCAGGAGAATGACTGGATGTGCTCCCTAGATTTCCAAGATGCGTACTATCACATCAGAATGCACAGACACTCCAGGAGGTTCCTCCACTTTTGGCTAGTGGCCAATCACTAGCAATTCTGAGCCCTACCCTTCGGTCTCACCACAGCCCCCAGGGTGTTCACCAAGGTCATGGCAGTAGTAGTGGCTCACCTGAGGCTTCAGGGGATACAGGTCTGTCTGTCTACCTGGAATACTGGCTCCTTGCAGCTCCCACCAGGCATCTACTTTGTCAGGGCAGGGATTTTTTCCTGGAATCATCTGACTTGCTGGGCATCACAGTCAACATAGCTAAGTTTTCTCTAGACCCTGTTCAGGTTTTGGACTATATAGGAGCGAGAATCGATAAGTCTCTAACCAAGGCCTTTTTAACTCCAGAATGAGTCCAGAACCTACGACTTCATATATCTGTGATTCTGCAGTCTCACCTTCCACCAGCCGAGGCAGTTTTGAGAGTCTTGGGTTCCATGGCAGCCACCATTACTTTACTCCCCTGTACTCACCTGCATATGAGAATTCTACAGTGGACATTAGCTGTCCAATGGTCCCTTTTAGATCTGCCTTTGACGCATCCTATTCACATAAGCAACGCATGCAGGAGGTCTCTTGTGGTGGATACGTTCCCCGAAGCTCCTAGAGGGACTCCCATTTCTTGCAGCCCCTCCCCAAGCCACAGTGACCATGGGCACATCCCAACTAGGGTGGGCAGGGGCATTGTTTGAGCAGGACAGTCCAAGGCACGTGGTCCCCGAATGAGACCAAACTGCAGAGCAGTGTTGTAGAAGTGAGGGCGGTCTTACTAGCGTTGCAGGCCCTTCATGCCTTTCTTCCTCTGGGAATGATTGCTATTAAGACAGACAATATTTCAGTGGTCTGGTACATCAACAGAGGGGAACCAGCTCCTATCCCCTTTGTTGCAAGGTCATGAGAGTGTGGGAATGGGTGATCTCCACCAGGTGCTTTCTGGTAGCAATGCACATCCTGGGTTGATCCAATATTCTGGCGGAAAAACTGAACAAGACTATCCTAATGCCTTTCGAGTGGTCTCTGAATCCTTGAGTAGCAGAGCAGATCTTCCTCGAGTGGGGTCGGCCTTGCTGCGATCAGTTCGCATCTGCTTCCAAAGCGAAGTGCAGCGAGTTCTTCGCTCTGATTCCCTCACAGGGGGGAATCCCCCAGGGATGCTCTGATCCATACTTGGCCTCCCGGTCTTCTTTATGCTTATCCCCTTTGCCTCTCATGACAACATTTCTACAGAAGGCTCACCAGTTGGGGAGCAGAAGTATCCTCATTGTCCCATTCTGGCCTCACCAAATCTGCTTTCTCTGTCTTTGGTCTGATCTTGTAGTTACTCCTCGGATTCTGGATTCCCATACCGGATCTCATTTTGCATCCCTCGAGGGGCCTTTATCCAGACCTGGACATTCTGAAGCTCACGGCTTGGCTGCTCCAGTTCCCTTGATTGCTAGGACTCCTGGTTTGTCTTCCCTGGTTAAGTCTATTCTGGTGGCAGCTCATAAATCATCCCCCAGAAATATTTACCATAGCAAATGGAAGCGTTTTTCTAGATGGACTTTCAGTGGGATTTTGGACCCTTTCACAGCATCTATTCCAGCGGTCCTTGAGTTTTTGTCTTACATTTTTCAGCAGGGTGCCAGCTCATCTACAGTGAAAGTTCAACTGGCGGCCATTTCCAATTTCCATGTAGGTGAGAAAATGGCTTCTTTAACTTTCTTTTGACTTTGCAAAACCTTTATTAAAGGTACCTTCCTTTTAAGACTCCCGGTTAAAGATCCTACTCCTCCTTTGGGACCTTACCCTAGTTTTACAAGCTTTGGTTGCTCTGCCCTTTGAGTCTGCTGCTTCTGTGGACTTGAAATTTTTATCCTGGAAGGCGGCTTTTTTGGTTGCTATTACCTCGGCTAGGAGAGTGTCAGAACTCCAAGCATTATCTGTAAAACCTCCATATGTGATTTTTCATAAAGACAGGGTTTCACTTCGTAGTAATCCTTCTTGTCTGCTTAAAGTGGCCTTAGAAGCAAATATCAATCAGTTTACATGTCTTCTTCCCAAATTTTCAGAACAGGGGTGAATATAAATTGCATTTGTTAGATGTGCATAGACAGCTACATTTCTACTTACACAGGACTAAAGTCCATCACAAGTCTGACCAGTTGTTTGTGTCCTTTGCTACGCCCTTTCTGGACAAACTGGTTTCTAAGGTAACTGTTGCCAGATGGATTTCCCTTTGTATTCTTCAAGTTTACAAAGATAAAGATACGTCTCTTCTGGGTAGGATAAATGCCCATTTCACCAGGTCCATGGCTACATCAGCTGCCTTTTGGTCTAGAGTGTCTTTGGACGATATTTGTTCGGCGGCTACTTGGTCCTCATCTCACAACTTTATTTCTCATTGTAAATTGGACAAGGTTTCCAGAGGGAGAGCATCCTTTGGCTCCACAGTGCTCCGAAATATCCTTCCATGAGGGCCACCCAAGGTTTTTGATAGCTGGGGACTCGTCTCACAGGTTGATGATCAAATGAAGTTAACTACTTCAGATAAAGAAGTAATGTACTCACCATAACGTTCTATCTGAGTAGTTGGACTTCATTTGTTATCAACCGTCCCTCCGTCCTTCTCCCTGACCTTCTATTGGTGCTTTTCTGCATTGGTAGACAGAAGAGAGGGCCTTTGTGACTCTCCTGTTTTTCTTTGTGAAGGAGTTTGGATCAGGTTTATGTGAGGGGGTGTAGCAAACTCGATCTGAGGGAATAAAGGAGATGGAGGGGTATTATGGGTAAGGGGAGGAGCTTGGAGCTTGGATCAGATGCTGGTGAAACTGCCATTTCGGATCCGGTCTGGATCCAACAACCCACAGGTTGATGACAAATGAAGTCTTAACTACTCAGATGGGAACGTTATGGTGAGTACATAACAACTTTTTTGTTGTATTATCAAAATATTATTTTTTTGCCAAACTTGTATTTGTGTCATTTTCACTTTAATATACAGTAAGTAGATTAAAGGAAAACTGTATGGCACTAAACTGACATGTCTGAGTACCCGCTACTGCATTTGTGCATTGGAGATTTTCTGTCTCAGTTTTATGACTGTACAAAGTAGAATCGTATTGTCTCCTGGGAGAAAGAGAGGATGAAGAACAACACTTGTGCAGTGTTCCCACCATGAAACCATTCAGCATTGCACTACTATAACAGAAGTCAATGGGTTGCTCAGTTGTCTGTGCCATGTAATTCCAGGCCATGATGTATGCACAGTTTCTATGGGACAACAGCATGATGTGTGCAAACGCAGGCACATTTAAAAAGGCAGAGCAACGGAAGAACTGTTATTCCACCAATTTTGACTGTAGCAGTTTCACAGTGAATGGTAGAAAATGAGCATGCCACTGCTGTTGTACCTCTACTCACATGTACCCATGTCAGCCTGCCCAGTGCAGTTTGTTAGAGCATTGCTTATTGAAGCAGTCATCAGCGGTCTACCCAAAGTCTGCTTGTGTTTTTTTACTTATGGCCTTTTGCAATAGAAAATGGCATTTGGCAACTACATCCTTCAGAGGTGGATTGGAAGGACATAAGCATAGGGGCACTGAGCTGGGAAGTATTTGAGTAGCCATTGCCTCACCTGGTCAGCTAACAAATGCACCACCTAATGTGAAGATGCATAAAGGTTGTTGCATGGTGTGGCAGGCCAAATTTACCTAAAGTAGTGGACTCATTGTATGCATTTCTAGGATCTAAGCAGTAAGACACTGAGCTGAAAATTCTCAGACCTACTTAACTGCTGCATCTGGATGTTGCAAATGTGTATGCTGTCTTGGTTCCCAGTATGGTACAAGGTACAGTGTCATTTTGTAACCAAAGGCCTGGTATGTAGCAGTGTAGTGTGATAAGTAGTATTTTGACAAGTTTTTGAAAGACTTCTATACTCGTAGTACTCACTGAAGTACTCACTGAAGCAGTCCACTCAGAAGGGAAACTTGCTTGTTGGACACTCCTAGGAAGGAGTTGAGTACACAGATTCTACACTGTACAATATTTCCATTTAACAAGCTTAGAATAGTTGACTGCCTTCTGCCCAGTAATCTTAGTGCAACTTTTTTGTTGTAATCACCACGGTGATACTTTTACAGCTTCCTGCAATAGTGCATTTGTGCTGTACTACTTAAATGAATGCTTCAGTAAAAGACTTTCTTGTTGTGGTATGCTTACATATTTAAGGCTAGAACTTGTCTGCAACTAGCAGAGTTTGGCTTGTTGGTCTGGGTATGGTTTTAAAGACCTATGTATCATTACACAATCTTGAGCCACCGTGTTGAAGCATTATTTTTGTCAGTGAAAATTCATACAGTTGGGTATTTTGAAAGGGAGGAGAGAGTATGTTTTGTTCTGATAAGAATGTTTTAAATGGGATTGGATGATGGAGAAAAGATAATGTACTTTATGGCTGTACTAGCAACAGCTTCGGTACTGCACTCACTTCCAAGTTTTTGGACTGCAGTTGACTCATGGAAAATTATCATTCTTGGGCTGCTTTTACTAGAAAGCTTCCCCCTTTTTGTACTGCAGATCTGATAAGTGCAGTTGTAAAAATGTGTGCAAAAGTGCTTTTCTTCATTTGCTTAGATTTTTCAAAAAGCAAGTCAAGAGGGGAGAAAAAATGTGAATTCAGAGTCTGGTTCATAAAACACAGCTGTTCTGTAATTTCCTTTTTCATATTTGTCAGTAGGGTTAGATTAGAATCTTGTAGAACCGTGTAGTTACCTGGAAGTGCATAGATGGGCCCATCGCCTTACCATTTACCTTCACTCTGTATTAAACAAAGCATTTTAAAAATTTGCTTTGTAAGTAGTAGTGTGCTGTTAGCTCCAAAGGTAAGATTTCATGTGATACATGGTACATTACATTTAAATAGAAATTATATATAAATGTACTACTATGATTTTTAGGTTTAAATAGCACTGTAATGGCATTGTGTCACTCTGGAACTTCCTTACTAATACTACACCTGGTATCCCATATCAGGTCTCCAGCAGGGTCTTCTGCATCTCTGCCCCACGCTGGTTAGTGGTGCTTTACTGTCTTGTATCACTCCACCGTCTTGTATCACTCCACCGTCATGACAGATGTGGATTGCTTTCCTTTACTTGGAAAGAACTGAGAGCTGTGCAAAGCAAGCCTTGAGGCATAGGACACTGCATTTTGTATTTATTTTAGTCTGCTAAACCATTTTATAATGTTTGAGTGACAGTCCACAAGTGTGCATTTCAAAAAAGATTGTGCTCCAGAAAGCTTTGTTTCAAGTTTCGTCAAAGTAATAAAATAGGTATGTGAGAATGAAACCCAAACAGAACAGTATTAAAATAAATGCATTTCGTTCCTCTGAAAAAAATTCCATGAAGTTCACTCTTTTTACTTTAATAGTTTTCTACCACCATCATCTCCCTCCATTCAACCTCCATTTTCTATTCAAATGGAGAGGATTTGAGGAGCGTAGAGGTACTGCATGTCTCAAAAGAAAGCGTTGTGAAGGTACGGTAACTGTAGCTTTTTCTTTCCTTGGTTTTATCAGTAGTGTAGTGGAACTTTCTTGTAAGTCTGTTATAAATTATTTAGTATTCTCAAGTTGCTGAATCATTTAGTTGTGTTCTGAATATTTAATTATTTCAGTAAGCTTTCTTCAGCATGCTTAGAACTGTAGCGCTGACTGATCTCGTTAGAGAAGTCTATTAGCATTTCAGTCTTATTTTTGGTTATTTCATGATTAACTTTGTATGCCAAACAGTATTGTAAACTGTCTTTGCTTAGAAAGGTATGCTTTTATTTTGTTTACAGAAATTTTGTATTCATATAGTGTGTATAAATAAATGCCTGCGGTGTACTAGTCTTTTGGTGTTGCTGCCTGTTAACTTCAGCTTGTGTGTGTAAAGAATGGAGCAATAAAAGCAAAGTAATAAATATTATTTTGGTGCTGAGCTTTGCAACTGCTAACAGAAAGGTACCTCTCTAGGAGATGCCTAAATACTTGAGTCTGGAAACTGGTATTTGTTGAATGAGCTGTTCTAACTACATTCCGCACTACTGCATTTGTAAACTGTATAAAATAAAGTTGTTCTTTGAAAACAGTCTCTGGACTGAGCCAGCAATTGAGAATATCCTTGCTTAGAACCCAGTGTAAAAAGTCTTGGTGCCTGCACTTAATGGCGCTATGTCTACATCTCCTGCACTTGTGTTAAGGAATGTGCTTATCTGAATGGCCCCAGTTCTTTCCTGCATTATCACAGGAAATTGCTGTATTTACTGCTGATGATGTTTTCTAGACATGTTAGCTCACTGTCAGAAAGGCTGTCTGCTCAGTTAGTGACAGTGCTCAGAAACAAACATCGGGTCATTAAGCTGAATAGGAAATTGTAATCCAATATCTGGATTTAGGATGAAAGATAGTCATGTTGTGGTTGTTCTTTGCTAAAGCCAAATGACTACAGTACAAGGCTTCCTCAGCCACTTAACTTTATCCCATCAATCCCTATCTGGTTTCTGTAGTACCTAGGCTCACTATTTGAACCAGTCATTAGATTCACTGTCAAGGGTTTATCTGTCTGTGCACAGAACTGCCCTGGTTTCTTAATCATGTTTTTGAGACCAAGTTAAACAGTGGGAAGAATGAGGAGCTCATTAAAAGAAAGAAATACACAGCCTGTTTTACCTGTCCAAAGTGTTGCTCATCTTGTGCGTACTAAGAAGACGAGGCTTGGGTGTTCATTTAAGTAGTTTATTATATACAAATGCATCAGGATGGATGGCAGGAACGTTAAACTTAAACTGAGTACTACATGCATGCATGCTTTCACTCTGGTTGCTCACTCAAAATGGCACTTGCATGTGCTCAGTACTTACATGCATGTGCTACTGACTGGAATGCTTCTTAAAGGTACATCACACACAGTGATATACATCCTCTCTCTTTACTGAGATGTCTCATATAAGCAATGAGATTTCAATAGGCATGCAATTTTTACAGACACTAATAAAGAAAACAACAGTCAGGTCCAGGTTACTGTGCATCTGGAACTAGGTATTGAGATGCTACCCTGATCTTGTAATGTAATTGTTAGGACTGGGTTCAGCAACAGGGATAGTCACCTGGGGAATGTTCTGCTTGAGGAGTCTCAAGGATTTTCTCAGGAACAGGGATTGCTGACTGAATGTCATCTGGGACAGGACCATTGGGCAAGTCACTCAGAGAATTAGAGTCTTTTGTCACAGGAAAGATGCTGTAACATGGGTTTGGACACTGGTAATAAATGTTTCTGATTTTGTCTGAAATCCATTCCTTGTGATTCCACAATATATGATCTTGGCTCTTGACATAAACTTTTCACAAATCCAATACGATCAAAACCTTTTGACGTCTGCATCCTCATTTATCTCCTCTTTTTGTAATGAACTGAGTGGTTTTCTGGTCTTATCATAGTAGGACTTCTGGGACAAACGCTTTCTCAACAGTTGGGCTTTCACTGCTTTGTTGTTTTTAGCACATGGAACCAGTAAATTTGCTGCTGACTGGTAATGTGGTTCTGGTTTGTCTCAACATAAGTTTCTGGGCAGGTGAATCAAGATGGTTATCCCGAGGAATGTTTGAGACTTAGCAAGTTTAGGAAAACATCAATATTGTCATGCTTGGCTTTATTGAACAGCTGTTTTGCACTTTGAATTGCTTCAGCCAAGTCGTTTGACTGCAGGTATTCAGGACTACTCATAATATAAACAAAGTCTCACACTTCAGCAAGTTTGAATTGCTGACTTGCAAACTGTGCACCATTGTCAGAAATAAAACTGTGTGGACTACCATGGACAGAAGAATATCTCTTCAACTTAGTAATGACAGTATTTGTATTAGATGTTAGGAAGTAGGTCAATCTCGAGCCAAATTGAATAAGAGTCTACTAACACCAAGTAATGACCATTCTACTCGAAGATATCATTGGCTGCTGTCGACCAATGTATTTCTGGCTTAACTGAAGTGGTTCTTTTTGTTGATGTAGCTTTGTACTATTACATACTGAACAAGATGAAAATACTTTATTTTTTGATGTAGAAGGCCAGAGTGTACTAGTCCTCTCTCCCTTCTTTTGGTAGAATCAGTTCTTGGGTGGCCACAATGCAAGATCTTAATATACTCTTGTTGTAAGGACTTTGGAACAATCACTTTTGGATCATTCTTGGTGATACCATTATCTGACAAAATCTCATCTTTGTATGGGAAATAGTGCTGCACTTCTACTGGTAAAAAAGATTGTTTTGACAGCCATCCTGTTTTGGAGAACTGGATCTGAAGCTGTGAGAGTTCTGAGCTCATAAAGATGTGTGCAAGAAAAATTTCTGACTTCCCTCACTTCAAAATCAGTTTGCTCATTGTCATGCTGTTCTGTGGTTTTCCTGGCTGATCTGGATAAATTGTCATCAAGGTAAAGAAGTTTGCCTTTCATTAAAACAAGATTGAAGTACTTTTGCAATTTGAGCATCATGCGTTGCAATTTGGCAGGAGCTGTATGCATTGGCTTTCTCAAAATAGTGACTAGAGGTTGGTGGTCAGATTTGATCTGGATAGGTTGAATAGAAATATAATCACCGAACTCCGAACATGCAAAGCACAATTGCCGAAAGCTCTTTCTTAATCTGGCCATATTGCATCTTGGTTTGGGTAAGAGTTCTCAATGCATAGGCTACTGGCCCTACCCTCTTGAAAATGAATGCATCTAGACCAAACGTAGAATCTTCACAGGAAAGAGTTACTAGTTTGTGAGCATCATAGCAGCAGAGAGTTGGTGGACTGGTAATTTTCTGTTTCAAGACCTCAAATACTCTTTGGTGTTGCTCTGACCATGACCAGATTACGTCTTTGCATGTCAGCTCTCTTAGCGGTGCTGAAAGTTGGCTTAAATCTGGAATGAACTTGCCTAAATAGTTGATCATGCCAAGAAAACATTGTAGGGCTTGGACATTGTCTGGAGCTGGCATCTTGAGAATTATGGTTTGCTTGGATGGATCTGATTGTAAACCTGAACCGGTCAACAAATGACCAACATAAGTAACTTCTCGTAGCCTGAATTTGCACTTCTGAGGATTTGGTTTAAGATTCACTTCACGTGCTCTTTCCAGAACTTTCTTGAGGTTTCTATCCTGTTCGACTTCAATATTGCCTCCTACTAGAATATCATCTACTATAATAGCACATGGATGGCCAGAAAAAATTTGCTCCATCACACGTTGAAGGACTTCACTGGCAGAATTTATTACAAATGGCATTCTCAGAAATCTGTGCCTCCCTAATGGCATACTAAATGTGGCTTAGCAGTGAAGATGTCCAGTCAAGCGAATTTTGCCAAAATGAATTCTTTGCATCTAAGACAGAAAACAACAGTGGCATTTGGCATGAGGGGAAACAACCTCCTCGACCCTGCTGATAGGATAATGAGGTCTGTTTAATGCTTTGTTCAAGTCTGTTGGATCAGTACATATTCTAACATCATCTGAGCTTTTCTTATGAACTATTACCATGGAAGATACCCATTCACTTGGTTCTACTGGACAGATTACTCATAGCCACACCATTTTATCTAGCTCAGCTTTGACTGTTCTGCTTAGCTACTGGAACTTTCCATGCTGTTCTTGTAACTGGGCTGACCTCTGGGTCTAACTTCATGGAGTACAAAACTCGTTGTTTGTCTGCAAACATATCAGCATACTCAGAGAAATCATTCAGACTTGCATGGTGGACTTCTTTGTTAAAAGAAAGTCCCATTTTCAAACGGTCTCTGAGGCCTAATAATGATACCAGGTGTCTCTTGACTACATAAAACTGCAAGTCATAGCTGTTCCCAGCAGAATAACATAAAAGCACTACTGATCCTTTGGTTTGAATCTCTTCACCACCATAAGCAACAAGCTTTGTACACTTTGTCAAATCAAGTTGTTCTGCAGCTCTTACTCTAGCAAAAGTTTTTGCTGACATAACATTGCATTTTGAGCCAGTATCTGCTTTGAGCTCTCCAAGACTCCCATTAATATGAACAGTACAAAAGATTTCATTCTTGCCCACAAATCTACTGCATTGACTGTTTCACCAAGCACAGAGACACCATCAACATAGAAAATAGGGTTGCAGCTTTTTAATTGATAAACTTGCCTCTTTGTATGCCCTTTTTAATAAAAGAATGCATCTTGTTTGATTTAGAAAACCTTTTGAAGTGATTCCACTTATTGTAAGAATGGCACTGCTGACCAAAGCTAAGCACTTTTTCATTTGTGTTCATGATTTCCACCACAGTTACGACAGTTTACCATAAGGTTTGCTATGAGCTTTGCTGAGTCACCCCTGTACTTTGCTGCTTGCATCTTAGGCTTTACTGAAGTAGCTATGAGTTTTACTAAAGTTGAAACTCCCTTGGGTCTGTATGTTTTAACCTTTGTGCTGCATACCATCTACGTTAGCTTTGTTGCAGCTTCTTCCAGAGCCATTTTCAATTTGTAAGCCTGCTTGTGTGCTTTTCTGTAAGTTCATATAGCTGACAAATCTCCATGGCCTTGTTTAACATTAAATCACTGTCTCAAAGCAAAATCTTTCTCACCGTGTCATTATTAATACCACACACAAGCCTGTCTTTTATCAATTCATCTCTCAAATCACCAAATCTGCATGTTTTAACCTTTATTTCTCAAGTCTGTTATATATGCTGCAAAAGTTTCACCGGGCTTTTGATCTCTTATGTAAAACAAGTGCCTTTCCATTGTAATATTTTTTTTGGGATTTCACATTTCTCTAAATTTTATGCATTCAGGGTCTTCCCGCGTTTCAGCCTGTGTACCACAATATGGCAGTCCTCCCCCTCCCCTGCAAATACAGCAGTTGCATACACAAGTGAATGCTCTTTCAGTGGCTTCTGAACCAGCTAAATTAAGCAGAATAAATGCCTTTGTATGCGCTTCTTTATCAGAAAAAAACAGCCTGTATGAAAATATTGTATTCCTGCTCGCTCTCCAATTTTCTGCAATAATGTTATCATACATAAGTGGTGCAGGTCTATGAAATCCTTCTGCCATGCCCACAGATTATAGGAAAACACAGTGCAGCCTTGGCCCTTGTAATTATGTATGCACATACAAACACACCAGGTACTTGTAATAATCAAATGCACAACAAACATTTTGAAAGACACTACTTTGCGTGCGAAATATTCTTTGAAATGACTCTATTTTGAGAAATAACTCCACTGCAATACTGCACACACTTGCCAATACCTTGCACATGTCCGATATTTTGAATAGTTTTAGTTAATGCGAAATAGTAGTACATGGGGAAAAAATATGGTAATTTTCCTTTTTTGTACATTTTATGTGACTGATAATGTTTCAGATATTTTCATAGTTATTTTGAATATTTTATCAGTATGTTGCAGTTTCAGACAATTTGATTAATTAGAAATTTGTTTTGAGTGTTCTGAATGCTTTCGTTTATATTCGTAGCAAAGGAAATCATTTAAGTGAGTTTTAGTACCTGGAATTTGTTTCAGACCTGTTTGCGAGTCATTTGAGCATTTGGGATGACCCACTACTGTATATTCCTCAATTTCTAACTGGTTGCCTCATGTCTGTAACTCTGTATCCCATTCTGACACCATGTTGCTGGTCTTGTACATACTAAGAAGAGTGAGGCTTGGGTGTTCGTTTAAGTAGTTTATTACATACAAATACATCAGGATGGATGGCAGGAACATTAAACTTAAACTATCTAACTGACTACTACATAAATAAATGCTTTCACTCTGGCTGCTCACTCAAAATGGCACTGTTGCTTGCACGTGCTTAGTATGCCCATTGACTGGAATGTTTCTTAAAAGTATATCTCACACACTGATCTACACAAAATACATTAAAAGACGGTTCCTATCAAAGGTAGATGGAGATCGTGTATGAAGTGGTTATCCAAACTTCTTCATGACCTGCGTACATCCTTATCTAGTGTATGTTCAGTCTAAACTAAGGTTTACTGTTGAGTTCCTTTCATTAATTTTTCAGATATTGGATTGACAGAACAAGTGAAAACCATGCATACCACATGCTGAGAGGGAATGGGGTCTCAGTAATCAAATTTTGGAAGAAGTGAATACTCGGCAGATAACGTGAGTTGTTCATAGACCATTCTGCAGTAGGTAGCTCTTGAGACACCACTTTTTTGATATTCCTAGCAAAACAACTTTCTTTTTTTTCCTTATGCCCTACCATAAGGGCATATACTTCAGGTTGGTACTCATAAGGTGTGTGTGTACATGTTTCGTGTATCTCACTTTGGAGGCCTTCTGCAGTGGTTAATTTTTAGAAAGAATTTAGAAAAGGCCTGACTGCTGGGAACAATCTTAAGCAGTAATGCTTGGTGAAGTGCAAGTGATTCTTTTGTATCTTATCAAGTCTCATTCTCTTGAAGTTTCTACCAGAAGGAAAAAAAAATAATTTTCTCAGGGGGAAACCCCCCCCCGCCCTACCCTTCTAAATTTGGAGTTTCACCTCTAAATATCCCCCTTACTTATAAATACTAACTCTGGTTGCACAACTATGGAGAAAAAAGAAAAGCCAAAATACTTTGAAATACTGCTTCTGCACATATTGAAATTGTACCTGCAGTGATGCCCTATACTAAGTAGTGCAGGGACTTCAATGTCATGAAGGTATTCTTAATGAGAACACCTCATCCCCTTTATACTCTACCTAGGGTAGAGAAGCCATTGTGAACAGATGATTAAGTGATCAAAGAACAAATGTCTGCAGTAAAGATATTATTTGAGCAAGGATCACATATTTGCAATTAAGATATTCTTAAGTCAGCAGTAGAAGCAGACACTGCCCTGAAAGAGCGTCTTTGGGTTCTTCCCGACAAGGCAGGGGCATTATTAAACTGGTTTTAAGGATAATTCTGATGCACATTTGGGAGAAAGTGTGTTTCGTCATAAACTTAGCCCTTGTGAAAGACCAAACAAGGTTTGCTACAAATAAGAGCTTGAAGCTGAGGAATCTTGAAGGAAGAGAGAGAATGACCAACAAGAACAGTGATTTCAGAGCCAGTAGCTCTGAACCAGCCAGTCTGAATGGGAGGACAATAGTTTTGATCAATAAAGAACTGAACTTCATGACTAAGTGAGGTGTAATGCAGAAACCCTTTAAAGAATTGCTTAAGCAGCAAGAGCTGGATGACATTTTAGCCTTCCACAAGGTCGTGATATGCAAAAATGCCATACACATGCAGCATGACTCAGTAGCCGGCTGAAGTGACATAGGATAACTACTACACCATCATGAATAGCTTGTTTTGTTTAGAATAAGTCTGAATGTAGAGCTCCCTGACAACTTTGATCACATCTGAAACTCTGCACAGGAGATTTAACAGAAGCAAATTATCTAAATGAGGAACCAGGTTTAAGGTTGAGCTGACTGTCACTTCAGTAAATGAGGATTTACTTGATTGTACTATAATAGGGTCCTGCACTGAGAGGACATAATTGCCTAAAACCACACCCTTCTCAACTACCACAGAACATGAAGGCTGAGTTTTCGTCTTATCTCTGGATTTGGCAGCTGTTTACAGTATCAGAAGGAATGGTAAAAGGGTCTCTAGGAACCTTTCCTCTCACAGGAAAAGGAACTCCTCCACTATAAGCTCCCCTTTGTCTATGTTGAGATGAGCAGAATGGGGAGAGAACATTGTTATAGCTCATACAGAAAAAAGGTTCACTGTTTGTTTTGTATTCACTGCACCCAGAAAACTGTTATTAAATAGGCTTAGATTCTTTAGCTCCAACAGAGGACAGGTGCTCTGCAGCACAAGGAGTCTACCTGCACATTTACTTTCCAAGGAATATGAGTTGAGTGGCAAGGTGATGCAGTAGTCTGTGGCCAGCTGCCAGACTTCATGTCCGAGTACATGGAATACAAAGACATGTTGCCGTGTTTGTTCATGTACTATAGTATGATCTGCTTATTTGTTCAGAGCAAATGTGTAGCCTAGACTCAGTTCTACTTCAAGAGCTTTTAGGATGAGGATGATTACCTGCATTTCCAGCTGGATTATATGGCAGCTGCTGTTTGGGTGTATAATTCTTTTGACATAAGGAGAAGGCCAGGCAAGCTCCCCAACCCACTAGCAAAGTCGGGTAGTTTGACAGATTGTATTGCTAGAAATGAAGACCTGCATTGTTATCAGTTGGAACTGCTCACTTTGTGAGTATCCATTAACAGAGATGGTACATTTTCTAAAAACGATCATGATGGTGGTTGCCATTGACTTCCCAGTCAAGTTCACTGCATATATTCATGAGCATGAGAGAGGGCCCCTGAGTGTCATAGCCTCTACTAGGCTGACGAGACCAAAAAAGATCTTAATGTGGACCTTTTACAGTGACGTCACTCTGGCTTCCAAACCTGTGACTTCCTGGGTTCTGCAACATAGAAAAGCATCCAGTAATGCCAAGATTAAGGCGAACATCTTTGTATAACACAAAGTAACTTCTCACAGTTTATGGACCCCCTCCCCCTTTCCTTGGTCTACAACCACAGGGAAAAAAATACAGGTGCCAAAATGAACAAGTCATCCAGGTGCAGAAGCATGTATCCTTTTCAGGAAGGTCTCCAGTATCACCGTAATTAGTGCTGTGCTGAATACTGCAGTCCCAGAAAAGAGCCTTAATAACAGCATCTTATACTGAAGGTGATACCCACTCAGAATGGACCAGCAGAACCTCCTTTGTGAAATCCTGACATTTGTGAGACAAGACAGTCCATGTCTAATGATGTTGTCCATACCCCTGCAAAAGACTGAAATACCAAATGTACTTGCTAAAATTGGAATTTGTAATTAAAACCTCCCATTCCTTTCAAAGCAAGTAAAAAGTAGAAGAGTTCTTTGCCTGCCTCCAAAGGATGAACAGTTGGAGGGAGGAGCTTACAGCTGTATGACAGAGCTGCTCATGATCAGAATGATAGTTTAGACATTTACCTCTGCAAGGCATTTAACACAGTCCCCCACCCTAAGCTTCTTACTAAACTAACTGAACTCAACCCTTCTGCATCAACTACTCTCTAGTTATCTTAACAGACAACAATCTGTTAGATGGCAGACCTTCTGCTCACAATCCCAGCTGTCCAAACAGATGTACCCCAAGGATCAATTCTAGGCCCCCTTTTCTTTAATATTTTTACTAACAATCTCTGCTTTGCCTGCTGCACCTCTTTTATAATCCAGTATGCTGATTCTACTCTTATTCCCTCTCTGACAACCTGCACTCCCTTACAGACTTCTTTTGACACTACCGAACACTGGCTAATCAATAACAAACTCATCCCTAACCCAAAGAAAGCTACGCTTCTTCTTTTCCTTCCAAAATCTATGTCCAACCTTAAAACTTCCTTCAGTCTCTCTTCCCCTTCCCCAGACAACACCATCATTCATGCAGACTCCCATACCAAACTTGTTGGAATCCCAATTGACAATCAGTGGAAATTTTACCCAACAGTCCATCAAAAAGACCAATCAAAAACTCTGTTTACTGTATAGAAGCAATTTTTTTTATCTATTCACTAGCTCAAGCCTACCTCCTCCCCTGCCTACCCTATGCTTTCATTATATTTTACCCACCTCCAAGCAAATCTTTTAACCAAACTTGAACAAACCTTACAAATCCCAGCATTGCCTTGCTTTTAACCAACTACAATGGCTTGAATTCCCTTAACTACTCCAACTTTCTCAGCTACTGATGACACATTGTCTACTGTACAAACCTGCCGATTGTCCCTCCATGTCCACCCTCCTATCCCTATACAAACCCTCATGATCCCTCCATAGCACCGACCAACTGCTACTTGAACACCTACAGGCCTAAAAAATCAATAGGTTGATTACTTTACATATGCTCGATATCTCAAACCTGAAATAACTCCCAACCAGTATAAGTTCTGTTCAGTCCTCATTTCATTTTAAAAGAGAACTGAAGAACTACCTTGCTAACTCTCCCTCCTGCACCTGTCACAACCCGACCTAACACATACTCGCCCAATTGTTATACCATAGCAATTTTCCTTGCTTTAAACTTTCATAAATATTAGTACTGTAGTCCCTCAGCTCTGCCGCTGAACAATACTATACTTAAATCTCCTCTTTCTCTTTCTTACCAGCTATACTTTCCACCCCTTGCTCTTCTCTTACCCGGCTTTCTTTCACTCTCTTGACTCCCCTAAACTTTTCTCCCTACCCCTGTACTTAAATCGTTCTAATTATTACTTTTTTTTTTTTTTTTTTCTTCCTTTCTACCAACTCGGTTTAGTCATTATAGATGCTTAAGACCTTTTTTCTGATACTCTATAAATCTTCATTTTTACTACAGGTCTCCAGCTCTTCTACATTTTAGCTATTGTTTTTGCTGAATTTTATGCTTTGTTAATGTTTCCACTACCACATGAATGTATGTTTGCTAAGTGCCCGTATTCATTTATGGCATGAATACATGGAGTTTCTTGTAATGTAAACTTTGCTATTGTTATTTTTTGTTGTGGAGCTTTTCTCCTCGGGTCTCCCCTGAAAGTGGCCACCAGCCCAGTGGGCTAACCTGGTTAACAAAGGACAAAATTTGTGGTGATGGCTCACCAGGCCATGGCTACTCGGGAGAACAAACCACCCACAGTTGTTCTGATGGGATGGTCAGAACATGAACTATTGGGACAGCAGTCATAAGCCATTCCACTGAGGCTTGACGTCCAGTGTAACCAAGGGGAGGCAATGTTACTTCATGCTTGAAGGCTCTGCTTATATTTCAGCAGATTGCTTCTTCCTTGAAAACCAAGATGCTCCAAAAGAGGAGTGATCTCTAAGATGGTATCTTACATTCTGTTACTGTTTTGCAGCCTGACAGCATCTTTGACATCTGTTAAGTCACTTTTCAGAACGTGATATAGGTTCTCTGACACCTTGTTCTTTGCTGTTGTGACTGCTATGTGAGCCTCTTTGTTAGCCAAACTGTATTCCTCTTTAGACTTGTTTGTTTTTTGTATATCCCACTTCTTCCTGTATTCCTTCTTTCTTTTGATAACGTGCTGTTTTTAAAAAGGATGGTGTTAGATGTGGGTATATGCCTTTAAATGCTGATGAGCTAGCTGCAGTGACTAACTTAGAAGTTCAGTTGAATTTTTTTGGAATATAGCCCTAATGAAAGTTGCACCACATCTCCTGCACGTTCTACTTAATGTCAGGGCACCCAGGAAGTAAGTCTGTATCAAGGCATGCAAGTTGTGACTTACAAAACGCGTTTATATCACGCTATCGAAAGATGAAAATAGCGAACGCTATTACATCGAACCTAAAATATCTAAACCACAAAATATCGAACATTCAGAACAGCGAATTTTTTCCCATGGAAAAAATTTGCTATTCCGAAACACATACACACAACACAAGCACACCAAAAAAAAAAAACAATCCACATACATACACTTAAAATCCTACATATAACCTTACACTAAACTGTACATACACTGCTATCTATCCACTTACCTTAAACCTAACCCTAAAGTTTGTCACTATCGCACACTCACCTGACCCGCACCCTAACCCTAACCCACCCCTAACCCTAATGTCCACACAATCGCACACTTGCCTGAACCCGACCCGTAACTTTCCACCACAGCTCTGAAAATAGCGAAGCCACAGAACCGGCCAACAAAATTCTTTCCCTAGAAAAAATTCGGTGTTCTGCAGCTTCGCTATTTTTAGCGTTCGCTGAATAGGGGTCGATATTAGAACATTCAAAGTTTTAAAACTTCGATGTTCTAATATAGACCCTACAAAACATATCCTCACAGGTGTCACTATCCACAAGTATCTCCCCTAGAACACTAGCTGCGGAATCCTTTTTTTGTTACAGTAGCCTTCAAGTGAAGCTATATTCATTTTCTGTATTTTTCACTAGGAAGGGCAGTAACTTTGTGGTCTAGTAGGGTAACTACCCACCTCATTCTCCAGAAGTCTGTTAAGGACTTTACTAAATGAGCTTGTCAAGCCAATGTATCTGTATTGAAGTACATAATTCCTCCTGTATGGAAGCATTAAGATGTGTCCTGGTTTAAACAGTAAGTGTGTTCTCAGTAATTTCCATTAATCTTTAGTATACGATATGCAGTCGATAAACCTGTCAATCATCTGTATCTCTGGAAATGTATATTTTCCTCTCCATGAGAAACATCATGTTTGCAGTTTAGTGTAATTACCCTTCCAGTAGTTTTAAGAAGCATCTTTGTTTGAGCTGCAGCTTTTACAGTATTGCTGTGCATACTGACATATTGGGTAATTATACTAGTGGGTAAAAGATGTTTATCATTCTCACTGCTGCAGTAGCCTACTCTGTTTGAACTGCATCCTGTCCAGGATATAACAACCAGCTAGTCCTCACAAAATACCAAGCTGTGGCTCTCATTCACACCTGTACTCTGACTGCTGATGCACAAACCCAGAGTGGGAATCAGCTGCCAGAGCATAGAAAATCATCTGTACTTTATTGCCTTTTCGAGAGAAAGTAGCTGAGGTTTCACATGAGCAGCAAATGGTTACAGGCTTCACTTCTGACAGATAAATCCCCTTAAGGGAACCCTTTCAGACACAAAGTATTGCGCTTTTAAATTTGTTATGATTCTTGACTAAAATGGAATTTCCTTTTTAGCCTTGTAAACAGTTGCATTGTCTTGCAAAAAAAAAAAAAAAAAAAAGAGTTTCTTTCTCCAGCTTCCCTCTCCTTTTTGTCTTCCAATGCCTCCTTTAATTGGCACAACAAGTTACAGTAGTATTCTGCATTAACTGTTTGACCCCTTGGAAGATGGTCAGTCATTACAACACCTTCCTGATCTCAAAACACTCTGGTCATGACCTTTCCTACTGACTTTTGGGTCTTGAACTTCTTTGGCCTTGGTGAACCTGAGAGCCACCATTGAAAGGACTGTTTTTTTTTTTCTCAGGAGCATATTGGTGTAACCATGTTTCATCAACCGTAGCTAGTCATTCCAAAAAGTTGGCACCAGCTCAATGAAAATGCCACAAGATCAACTTGGAAGTGTCCACTCAATGCCTTTTTTCGTCGGCATTCAAACATTTGCGCACCCACTTGGCTGACAGCTTCTGCATACCCAGCTATTCATGGATTATAAATTCAACACATTCCTTGGATATCTATAGTGTCTCAGCAATTGTTTTAGCTGATATTCTAATGATCTGCCAAAGTCAGATCATGGACATGGTCAACAATTTCAGGAGTTGACACCGTTTGAGGCCTCCCAGAACTTGCTGTATCTTCAGTCTCAATCTCCAAGATGAAAGTTTGCACACTACTTCTTTGCAGTTGAGTAAGAAGGGCACTTGTCACCAATGTTTGCATCATGCATTCATGGATTTCCTGTGGAGTTTTCTTCTGTGGGAGTAGGAAGTTCATGATGGCTCAGAGTTTCTGCAGGAATAGGAAATTCATGATGGCTCAGAGTTTGGCACTTAAATTCCACACTTTCATTGATCTGGTTCAATCAGTGATCTGAAACAGCGTTGAGACCTAGTGTTACAGTTCTGCAGATTGGCACTTTACAAGAAGAAATAACCCTCTTTTCAGGTACAGATTTAAAATAGCACTCAGAATTTAGAAAGTTGGTCGGCCATAGAACATTTCAGCACCCCCTCAGACAGACAGGGCTTCATCTCATTCTGATTCTGAAGCCTATAACTTTGACTTGGAAGGATTTTGTCCTGTCTCCTTCTTTAGAGTTTTCTTTTTAGACTACTTCCAGTTTGAATAATTCACTTTTGTGGCAATAGAGTTATGATCCCCATGCTTTGAGGAGATATTGTGATGCTGCAAGTGGATATACCACAAGTTATACACATTCCTCCTCCTGTGTTAGCTTTGAAAGATGGGTTAGGTGCTGTCTGCACTAACTGAGACACTCCGCCTTAAGTCCCCTAAAAGTTAGATGTCTTTATGAAATACTTCAAGCTAACAAAATTTTGTTTTCTCATCTTAGATCTGATCCAGTAGCTGTTTCTACTACTTAGCTGGATACAGAGTAAGGTTTAATACCATCCCTTCCTCTGGTGGTGTGTTTGACGAAATGTTTAAGGTCTTCATCTCATAGACACAAGGTATAGGGTTTGATTCTGACCTCAGGTTATTGGTCAGACTTAAAATGACCCTTCACTGCAGTTATATTCTTCTAGGAGTACTGCTGTAAACAGAAGGTAAGATAGTAGACAATTTTGGTAAGAGAATTTTGTAATTCTGTACTTTAGCCTACAGAATCCTACTAAGCACAAATGGAAGTTTATGCTTTCTTACGTAGAAAGCTTGATGGATTTATCTGTCACATTTCTGTCTGAAGATAGGTCCTACCTGGATCCTATTGTTTCTAACCTGCTTTATTTGTCTAAACACGCTTTGAAAAGTGTGTATGATTGAGCCGATTCTGTGTCTACTGTTTTGAGAAGATGTGCTTGGGTACATAATCAAATGTTTTCTGATGTGGTAAAGTCTGAGATTTAAATCTTTTCTGTAGATAAGGTTTGTTGAGACCTACTAAAGTTCTCAAACACTTTGCCAAAAGTGAAAAGTTAGAGGAGTTGATGAGTTTTCAGGCCCTCAGTTGGAAGTCTTACAGATCTTCTGATTTTCTTAATTCAAAAGACAAATTAAGCTATCCCTGCCTTTCTCCTGCAAACAGGGAAATGGAAAGAGATGGCAAGAAGGGAGCAGTAACAAAAGCGGGGATCCTTTCAGTAAAAGGGACAGAATATTCCTTCGGAATGTCTATGCCAGCATTCTTCCTCTTTTCTCTTCCTCTTCGGCCCCTACATCTGTGTTTGTCCCTAAAACTGGCCCTCTGTCTTCCCCTTTGGCAACCTTTTGTTTCAAACTCCCAGGTAGTAAAAGTGGTTCAGGGGATGCTATTGGCAGGGGATACACATACCTCTTTTCTGGGAAATTCCTCCCCTCCTCCTTACCAAGTAGTCATTTCCTCGGGTACTTCAAATAATAGTGCCCCTAGGAGTCCTAGAACCAGTACTTAGAAACCAAAGGAGGAAAGGTTTCATCTCCAGAATGTTTTAAGTACTAAAGAAAGAGCTTTCTTGGAGACCAGTTCTTGATCTTTCCTTTCTTAGCCTCTTTGCGAGAGTGCCAAAATGTTGAGCCTTCAGTCTTTTACCTGTTATTCCTCCTGAGCTTTATGGTAGCACGTGTCCTAAAATGTGTTTATCTTCAATTAATTCCCTGTATTGGGGTCACATTAGAAGTTGTTTGCATTACCCTTTTCGGTATGGACAGTTTTACAACTATTCAAGTATATAGCACCAGTGATAGCTAATTGCAGACTGCAGAGCATTCACATATGTCATTATGTAGACAATTTACTTATCTTTGCAAAATCGTTTGCTAGATGTCTGGAGTCCATAACATGGGTTTCTACACTTAATAATCTGGGTTTCCAGATAAAGGTTAACATGTCCTCCTTGACTCTCACACACAGGCTTGTGTTTCTAAGAGGTCATCTGGGCACTTACTGCAGAAGGTATTCCTAATGCAAGGTAGATTTGTATCTGGACACTTTCCTGAGCTTCTCCAGTCGGTCACTGACTGCAGCCAGAGAATGTTAGGATTCTAAGGTTCATGGCTTCCCAGATTCTCACAATTCTTCTTATTTTACATATGAAAAGAATTTAGTGGTTTCTCAAAAAAAAAAAGAAAAACATGTGGCGTTAACATTCTCGTCATCTGGAATTTCTGATTTTGATTTTTGTTAAGAAGGAACTGCATTGGTAGAGACTTCAGATTACTCAGAGTCCAGGCCTCTCTCTTTTCTCCTCCTAACTCACTACAATCTGCGACTACAGATGCCTCAGATTTTGGTTGGGGAGTAGTTCCTTTGGTCTGTCTAAAGCATCCCACAGGTCTTGCACCTCTACTCCAAAGCACATAAATGTCAAAAAGAAGTTAGCTGAAATCCATGCTATAAAATCTCTTCATCTGTATTCCTTGGGGCCTTTACAGGTGATTATAGACAACACCACTGTGATGTGGTACATAAGCAAAATGGGGGGGGGGGGTTACCAGGTCTTAAACTCTGTGCAGGCTGTATACGAGGGCTTAGGAGGTAGCTCTACAGCATTTTTTAAACATCCAAGCATCTTATATTCTGTCAGAGTAAAATGTAGTGGCAGGCAAGCTGAGCAGTACTAGAACAGACCCTCATGAATGTAAATTGAATGAGGTTTTCCAGGAATTGAACCAGTTGTGGGGGAACACCTCAGATATGTCTGTTACCCTCCTTTCAAAAATAGACAACTAAACAGATGCATTCTCATTCCAGTGGTCATGAATGCTTATTGTGGTGACTCCTTTCTGGCCCAGACAAAGTTGGTTTAACTTCTCCCTTATTATGGAATTGGCCAGGGGAAATTGCCACGAGCTTCTTCACGGATTGGATTAACTCACACAAAACAAGGAGAGTTTGATACAACCTAGTGTCAAACATCTTTGACTGCCTGTGTGATTTAATCTTGATACCTTTTGGGTATCTTTTTCATGCAGACATGCAGCAGGTACTAAAGGAGACATTAAGTTCCTGCCATTAGAAGTCCTGTGCTACTATGTGGTAAGATTTTGTAGTCTATGCCACACTTGTAACCAGGGTTTACTGGTACTGATATGTTGGAGTAAGCGACTATTCTCTGCCCTGTCTTACTCCTTTACAAAGGGTTGTTTGTCAACCAGTTCAGCATATCTGCCCACTGCTCTGTCTTTGAAGAGTGGCTTCACCAAGGTCTGTAAAGAGGTTTCTTACATTTAAGTTCAGCTACTGTACAGGTGGCACTACTTTCTTGGAGTATTTATTTTTTGGGGAAAAAAATGTTTTGCCTACATCTTAACCAGCTCTTCTGTCTGTTCTGAATTCATTTTTCTGGTAGACTACTTTACTTGTTGCTGGTCTAACATCTGCAAGAGACTATCCAAGTTGCTAATTTTCTTGGTGGTTGGACCCTATTTCTGTTTTCATAGTTAAAGGATCACTTTCCCACTAAAATCCCCCATTCATGCCAGCATTACTTCAGAGTTTGAGTAATCAGGCCAGCTGTCTTCCTGTGTTCTTTTCAGAATTTGTAACCAGAAGAAACGATTCTATATACTCTGAAAGCCTAGGCAACTCTGGTGTTTTCTTGTCAGTATTAAGTCCTTTAAGGAAGCTGTGCGACTGTCAATGGACATTGCAAGTCAGTTCACACAATTCCAGATAACTGTTCCTTATCTGTTTTTTTTTTTTACCTATTGTTACTCTGATCATGGTAAAACAATTCCAGGCATGATCAAGGTACCTGATGAGCCTGTTGTATCTGATGGCATTTTGGAAAGGGTGGACCCTTCAAACTTTCTAGAGATAGCAGATTAATCCTGCGTACATTTTACAAAGCTACATACTGGGTGCCTTCTCTAGGTCTAGGTCAAACTTTGCTTGGACTATTCTCCAGGGGCTCTTGGACCCTTATCAGTCCTTTTCCTAGCTTGGGTTAACTGTGGTTTTGTTTGTCTTTCGGCTTTTCCCGGTTAGGGGTCGCCACAGCGGAACTCCGGTCCGCTAATGATTGGATTAGCTCTGGTAATCTACCCAAATAGCTGAGACTGCTGCACCACTGAGAATAATGAACATAAGTGCAACCTGTACAACTGTACTAACAGTAGATGCTCAAATTCATCACTGCTTCAGTGCTATACCCTATCTGCATTCACCATTTTTCTTTATATACATATATATATATATATATTTTGGGGATGGGAGGGTGTTTGAGTCAAGAGTTATATATTTCTAACTTTTTGAGGTTTTCAGGATTAGTAAACTTTTTCTAAGTTTTTGAACAAGAAAGTCCTGAAGGTTTTCTGTGCGCTGGCTGCTGATTCCCTATTCTGGGCTTGTGCTTCAGCAGTCAGAGTGCAGGTGTGGAAGGGGAGCCAGAGGTTTGTGAGGACTGACCGGTTGTTGTATATAGGCAGGATACAACCCAAATAGCTTAGGCTACTGCATCAGTGAGGAATTCAAACATCTAGTGTTATGATAAGTGTAACTTGTACAACTGTATTCTCCTTTATCCACTTGATTCATAGGCACCCACTTGGTTGTGTGTTGCGGTGTTATTTATGCAGTCAGTGAACCTGTGCCCCCTCTGGGATTAGTATATTTGCTTTGTTTTCCCTGCTGTGACACCTCCATGACCCTGAACTGGATTAATATTTCATCATAAATTTGTAGTTTTGGGGGGGGGGCACTCAAATTTCCTGCAGCAGGTTGGAGAGTTCTGTGCAATCATCCGAGTTGTCAAGCGACTGTATGGATGTAAGGCATGGTCAGAT
>NC_056737.1:709835260-709925260 GCF_019279795.1 Protopterus annectens
CTTGCTACCTCTATGTGCTTTTTTCAGACTGTTCCAGTCCTAATAATTTCAAGGTAACACTACGGTATGCCAGAAGTCTAAACATTAAAATGTCTGAACCTTTGTGGGCTTCGTTATCCTCATATACATCAGTCAGCATTTGGATATTTACAGAAGCCTGGCTGCAACACACAGTGTTCAGGGTACAAGGTCTTGTCATGCATTCAGATCCACTAGCACCCATGGATAGCATCCATGTTAATCTGTAGCCCCCATTGTCTGTCAGCAGATTCCATCTGTTGTAAATCCTAAACTGTTTGAAGTCTAGTAGAACTCAGCAAAACTATCACTTTATAGTCTGTTTTAGAAACTCGGCTATGGCCTTTTCAGGGCATGCAGTATACTTTAACCAGTTAGAAGTGTAAATTATTGAACCAAATACCTTTCTTATGGATAGCTTCAGCTCTTCAGGTATAAACTGGCAAACTTATTACCAATAGACTTGACCACATTGTCCAATTTACCACAAGAGATGTCTGCCTTCTAGATGCTGTCCTCACTAATGCATTTCCCAGTTGCACCACCCTGCTTATTATTCTCTCCCTAGTCAAATGTGGATATCTAGCTGTAAATTTTATACATGAAAAAGTACAGTTTTGTACCTACCATAAATGTAGATGTCCGATAGGTATGCATCTGCAGTCATCACATATGGGTTGTCCTGCCTCAGGCAGCCCTTCGGTCGGCCGGATTCTAAAGTCTGGGTCTGGCCTCGGCTGATGTCGCACTTTCCCCGACGTCAGAGCGTCTGGGATATAAAAGCATCAGCCGACGCCATCTTCCTCAGTTTTTCTTGCCCCAGATGCCAGGTGCCCTCTAGGAAGGCTAAATTTGGAGAAATGCAATAAAATTCCAAACATTTGCAAATATATATATATATATATATATGTATGTATATATATATATATATATATATATATGTATATATATATATATATATATATATATATATATATATATATGTGTATGTATATATATATATATATATATATATATATATATGTGTATATATATATATATATATATATATATGTGTATATATATATATATATATATATATATATATATATATATATATATATATGTATATATATATATATATATATATATATATATATATATATATATATATATATATATATATATATATATATATATATATATATATATATATATATATATATATATATATATATATATATATATATGTATATATATATATATATATATATATATATATATATATATATCTATGTATATCTATATATATATATATATATATATATATATATATATATATATATATATATATATATATATATATATATATATATATATATATATACAAACAAATACACCATAATAGATCCCCCAGCTAGCTAATAGAGGGGTAAGCACCCTAGGAATACCACAGAGGGGAAGGAGGGAGGGTAAACCTGACTGCAGATGCATACCTATCGGACATCTGCATTTATGGTAGGTACAAAACTGTACTATGTCCTTCAAGGATGCATTTGCAGTCATCACATATGGGTAGAATACCATAGCCAATCTGGGGGGCGGAGGAACTAAGTAAAGGATGGTGCAGTTAATATACCCTGCAGGACTTCCGTAGCAAAGCCTGCTCTGGATCTGGAGTATAAAGGTAAATTGTAATGCTTGGCAAATGTATGCATGGAGCTCCATGTAGCAGCTTTTTAAATGTCCTTGGTAGCCACCCCTCTTAGGAAGGCTGTGGCGGTGGCTGTGGCTCTCGTGGAATGAGGTCTAATGTTTGCTGGCACAGTTTTTCCATGAAAGGAGTAACAAAAACGAATGCAATTTCCTATCCATTTTGAAATTGTCTGTTTGGAAATTGCTTTTCCTTGTGCCCCAGCAGCATATGCTACAAAAAACTGGTCAGTCTTTCTGTAACTTTTAGTTCTGTCCAAGTAGTAGCGTAATTGTCTGTGTATGTCCAGGGTGTGCAGAAGTTTCTCTCCTTTATTTTGTGGTTTTGGGAAGAATGTAGGCAAGTGAATTGCTTGGTTCAAGGATACCCTGGATACCACCTTTGGCATAAATGTAGGATTGGTTCTCAAAGAAACTCTGTCTTGATGAAAGATAAGAAATGGCTGCACTGCCATTAAAGCTTGTAACTCAGATACTCTTCTTGCTGAGGTTATGACCAGAAGGAATGCAGTTTTCCAAGACAGAAACTGTAGATCCGCCGATGCTGCTGGTTCAAAGGGAGGAAGTGTTAGTTTTTCCAACACAAAGTTAAGGTCCCAAGTAGGTAGAGGTGGTTTCCTTGGAGGATTGATGTTTTGATTCCTCTTAGAAACTGTCTTAGGAGTGGATGCGAGAAGACAGGTGGGTTAACATTGTATTCTGCTGAAATTGCTGAGGCATGTATCTTAATGGAAGAGTAAGACAGGCCTTCTGCCAAATATTCCAGTATATGTGCCATGTTCATCACTGTCTCATCTAGGCCTTTTGATGTGTTCCAAGTGTGAAATCTTTTCCATTTTGCTGAATATGCCTTCCTTGTGGAAGGCCGGCGAGCTTCCATAATAATATCCTTCACTCTCTGGGATAGGTTATCCTGAGGAAGAGTCATGGTATTCTCCAGGCAGTTAGCTGCAAGGTTTTCAGGTTGGAATGCAGAGTCTTGAAATTGTGCTGCGTCAGTAGAAGTGGCCATAGGGGGAGAGGCCACGGTTTCGTCTGTGACATGCTGTTTAACAGTGGGTACCAGTGCTGCCTTGGCCAGTTTGGAGCTATCAGAATCACTCTGGGCTGCTCTGCCCTGATCTTCAGTAAAACCTTGGTCATTAATGGGAGAGGTGGGAAAGCATAGACTGTTAGAGCTTTCCAGCTGCAAGAGAGAGCGTCCACTCTCCATGCTTGGGGGTGGTATGTCCTTGAGCAGAATGTCTTCAGTTGATGATTGTGGGGGGAAGCGAACAGATCTATTTCCGGCCTTCCCCATGATTGTGTTATGAGTAAGATGATGTCTGGGTGCAGCATCCATTCGTGTGCATCCATGGTAGTTCTGCTTAAGCTGTCTGCCAGTATATTGTCTTTCCCTGGCACGAACTGGGACTGCAGCTGTATATTGAGTTTCAAGGAAAGTTCCCAAAGATTCATTGCCAGTCTGCATAGAGGGTAGGAATGGGTGCCTCCATGCTTGTTTATGTACCACATCACTGTGGTGTTGTCTGTCCTTATGAGCAGGTGGCCTTGATGAAGGAAAGGTTTGAAGGCCTCGATTGCATGTATCACTGCCAGCATTTCCTTTTGGTTTATGTGCATGCGCAGCTCTCTTTGTGACCATAGTCCTTGGATACATCTGCCCTCCATGTGTGCTCCCCAACCTTGGTCTGAAGCGTCCGTGGTGATGGTTTGGCTCTTGGTTTGCTGAGGGGCAACCCGCTGTTCGACTGGCAGGCTTGAGCCCACCACATAAATTCCTTCTGAAGGCATGGAATGAGTGGGATCAAAGTTTCTAAGCTGTGACTGTGCGGAGTCCATACACTCCTTTGGTACCATTATAATTTTCTCATATGCAGCCTTGCTTGTGAAATCAGAAGAATGCAAGATGCCATGTAACTCAGGGCCTGCAGGATTTTCCTTGCAGTCAGCTGAGTTTGTCTTGTCAGATTCTTGAAGTAATCCGGTAGTTGTTTTTGCTTTTCTTCTGTGAGAAAGGCCATTTGGTTGGTTGTGTCTAGAGCCGCACCCAGAAAGGTTATTCTTTGGGATGGAACAAGTCTTGATTTTTGGATGTTGACTGTGTATCCCAAGGCCTTTAGTAGGTGGATGGGCATAGTCCAAGTCCTTTAACAAAATTTTCTTGTTGTCCGCTTGTATAAGGCAGTCGTCCAGATATGGGTAGATTTGAATCCCCTGAAGTCTGCAGTGTGCAATTACTGATGCCAGGCATTTCGTGAATACTCTGGGCGCAGTAGATAAGCCAAAGGGCAATGCTGAGAATTGATAATGCTCTGACCCTGCAAGTAATCTGAGGTGTCTTCTGCAACTTTGTCGAATAGGGACATGCAGGTATGCCTCCTTGAGGTCTAGAGTCACCAGCCAAGACCCCTTGCCCAGCATGGGAAGGAGTTGCTGTAGAGTCAGCATTTTGAATTTTGGCACAATGAGGTAAGTATTCAGTGCGGACAAGTCTAGAATAGGCCTCCATTGATTTTCTTTTCTTGGAACAAGGAATAATCTGGAGTAAAATCCTTGGCCTTGTTCTGAAAGAGGTACCTTTTCTATGGCTTTCATTTGTATTAATTTGGTAATTTGCTACAAAGCCTCTGCCCTCTGATTTGGTGGCAGGTCTGGCATTCCTTTTTCTTTTTGGCAATTGGTCCTTTCCAGACACCTCCAGAGCACAGAGAGGCAGAAATAGACGCCCAAGAGGCAGAGGTCAATCAAGGGGTGCCTACAGGGACCGTCAGTGGCAACCTGACAACCAGAGGAGTGCTGCCACAGCAACGACTGCAATCACTTCCACAGGACAGACACAATGACTTGGCTCTGATTCCGCCTACCAGGGAACAACTGGAAGCACCCTTGGGCGGAAAGTTAGCTTTATTTTCAAAAAACTGGCATTGCATTACAGGAGACAAATGGACTTTGCAAACAATAGACAAAGGCTACAGGTTTCACTTCCACACTTTACCAAAAAAGAGAGGAATGCCAAACCTTCCATCAAGCCAGAAGTCAGAGGCTCTAAAACAAATCATCAACTTACTAAGGATGAGAGCAATAGAAAAGGTACCATCTATGGAACAAGGCCAAGGATTTTACTCCAGACTATTCCTTGTACCAAGAAAAGAAACTCAATGGAGGCCTATTCTCGACTTGTCCGCACTGAACACATATCTCATAGTACCAAAATTCAAGATGCTGACCCTACAGCAACTTCTTCCCATGTTGGGCAAGGAGTCTTGGCTGGTGACTCTAGATCTCAAGGAGGCATACCTGCACGCCCCATACGACCAGATTGCAGAAGACACCTCAGATTTCTTGCAGGATCAGAGCATTATCAATTCTCAGCATTGCCCTTTGGCTTATCTACTGTGCCCAGAGTATTCACGAAATGCCTGGCATCAGTAATTGCACATTGCAGGCTTCAGGGAATTCAAATCTACCCATACCTGGACGACTGCCTAATACAAGCGGACAACAAGACAAAAATAATAAAGGATTTGACCTATGTCATACAACTGCTGCAAGCCTTGGGATACACAGTCAACATACAGAAGTCAAGGCTAGTGCCATCCCAAAGGATAACATTTTTGGGTGCAGAACTGGACACAAGAACTCAGATGGCTTTTCTCACAGAAGAAAAACAAAAGCAACTTCCAGTTTACTTCATGGCATTGACAAGACAAACTCAGCTTACTGCAAGGAAAGTCCTGCAGGCCCTGGGTTACATGGCATCCTGCATAATCCTGATCCCACATGCCAGACTGCATGTGAGAAAATTTACAATGGTACCTAAGGAATGTATGGTGTCAACACAGACACAGTCTAGAAACCATGATACCAATCATTCCATGCCTGAAACAAGAATTCCTGTGGTGGGCTCAGGCCTGCCAGACCAACAGAGGGTTGCCTTTCCACAAACCACAACCAAGGCAGACCATCACCACGGACGCCTCAGACCTAGGCTGGGGGGCACACATGGAAGACAAGTGTATCCAAGGCCTATGGTCCCAAGACCAGCTGAATCTACACATAAATCTAAAGGAGATGCTGGCAGTGAAGCATGCAATCGAGGCATTCAAATCATTCCTCCAGCAAGGACACCTGCTGATAAGGACGGACAATACCACAGTCATGTGGTACATCAACAAACAGGGAGGCACGCATTCCTACCCTCTATGCCGGATGGCAATGGACCTGTGGAACCTAGGCCTGAATCTCAACATTCAACTTCAGGCCAGACTCGTACCAGGAAAAGAAAATTCACTAGCAGACAGATTAAGCAGAACTACCACGGATGCTCACGAATGGATGCTGCATCCAGACATCTTCAAAACCATAACAAAGACATGGGGAATGCCGGAGATAGACCTGTTCGCCTCCCCACTCAACCACCAACAGAAGAAATTCTGCTCAAGAGAATACCACCCGCAAGCCTGGAGGTTGGACTCCCTTTCTTTCAGCTGGAAGGCCCTGACAGTTTATGCCTTTCCACCTCTCCCATTGATGTACAAAGTTCTACTGAAGATCAGGGAGGAACAGCCAAAGGTAATTCTGATAGCTCCAGACTGGCCAAGGCAGCATTGGTACCCGCTACTGAGAAGCATGTCTCGGACGAACTCTTGGCCTCTACCTCTATGGCCTTTACTTTTAACACAGAACAACTACAAGACCCTGCATCCAAACCTGAAAACACTGCAGCTAACTGCCTGGAAAATTGCATAAAGCAAAACCAACCTGTTTTATCTCAGAGGGTCAAGGACATTATCCTGGAGGCTCGCAGACCCTCCACAAGGAAAACATACTCAGCCAAATGGAAGAGATTCCTCATTTGGAGTGCATCAAAGGGAACAGATGTCACACTGGCAAAGCTAGCACACATCCTAGAATACTTAGCAGAACTGTTCCACAATGGCCTGTCCTATTCTTCCATTAAGATTCATGCTTCAGCAATTTCAGCAGAGTACAACATGGATCCTCCTATCTTCTCTCAACCTCTCCTCAGACAATTTCTAAGAAGGATCAAAAATGTAAAACCTCCAAGGAAACCACCTCTAGCTACATGGGATCTCAATTTTGTGCTGGAAAAATTAACACTTCCCCCTTTTGAACCAGCAGCATCAGCAGACTTACAGTTCTTATCTTGGAAAACTGCCTTCCTTCTAGCAATCACTTCAGCAAGAAGGGTATCCGAGTTACAGGCCTTAATGGCAGTGCAGCCTTTCCTTATCTTTCACCAGGATAGAGTGTATCTGAGAACCAATCCTACTTTCATGCCAAAGGTTGTATCCAGAGTATCCTTGAACCAAGCTATTCATTTACCTACGTTCTACCCTAACCCACAGAACAGGGGGGAAAAACTACTGCACACCTTGGATGTATACAGACAACTGCGCTACTATCTGGACAGAACTAAGACCAACAGAAAAACTGACCAGCTTCTGGTAGCATATGCAACAGGAGTGCAAGGAAAAGCAATTTCCAAACAGACAATTTCAAAATGGATAGGAAATTGCATTCGATTCTGTTACTCTTTTCATGGAAAGACAACTCCTGAAAATATCAGGCCTCACTCCACAAGAGCTACAGCCACCACTACAGCTTTCCTACGAGGAGTGGCTACCAAAGACATTTTAGAAGCTGCTACTTGGAGCCCGTGCATACATTTGCCAAGCATTACAATCTTCCTTTATACTCCAGATCCCGAGCAGGGTTTGCAACTGCAGTTTTACAAGGGATCTTAACTACACCATCATTATCTTAGTGCCTCCTCACCCAGTTTGGCTATGGTATTCTACCCATATGTTATGACTGCAGATGCATCCTTGAAGGACATAGTACAGTTTTGTACCTACCATAAATGTAGATGTCCGATAGGTATGCATCTGCAGTCAGGATTACCCACCCTCCTTCCCCTCTGTGGTATTCCTAGGGTACTTACCCCTCTCTTAGCTAGCTGGGGGAATCTATTATGGTGTATTTGTTTGTATGTATATATGTATATATACTTTTTGATTTCTACTGTTTGGAATTTCCTACTTTATCCAAATTTAGCCTTCCTAGAGGGCACCTGGCATCTGGGGCAAGAAACACCTGAGGAAAATGGCGTCGGCTGATGCCTTTATACCCCAGGAGCTATGACGTCGGGTGAAGTGCGACATCAGCCGAGGCCAGACCCAGACTTTGGAATCCGGCCGACCGAAGGGCTGCCTGAGGCAGGACAACCCATATGTTATGACTGCAGATGCATACCCATCGGACATCTACATTTATGGTAGGTACAAAACTGTACTTTGTGGTTCCTGCACTACCTCTCTGGTTGGGAGGCTGCCGCTGATGGCCTCTGTAGGAGCCTCTAGCTTGCCATCTACCTCTGGCACGCCTATTCCTGCCTCTCTGAGATCTGTCTGAGTCCGGAAAGGACCAATTCTTAGTAGGCCAATTTCTGCTGAATCTCGGTGGTTGGACTTGCAGAAAGTCTTTGACTGTTTGCACAGATTTTGCCTTTTCTTCAAATTTCTTTAAGACCTCTTGAGCCGTGGAACCAAATAATTTTTGCTTTTCCATAGGAGCATCCAAAAGCTTAGCTTTAACATGGTCTGGTAAAGATTGTTCCTTCAGCCAGGCATGCCTACTTATAACTGCACCTGTCATAGCTGACCTACATGAAGCTTCCAGTGCATCATAACCACACTGCAAGAAATGGTTACTAACCTGCTGGGAGTTATGCACCAGATCCTGAAGGGATTTGCGATCAAGGGGTTCAGAAGAGGACAGTTTCTTATGCAATTCATCTAACAAATACCCTTGGTACTGTATCATATGAAATTGACAATTTAATGCCCTCATGGAAAGAGTTGCAGAAGTATACACTTTCTTACCCCATCTCTCTAAAGCTCTGGACTCCCTTTCAGAGGGTAGAGGATTTTTAGCAGTGGCAGCTGCAACCCCTTTTGGGCCCTGGGAAATAGTTTCTGGATCAGCGGAGTGGGCCTTGTACAGGTGTAGTGGGCCTTGTACAGGTGTAGATGTGAATCTGGGACCCTGTAGTACCTATCAGGTTTGGCAGGTGCCGGAGGGAGAGAATCAGGGGCTGTACTAGCATCAGAGTACACATCATCAATAACATTCAAAACAGGAGGTATAGCTAAAGGCCTATGCTGAGGTAAATGTAAAAAGGTCCTTAATCTCTTTCTAGAATCAGAGAATTCCTGACCCTGCCATTGAAAATGTTCTCTCAGAGTGTAGTGTCTCTCCAAAGGAAAACTCTTCAGGAGGGGAGGCCGAGGGAATAGATTCTTCAGCATCAGAATCCTCGTAGGCCAAATAAGCCTCCTCTTGGGGGGCTGACAGAGCAGAGCCATCAGTGGACTCATCTGAGGAGTGGTGGTCAGAGGGCTCAACCCTGGGCCTTTTGTGTGGAGGTGGTTGAGAGCCCCTGTCCGGATTAGGTTGAGAACCTCTAATTAATGAGATAAGATCCTCTGCTAGGCTAAGAATCTGTGAGCCAGTAGAAGGTCTCTGAGAGGAAACCTTGGGAGGCAAAGCTTTAGAAAGCTTAGCAGCTTTAGCCCTAGAAAAAGCCTTAATGGACATGGATGCAGGGGGTCTGGCTGCACCACGTGCAGGAGTAGACTTGTCTAAAGGAATGGCGTCGGAAGGTTCCTGGACACCGGTTTCAATAGGTAATTCAATAACCGACTCGGCCGGGGCCTCCGGAGCCGAGGTAGTTGGTTGTGTGGTTTCGGTAATAGGAAGTACCAAGGACTCTGTTTCAGCTGAGACTGAGACACTCGCGGTAGGCCTGACCGTGGTTTCAGCCAAAACCATGGCCCGCGTGTGTCAGTCCTTGTCCTTCCGTTTTTTAACTAAATGCGAAGTCGGAGTCTCCGGCATCTTGTAAGCAAAACTAGCCCCAAAGAATTCCTCTGCAAACTCCGACCGACGTCTAAGAGTTCGTCGGTTGAAGGAAGCACAGGCTGAACAGGCCGAGACGTCGTGGTCTGGGCCTAGGCAAGGGAGACAGTAAGAGTGGAAATCCTTATGAGGTATTTGTTTCCCACAAGTTAAACAATTATTAACTTTATCTGACATCGGCTGAGGCAAGAAAGAGTCCCCAACGGGGTACTTAGCTTTTTCGAAGTCTTCGGTAGCTGAATCGCAGGAGCTGGCCGACCGGCACTTGCGAACTGCTTCTGCTTCAGGCACCACGCGACAAAGACTGAGGAAGGTGGCGTCGGCTGATGCTTTTATACCCCAGACGCTCTGACGTCGGGGAAAGTGCGGCATCAGCCGAGGCCAGACCCAGACTTTGGAATCCGGCCGACCGAAGGGCTGCCTGAGGCAGGACAACCCATATGTGATGACTGCAGATGCATCCTTGAAGGACATCTTGCTTGTTTTCCCCAGTAGCTTTTATTGTTTGTGATTACTCCAAAACCAATTACTTATTGTTTACTGTTCTTATTAATAATCACAAATGGTGTAGCTGCTCAGCATACCTTGTAGCTGAGACTGTTGCCTGCTTTTCTGAATTTTGCTTCCTCTTAGATGCATTAAGGCATATGTATTCCTCTGATGCAAGTGTAATGGCAAGTTTAAAGCTAAATAAACTTCTTTGGTGAAACTCACGTAATCAAACATTGTAACAGAGAGAAAAGCTACTGGCCATCTATACAAGGTCTCCACAAAGGACTTAAAATTGGGACGCAAGTCTCTCAAGCTTACATTTAGGAAATGCAAGGCTGTTGGGAGATTGGCATAATGGTTGAAGTATTTACCTCGCAGGCACAAGTCAGACAGTTTGATTCTCACATGGAATAATTGGCTAGGCTTAAAATGGCCCACAAAGGGCATTTAGCTTAGTACTAATTTATAAAACTTTAAATGTAGGGTTGTAGCCAATTCAAAAGACAGCCGTAAGACCTTCAGCTGTGCTAGGAACCTAAGACGTAATTATGCTGAACTTGTGTCCAACCATCCTTCCTTCACTGACTCAAAGGATATTGGTGATATCATTGCAAGCAAATTCTCTTCCAACCTCCCCTCTGTCCCGTTCGTATCTTCATTTCTAAAGTCATGCTTGACATTTCACAAAATTAAAAATGCCATTTCCTTTGGTCCTAACAATATCCGTGAGTATCTGCTGAGAAGTGTCAAGTCACACCTAGCAAAGACCCCTTTTCAAATTATCAGTCTGGTTACATGTCTGAGGTGCACAGAGCAGCTGTTGTGGTGTCCATGCGTAAAGTTTGTCCCTTTACTGATCCTGGGTATTATGGCCCTATATGGCTCACTAATGTTATTTGCTAAGCAATGGGTCAAATAGCTGAATCATAGTTGAATTAGTGACATCTTGGGTACCCTTATATTCCTATATTTACACCAGTTTGGCTTTGTAAAAAGCAGATCATGTCTGTTGAGTCTGGCTGACCTTTTGAAAAAGAGATAACCAAGGCCGTAGGTTAAGTGCATGCTGTCCACCCTGCCTTCCTGGACCTTGTCAAGACCTGGTACATGAACGGCCCCACTGGGATTATTGATTCATTCTCCCAGTGCAACATAATCCATAACTGGTTTGCAGGATAGCTAGCTGTCTGTCTGAGAGAGCACATATTGTTAATGTCGAGGGTATTTAGAGGTACCCACAGGACTTTCTCCTGGGCCCGCTCCTTTTAAAGCTGATTTCAAGGGATTATGACTAACAGAGTTTGCCAGAAAGGCTCATCCAGACTCTGCTACACTTTGCTGTGAAGGAAAGGTTAGTTTGCTGTTATTTTTTTGTATTTCTGTATTGCCTTTCTATATTTTGAATACTGTAGTTTGTTTTCTTTACCTTGTGTTTTGCTTGCATTCTGTTTTAACAGCATATTAAAACTTCAAAAGAGACCACAGCTCTCTCTGTTCTGAGTCAGGCAGAATTTTTCCCGCCCTCCCACCCATTTAAGTTGTCTTGTTAAATACCACTGTCTTTCTAGTTGCCCGCCTCTTATGTTAATCTGACCATATATCTCATTTCTCTCTACTTTCACTGGCTTATGTGAGTAATCACAAAACCATCACTTTTGAAATCCCACCCTTCAATTATTTAAATTTATTGGCCATCCTACAGTATTTCATAGTACCAAAATACAAAAGTAACCACCCCTTTCAGTCCATCTTGCTGTTTAAAAATAGTAACTCTCCACTAAACCTTAACTTTTTAAACAGGTAAAACTCAAGTTACCTACTTTGATATCTAACTTCTAGTGCACACTGCAGAGTGCATTCTTTTCAATCTTACCTTTAAGCATCCCTGTTACTAGCACTTTCTCTAATACCTAAAAAGATCATCTCTACTTGACTCCAAGTAGACTTTTCTCTATCTGTTAAACCTAGCACTTGCTCCTACAGTACTTATTACCTTGATACGGCACTCTTATAGATAGCACCCCAAAAAGGCAAACCCCCATTTCTCGGTCACCCACGCCCACCGGAATCTCTTTTAAAGTTTTTTTGTCTAGTCCTTCTAGCATGTCGAGGGATCAGTTGCTAGTGTCCTCTCCTGCTCAGCTGGTGAACCTGGAATATTGAGGCAATGTTACAATTGCCTCATGTACACAGACAACCCTCTCCTCCTCCCACAAAACACAAATACATGCGAGAGATGCAACTATATGGCCAAACTGGAGGCTGAGCTCTCTCAACATAGGACTGGCAAGACCAGTCAGGAGGAGAAGGTTACCACACACACTATAGACTCAGTCTCACATAGTACCATCACAACCTCAAATCATACACATAAACACACAAAGACATACTCGGCTCTGATCAAAAATCTACCAAAACAGCAGAGGCCACCAAAGCAGACACCCAAACAACCACCACCTCAGAACACAACACCTGCAACAAATAGACCTCACAGTCAGAGTGTCAAACAGTCACAGCCCTTAAGGCCAAACACAATGCCAGACACACTAGTCATTGGTGACTCCATAGTCAGACACACTGACGTCCCGCTCACCAGACTGAGTAAGGAGAAGGTCACAGTAAGCTGCCTGTCGGGCGCTAGAATCCGCCACATAACGCAAGCACTCAGGTCTCTCAACAGCAGGTACAAATACGACTCAGTCATTGTCCACGCTGGTGTAAACGACCTGAGACGTACCTCCTTGGACTACATGAAAAGAGACATTGAGGAGCTCTCTGATTATGTAGCCCAGGCAGGTATGACCCTGACCTTGAGCAGTATCCTACCTTCACCAAGAATGATGCCACAATACAGAGATAAGATGATCAGCTTTAACAATTTGCTTAAACTCTGGTGTCATTCAAAGGGGATCCAATGTCTGTCTGCCTGGGATGACATGCTGGACAAGCCACGCTGCTTCGCACCTGTCACCCCTGGGATTCCGGATATTGGCAAAGGCTCTTGCCACCCCCATAGTGCCTTTTTTAGGCAAGGCTCAAATTTTAAACCTACCACCCTAGAACACAAAAAAGTAAAAAAACTAAGGGTAATGCTGCTCAATGCCAGAAGTCTAAATCTCAAAATGCACGCACTCGAGGCCCTTCTCAGTATGGAGAACATCGATGTCTGTGCAGTGACAGAAACCTGGTTCAAGGCTCCTGAGAGCACCCCAGCACTATCAGGTTTTACCTCTTGTCATGCGTTCCGGCCCCAAAATCCGGACAATACCAAGAAAGGAGGGGGGGTATCCATATTCATCAAGGACACCCACAACTCAAGACTGGTGGCAACGCACGATGCATCGGAGACCATCCAGGTGCAATTAACCATAGGCAAGACTGCTCTGCAAATTGTAGCATGTTACAGGCCACCCTCACAAACTCAGGAACCTCACATGGCCTTCCTGAAAACACTAGAGGGATAAATGTATCACCAAACACCATCATACTAGGTGACTTCAATTACCCTAATATAGACTGGGAACACTACTCAAGCCCAAACACCCTAGCCCAAAAGTTCCTGGAATTCATAAACTCAAATGCCATGGAACAACTAGTCACCATCCCCACAAGAGGAGAAAACATACTTGATCTCATCATCACGAACATGGGAGCACAATGTTCAACACCGGAAGTATACCCCTCACTGGTGAGATCAGATCACAAGCTAATCTCGCTGGAGGTCCTCATCCCACCCCACCTGAAATAAAAAAGACCACAGTAAAGAACTTCTCGAAGCCGACTTCACACTTCTAAAGACTAGTGTGGTCTCCTTTAAGGCCCCGAGCGGCGGAAAACAGTACTCAAGCCACTGAATCACTTACAAATGCCTTCTACCAGCACCTGCAGGACTGCATGGATAAGGCAATCCCAAGCAAAACAAAGACTCTTTGTACCAAAGGCAAGCATCCAGTCTGGTGGACCCCAGCCATAAACAAACTCTACAACAAAAGGAGGAAGCTACTACAAGATAGAGCAAAATCCTTAAAAGGTAAGACACCCTTGATCACTATAAGTAAAAAACTAAGAGCTCTCATAAAATCATCCAAAGCAAATTTTGAGAGAAAAATAGCTAAAGACTCAAAAGACAATCATAAGGCCTTCTTTAGCTATGTTAGAAACCTGGGAGGAAACTCCCAGATATGCTCAGAACTAGTTCAAAATGATGTGAAGATTACTGATCCTACAAACATTGCCAACATACTGGCTGACAGGTTCAGTGCAAACTTCTCCCCCCTCTCCCCCAAAAGGAGAGATATCTATGCCAAGCGATTGCAGCCCCCCAAACATCTCCAACGCCCAAGTGAGAACTGCTCTCCAAAGCAAAAACACAGCATCCATGGGACCTGATGGTGTCCCCGGCTGTGTGCTCCACGAACTCAACGAGGAATTAAACCCACAGCTAGGACAGCTGTTTAATCATAGTCTTACCTCTGGATACGCACTCCAGGAGTGGCGCACTGGAACTGTGGTCCCACTTCACAAAGGCGGTGCCTCCACCGACCCTGGAAATTACCGGCCCATTAGCTTGACAAGCCTTATCTGCAAAGCCATGGAGAGGATCATAATGGACCTCATAAATAAAGACATAGGGAATTTGCAGACTTTGGATCCATCCCAGTTTGGCTTTGTCAAAGGCAGATCATGCCTTCTAAACTTGGTTGACTTTTTCGAAACAGTCACCAAAGCCATCGATGAGGGAAAGGCAGTCCATACAGCTTACCTCGATCTGGCGAAGGCCTTCGATACAATACCCCACTCGGGTATCATTGAAAAACTCATCAGCTTAAATGTTAACCCATACATCACAAGATGGGTTGCAAACTGGCTGAGTGACAGAACCCACAGGGTCAGAGTTGCTGGCGCCATGTCAGACTCAAAGCCTGTCACAAGTGGTGTACCACAGGGCTCAGTCCTGGGCCCACTCTTGTTTGGCATCTACTTTTCCGAAGTACAAGCAAACACAGGAGGGTTATGGCTGACAAAGTTTGCAGATGACTGCAAACTGGGCCATAGTAGAAAACACATCTGACACAGATATCCTTCAGAAGGGTCTCACAGAAACGGATAACTGGTGCCAGAGCCATGGCCTAAAGTTAAATGCCAAAAATGCATAGTCATACCCTTCGGGAAAAACAAGGTTACCCCTAGCTACCAAATAGGTGGCAATCCACTGAGCACAGAAGAAGTTATCAGGGACCTGGGGACCCAGGTTGATAGTAGTCTGTCATTCGACACCCATGTAGCTAAAGTAGTTAGGAAGACCTTCTACATTGCCCACCTTATCATGAAGGGATTCTCATCTAGATCAAGGGAGGTCATAGTCTCCCTATACTCATCACTCATCAGACCAATGATTGAGTACAATGCCCCATTCGAATGTATCTGACCCGACACTTGCAGCAGCTGGAGAGGCCACAAAAGTTCCTCACCAAAAGGATAAAGGGTCTCAAACATCTGTCCTATGCTGCCCGACTGAAAGAACTCCAGCTCTATTCAGTCGCTACCGCTTGTTCAGAGGTGACCTTTGCCTAACATACAAGGCCATGTCAAACCCAGATTTGATGAATATGCTTCACCTCAAAAATCTAGATCCGTCAGAGCCACAAGGGCGGAGACTTAAACCTCGACACGGCTATTAATAGGACGTGCTAGAGGGATAGATTCATCACCCAAAGACTCCCTATGCTGTGGAATAAAATCCCGGTATATGTGAGGCAGAGCACCTCGCTGGCCTTGTTCAAGAGAAATCTTGACCAATGGATGGGAGATCGCAGATATACCCCAGGGATTACCTCAGTGTCACTGCTCGACAGAGGCACAGCAAAATAATGGGTATAGTTCCCCATACTAAAGGGGTGGCGTAAGCCACAAAACTATGGGCTAGGCTTGTAAATGCCCTCGGGCAGATAGCCTAGTATGAACCTATGAACCTATAAACTAGATATTATCAAATCTTGTTCTAATGTTCAAATTCTCCCTCTGGTAAGAGCTACAACAAACACGTTTGAAGCGTTAATCAGGGACGTATCCTGAATAATAAGAAGTGTAGTGTAGTTTCCTTTGGTAAATCTACAATCACTACTGCACACCATGTTAATAAACTTTCACTTAAATTTGGCTCAGTCATAAGAGACTGTGACCCGTGATGAGCTGTATTTTGACTTCTACATTTATTCATGATTAGGAAAGGCTTCTGCCTTGCACAACAAATCCTTTGTGTTATCTCTTCAAAATCTAGAAACGTTATAGTCCACTTTTTCCCTCCCTTTTTAGGTCCATCGTTGAATACAGTTCCTCCTTCAACATGTACTTCAATAAGTTCTTAAACCAGCTTGACAGACCTCAACCTTTCCTCACCAAAAATACCTTGGGCCTTGGTGCCCTTAGCTACATTGATAGAATAAATGCTTTATTCCTTTACTTGAGTAACATAAGCTCCTAAGGTGAGATCTGTTTTTAGCTTTCTGTATTGAAAATGACCCAGCACTCCCTGAGCAACTTTATCTAAACAGAACCAGTGGAAAAGCAAACACGCACTGTAGGGTGTGTAGAATCTTTGTCCAGACAGGTCACTATTCCACTGTACTTTGCCCTTATCAAAGCAATTGTAAGAGATGCTCCATTTGGTATGTACCTGACCAGACATACGCAACAGCTAGAGCGATGTCAAAGGTTCCTTCCAAAAAGATTTCAAGGTGTAACAAACCTGCCTTATGCAGGAAGCCTTAAAGCCCTTTCCCTCTACTTAGTCTCCTATAGATTGCTGAGGGTTGATCTATGCCAGGCTTACAAGGCATCTGCAAACCACACACTTGCGAATCTCTTATATATTCGTAAATCAAAAAGTACGAGAAATACAAGGTGTAGGGACCTGAATTTTGTCTGTGACCTAAACAGAATATGCTGGAGAGTCAGATGTGTGACCCAGAGTCTGCCCTTGGTATGGAACAGACTTCCCAACCATGTGAAGTTGAGTTTGTCTATTACCCATTTTAAGTACAACCTAGACAGGTGGATGGGGACTAGGAAATTTACACTTGTCCTGACACCCATGTCCTTTATAGACAGAAGTTGCTTATAAATGCCTGGTCCTCAGTGTCCTATTTGGATGCAGGAAGTCATTATTTTTTTTGGGAAAGCTTGGCTAGGCTTAGAAAGGATCCCTGGGTCATTAGCCTAGTAACAGTCTATGAATCTTTTGAATAACTATAACCTTCTGCTTTGGTACTGGCCTCAGTTCATTGACCTTCTTTATTTTTGATGCAGCAGTTTAATCGTTTTGTTTGTATAAATGTTCAATTTATGAACTACTTAGGGAATTTATTTTTGCAATTTGAAAATATTAAGTCATGTTTGCAGCCTGTGTTATTTTGCTCAGTATATAGTTTTTCAACTAAAGCAAGAGAGGTGTTTTGAGTTGTGCTTTCTTAAAATATCTAACTTCAATTTTTTTTTTTTTTTTTGTGGCAGCTATTCACAGTTTAAAACTGAGTCGCAACCATGTTGACTGGCACAGTGTAGACGAAGTATATCTCTACAGTGATGCAACCACTTCAAAAATTGCAAGAACAGTTACCCAAAAACTGGGTTTTTCCAAAGGTAATATTGGTGTGTGTTTGTGTATGTATATACTGGACAAATTCTTGGCATACCAGCATATGCATGCCACTGCTGCAAACTAGTTATTCAGAAGTAGCGTGTTGTCTCATTGCTGCAGAAAAAAAAAAAAAAAAAAAAAAACAGTAGCAGCACACTGTGATTTCAAGTGTTGCATATTCCCTCGTGTACCAGGATGGCTAGTTCAGCTTTGCAACCAGCTGGCCTTTGTCATTTTTTTGACACCACTAACCAAAGAAAATCACTTGTCAATGAAAACAATTGCACTGCCAATCCCCTCCCCCCAATGATTTGTTCACGAATATTACATGTTGCAAGCACAACTGTGACATGAGTGAAAAGTAACATTTTTAGCTTGTTCTGGTAGTCTGGATGAACTTCTGTCTTCATACGAAGGTTGACCATTTAATTGATCAATTTGTAACGTAAAATAAATGGAACACAGGTAAGTCATTGAAGAGGCTTGCATGTTTTCATTAGTTTGGCAAGCACGTTTTATCTTGAATGCTGTAACTTTCCTTTATGTATTCTGTATACGTTGAGGTGATGAGAATAAAAGCAGTGATCAAATTAGGCACTTCTTCAGCAATTAGCCTTGTGTTCTGGTTGTTTAAAGTCAGTTGTTTCTGTTGTGATTAATTGCAGTTACCTGTATGCACTTTATAAGAAAGTAGATGATAGGTGTCTTTGGTAAAATAATTATCGTACTTGATTGCTAATTTGCTTCACTTTTCAGTGCGAAAGGAAAAGATAGTTGGTGAGTAGAATAAAAGCTTAAATGCAAGTCAGAGTTCGATTACTGCTGACTGAAGTTTTGCATCCCCCTGTGGCTTCATTTTTAATGCTTAACATGGGAAGGCCAAGTAAATGGCATAAAGTAGATAAAAGGAGTATTACAAGGGTCAATTGATGATGATATCATGTCTGAAAGTACTGTCTACAGTTCCACAGAGAAGTTTTTCCTTCCATGTCTCAGTGTAAGAAGGAACTTTGCTGTTGTGTAAAGTTTTGTTGCCATGGAATCCTTTTAAGAATCAGAGGGGGTCATTCCTCTTTCCAGACCCGTGTAGCTACCTACTATAAAATAATTGCTTATGACCAGAGCCACATCTGGCATTTGTTTAGGCCTAAGATAACATCTTAGCTGTGCCAGCTTATCACGCTTTCAGCATTTCACGTTAGTTCATCTGCAAAATAAAATTAACTGAAAATACCTAATAGATAGTTATGTAGGAATTGTAGTTTATATCATGCTAGGCCATTGTTGTGGATATTCGTTATTTGAATGATAAATAGCGAAAGGTGAACAGCAGTCCCCCAGCCTCATCTCCTCATTAGAAGCAGGGCATCCTTAGAATGTGAGGATACAGTCTCACATCGTGACCTTTAGACAGAGCTTGGCTGTCTCCTACTTTCTTTGCAAGACAACTGTCCTAGTAGGAGGCTGTGGGAGAGGGAAAAAGCCCAGAATCATTCTGCTTTGACATGTTTTAGAAGTAGGCACATGCATTTGTTACCCTTTGCTTTGACTTCTACAAGACCCCATGTAGTGCAGTACTAGGGAACTTTTGAAGCATGTGGATGACCTAGCTCATGGCATCGATAATGCTTCTATTAAAATACCAGGACCGGCTCAAACATTTGACATGCATGGCACTTCAAGTGTATGTAGTTTATTTATTTGCTGGGCTGTTTAAGTAAACCCTTTTCAGTGGAGGCTCAGGAAGAAAAGCTCCAGATATATGCAATAAAAACAATTTATGCAAAACTTTAGACATGTACTTAAGGAGGGCTTTAGACAAGTACAACTAAATCATGCAAGGTATGTATAGATTGAAAAACACAATTCAAAGGTATGCACATGTCAGTAATAGATTCCATTAAGTACAAGATGATTAAAAAAGAGCAAACATAAAATATAGATACAACATATGTATTTATTTGTTAAAAATGTAACATTAATTTTGTAATGGACATTTCGGGATGGTGTAGAATTATACTGTTTGTGAAGGGAGAATAGATTAGAAAAAGAAAGGGAAAAGGTGCAGTAGTAATTTCTGTTAGTAAGTTTGTTTGTTTGTGTCTTTTAGCTTTTCCCGGTTAGGGGTTGCCATAGCGGAACTCCGGTCCGCTAATGATTGGTAGTGGATTTTTACGTACAGAGTTACCAGTCCTGATGCGCACAACCTTCAACGAAGGCACACCTCATTCACGTATGCCTCCACACAGAAGACGCTCTAGCTGAGAATCGAACGGGAGAACGTCTTGCTATGAGGCGACAATGCTACCGCAGCACCACCACCGCAGTTACAATTATTAGTGATAAATGCTGAGGCCAGAAGCTATAATGAAATAGAAGGAAGAATGAGGTAAGAAAATTAGAGGTTAGCTGCATTATGAAAGTACTGTGTGCACAGAAAGGGTGTTTGTAGAGGATAAAGGAGAACAGTGGAAGAGGATAGGTTTTATTATTAAAAGACTGGAAGGTACATGTAAATGTGACTTTTAGATGAGGGAGATGAGCATGAGCACAGTTATGAGTTTGTTAGACATAGTTTCATTTGAAACTATCCTGGTTAAAACAGGTCTCTCATGTCATCGAATGGCCACTTTGTCGAATGTCATCTCATCACCAGTGCAGTCTAAGCCCCAGCACCCCCCTGCTAATTATACATACCAACTCTGAGATCACACTGCAATGGGGAAAAGGGCAAATTTACTGATCCCTACTGTAATGTGATTGCAGTCAGAGTGGTTCAGTGGCCTGCACTGTCGATGTGATTACGTTCAATGATATGACATAGACCTGTTAAAACATTTTGGGTAACTGTCAGCTTTAGGGCTGTTACATCACATCCTCCTGTATAAACATATCCATGGCTCAGAAACCAGCCTTTACATGAAGGCATTGAGTTTTTAGGAAATTTCCAGGTAAATTGATTAAACTTCTTAAGCAGTTAAGGCAGCTAGGCACAAATGCTTGCTTTCAGATGTGACCAGGGAAAACTATATGAACAAGAGACTTGCTCAGAGTTGCACCATTTGCAAGATTGCAGGAATCAAACCCAGGTTAGCCGAATGAAGTAGTTGCTCATAACTGTAAGTCCTTGCACTGCAGTTGTAGCAGAACTTGGCCTTTCTGGAGTAAACAGGCCTGGCCACATTGACACAGGCAAAATAAACAGAAGGCCTGGAAGTCTAAACATCAGCAGCAGCAACACCAGAAGGGCCCCACCAGTACATTAGACACCACTAGAATAATCTTTTAAGTGCTCCCTATCATCTTTTTCACCCTGTGTCCTGCTCCATTGCCTAATATGAGTAGTTACTGTCGCTCGTCTAGTCAGAATACAATAGACTTGACTTTTTGGGTTCTGTTCAGGCAGCTTTATTATGTACAAACACATCAGGATTGAGACTTAATAAGTTTAACTTGGGTAAACTTATAAAGAAACTATCTATTACACTCATACATACTCACTCTCTGGCTGCACTTTCAAAATGGCACTGAAGCTAGCATGTGCTGACTGTTTATATGCACGTTCAGTCCTTGAAATGCTTCTTAAAGATTCAGCACACATACTCTCTTCTACATCCTCCCTCTTTGAGAAATAAGTCATGCAGTGTTGATGACATTAATGGACATGCAGTCAGTATAATTCTTTGTTGTACAATTATGCAGAACTAAATACATATAGACAATTATGTCCAGGTTGCTGTGTATTTCACACTAGGTCTGGAAATGCAATCAAATTGTGTGACATAGAAATTAGAATCAGTTCTAGCAACTGGGACTGTCTCTGCTTAATGTTCAACTTTAGGGACATCAGGAACATCATCAGGAATGGAAATAGAAGTTAAGACACGTTCTGCATCAGGAATGGAAATAGAAGTTAAGACACGTTCTGCAACAGGAACATTGTCTGGATTGCTCTGAAATCTAGTGTCTTTATCATCAGAACAGTGCTGCGATATCAGTTCTGATACAGGAATTTCTCCTGTACTCCACACCCTCAGATTTTACGAAGTAGGACTGTGGCTCTGTACATATGCCTGTTACTTGACAATTCAGGTCAAAACCTTTCACCGTTTGTATCCTCACTGTCTCTCCTCCTTTCAATGCACAAAGAAATCTGCCTGATTTATCATTGCTGGACTTCTGGAAAGAACACTTTCCAAATAGTTGAGCTCTAATTGTCGTGTTCTTGGCTTTTGACCTCAGCAAACTGGAACTGATGGGGAGTGTTCTGGTTTGCCTAAATAGAAGTCTGAGCAGGCGAGCCAAGTGTATAGTCACAGAGTATGTTTCTGAGATTAAGTAAATTCAGAAAGACATTGGTATTGTCCCACATTGACCTCTCAGGTAATTGCTTTGCACTCTGCACTGCATGTTCAGCTAGTCCATTTGACTGTGAATATTCTGGACATATGCAAAGTCCCATTCTTTTGCAAATTTCTGGAACAACTGACTAGTAAATTGAGTACCGTTGTCAGAAAAAAACTTTGTGTGGACTACCATAGACTGAGAAATGATGTTTCAACTTAGTAATAACAGCAGTGGACGTTGGGTTAGGTAGTAAATCAATCTCAAACCAGTTTGAATAAGAGTCTATCAATACAAAGTAATGCTGATTATTCCACTCGAATATATCAGTGGCTACTGTTGACCGAGGTAGTTCAGGAACTTGACTTGACTGAAGTTCTTTTTGCAAATGCGGTTTAGTACTATTACTTACTGAACAAGAAGAAAGTATTTTGTCAGTGTCATTTGCTAGAGAAGGCCAAAATAGTAGTCCTCTTGCCCTTCTTTTGGTAGATGGAAAACCTGGGTGACCACGATGCATAATCTGGATATATGTTGTAAGGAAGCAAGAACAGCAATTTTAGGACCTTTGAAAATAATGCCATTTTCCATCAACATCTCATCTCTGTAAGGAAAATAAGATGTTTGTCGTGTTTCACTGTTGCAGTCCTTACAAAATGGGTTATGCGGTAGCCCACAGTAGGCCAGAATGCCAAAGTCCTTGGTATATGACGTCTGCTGCCTTCAGTTCAGACCTGACGTCCGGTACAAAAGAAGGCAGCTGATGCAATTTCCTCATTCTTACTTGCTGCGGAGCCCGAAGCAGAAGCATTTTGCCTAAGTGCTGGTTGGCCGAGTACCTTCGTTTTGTATTCCAACTGCTTAGTTGAAGACATCCCCAGATAAGTACCCCGATGTTCATAGTGTTACCCTGCTGCAGTCATCACACTTGGGTTATCCTGACGTCAGGCAGTCCCGCAGTAGGCTGGAATTCCAAAGTCTTGGTCCGGCGTCGGTTGCTGTCGCTTCTTCCCTGACATCAGTGCACCAGGGGTATATATAATGCATCCTACGCCATTTTCTTCAGTCTTTCTTTTGCCCGAAGCAGTTCGCAAGTGCCGGTCGGCCGACTCCTGAGATTTTCGAAGTCGAATTTCAGATCCGAAGTCTTCAGTAAAGCTAAGTACCCCATTGGGAAAACTTTTTCTTGCCTCAGACAGAGGTCAGAAAAAGTTGTGGGAAGCAAATACCTCATAAGGATTTTCATTCTTACTGCATACCTTGCCTAGGCCCAGACCACGATGTCACTGGTTGTCGTTTTTGTGCTAGGTTTAATAAGCGTACTATAAAAAGATGCTTTGATTTTGCACGACACTACTTCGGTAGAAAATTTAACTACACAATGCAGTCGGAGCAACAGACTACCGGCGTGCACAAAAAACGCAAGGATAAGGACCGGCAGCCTAGACCCAAGCCAGACTCCGAGGCCTCGGCTGGACCGGTCTCCGGTTCACCGGTCTTCAGTGAGGCTCCGACGCAGCCCCTGACTACCGCAGATTTGGAACCAGAGACCGCTTCAGAGCCTTTGGCGGAGAGTGCTAGGCCGACGCAGCCATTTTGTTTAGCCCCTACCGACGACACTGCAGAAAGAGATGTCGGTGCTGCAGAAACACCTTCAGTTTCTGAAGGCGTCTTCAGACTGACGACGCTCACCATAAAAACGTATCCTAAGCTTAAAACTCCTATTAGACCTAAAAAGACTTCACTTCAGTCTCCAGTTCAAGGCCCCATGCCTAATAAACAGATGCTTAAAATGGCTGAAGATTTGATCTCTTTAATCAGGGGTTCCCAACCCCCACCCGACTAAAGACGTAGACAAGAGGAAGATTATGCCTCCTCTGATCAAGTGTCTATTTCCTCAGGCTCCTCTGAGGACCAAGATTACTCCTTCTCCCCTTATGAAGATTCTGATGCTGAGGATTCTATTCCCTCAGCTTCTCCTCCTGAAGACTACTCCTTTGGGGAAACTTTACACACTATGAGGGAACATTTTCACTGGGAAGGTCAGGACTACTCTGACTCAAAGAAAAGGCTCGGAGAGTTTCTTTTACTCCCCCAGCACAGACCACTTGCCATCCCCCCAGTTTTAGAAATTGTGGATGATGTTTACTTAGAATCTAGTTTGAACCCAGATTCTCTGCTTCCTGCTCCAGCCAAATCAGACAGATACTATAGAGTGCCTGATTCCCACAAATTCCTTTATAAAAGCCCTGTTGTCCCAGGGTCCCAAAGGGGCTAATGGCAAAAAATCCTATACCCTCTGAAAGGGACTCCATAGCAATAGACAGGTGGAGGAAAAAGGTTTACACCTCAGCCACTCTAGCTATGAGAGCACTAAATTGCCAATTTCACATGCTAAAGTATCAGCAATTTCCAATGTCTCAGTTAAAACAAAAAATGAGCACACTCCCTCAACAGTCTGAATTGAAAGAAATGCAGGATCTGTTGCATGCAACTGAACAGGTGGGCAAACATACTTTACAATGTGGGTTTGATTCTTTGGAGGCTTCCTGCAGAGCAGCTGTCACTGGGTCTGTTATACGTAGACATGCTTGGTTAAAGGAACAAACTCTGCCTGATCATGCTAAAGCAAAGCTTCTAGATGCTCCCTTACAGCAGGATGTTCTATTTGGAGTTAAAGCAGAAGAAATCTTAAGAGGATAAGGCAAAATCTATGCAGACAGTCAAAGATTTCCTACAGGTACAGCCCTCTCGCTTCAGCAGAAATTGGCCAACAAAAAATTGGTCCTTTCCAACAACTGACAGACCACAGAGGGGTAAATACAGACGTCCGAGAAGCAGAGGACAACCACAAGCCCAATACAAACCTCGACAATGGGGCACTGCAACACAGAAGGGAGGAGAAGACGGGTCCCAAACTACCAGAAGGCAAACTCAATGACTTGCACCTCATCTGGTCAAGCAACACTCTCTTGGCAGCTCCCTTGGGAGGAAAACGCGCACTTTTTTCAGACAACTGGCTCATTGTCACAAAGGACAAATGGGTCCTAGACATAATTTCATGAGGATACAGATTCCATTTCCACACCTTGCCAATGAAAAGAGGAATGCCAAACATGCCACAAAAGCAATGGACAGAGGCACAAAAACAAATTACAGCTCTCATGGACATGAGAGCCATTCAACTGGTAACGAGAGCAAGGCCAAGGATTTTACTCAAGACTCTTTCTAGACCCCAGAAAGGACAATGCCTGGAGACCAATTCTGGACCTTTCAATTCTAAACACCTTCTTACAAGTACCCAAATTCAAGATGCTAACACTACAGCAGCTTCTTCCCATGTTGGGCAAGAAAGCATGGCTAGTAACTTTGGACCTCAAGGAGGCATACCTGCATGTCCCTATCAGACAAAGTTGCAGAGGATACGTCCGTTTCATTGCAGGTTCAACCCATTACCAATTTTATGCACTGCCCTTTGGCTTATCTACTGCTCATAGGGGATTCACAAAATGCCTGGCACCAGTAATTGCATACTGCAGACAAAGAGGAATTCAAATGTACCCATACCTGGACGACTGCCTCATCCAAGCAGAAAGCAAGGACATCCTCTTACAACATCTGGCTTTTGTAAAACATCTTCTAAGTTGCCTGGGGTACACAGTAATCGAAAAGAAATCAAAACTAGTACCCTCACAAAATATGACATTCCTGGGTGCCAGCTTGAATGCAACTGTCCAGAAGGCTTATCTGACGCCAGACAAACTACAACTGACTCAATATTTCAAAACAATGGCAACAAAGACCCAACTCCGTGCAAGAAAAATTCTGCAGGCCTTGGGCTTCATGGCATCTTGCATACTACTAATACCATTTGCAAAGCTGCATGTGAGGAAATTACAGTGGTACCTAAAAAGTGTATGGTCTCAACACAGCCACAGCTTGGACACAATGATCTCTCTCATTCCTGCCTACAACAGGAGTTTCTATGGTGGTCACAGGCATGTCACCTCAACAAGGGTCAGCCTTTCACCTTGCCCCCAGCCAGGCAAACTATGACAACAGATGCATCGGACTACGCCTGGGGGACACACATGGCAGGACAGTGCGTTCAATGCGTATGGACTGCAGATCAAAGAAATCTGCACATCAATCAAAAAGAGATGCTAACTGTACAGAATGCTCTGACAGCCTTCAAGAACCTATTACATCCAGGACAACTTACAATAAGGACGGACAGCACCACAGTAATGTGGTACATAAACAAACAAGGGGGTACACACTCCTACCCTCTATGCAGGCAAGCAATGACCTTGTGGAACACAGCACTGGTTTACCAAGTTCAGTTACAAGCTCAATTCCTGCCAGGAAAAAAGAACACATTGGCAGACGACCACAGCAGAAACATCATGGACCCCCACGAGTGGAAACTGGATCCACAAGTATTTGCAATGATAACTCAAAAATGGGGCCTCCCAGACATAGTTTTGGGGGCTGGCAAACAGGTCTATCAGCTAACAAAATTTTGTACAAGGACACTTCACCATCAAGCTTGGAAAGTAGACGCACTCTCATTCAGTTGGAAAAACCAGACAGTATATGCCTTCCCTCCATTTCCTCTCCTCACAAAGGTGCTTTTGAAAGTCAGAAAGGAGAGACCACGACTGATACTCATAGCCCCAGACTGGCCACGCCAGCACTGGTACCCACTATTAAGGAATATGGCCTAGGGCCCACCTTGGATTTTACCACAAATTGCCAATTTGCTCACACAGCAAAACAATCAGATTCTCCACAGCCAGCTCAAAACCTTAAATCTGGCTGCATGGCAGATCAACTAAGCATCCAGCCAGCTCCTCTTTCCCAAGCAGTTATGGATGTTATTCTGGAAGCTAGGAGGCCCAGCACCAGGAAGGCCTACTCGGACAAATGGAAAAGGTTTTGCGCCTGGAACCAAGCTAAAGGCCAAAACACACTTCAGCCTCACATGCCTCAGATTCTACAGTATTTAACTGAGATGTTGCACAAAGGACTTTCTTTTTCTTCCATTAAAATCCATGCATAAGCTATTTCAGCCCACTACAGCACGGATCCACCCTTATTTTTACATCCACTTCTAAGGCAGTTCCTCAGAGAGGGGCAACATTAGACCCCCCCAAAAGAGCACCTAGACCACCATGGGACCTCAATTTTGTTCTGGAAAAACTTGCGCTACCTCCCTCTGAACCAGCTTTCTCTGCAGATCTACAGTTTCTATCATGGAAGACTGCCCTGCTGCTAGCAATAACTTCAGCTAGAAGAGTCTCAGAGCTGCGGGCACTAATGGCAGTGGAATCTTTCCTCATTTTCCATCAAGACAGAGTTTCTCTACGAACTAATCCTTCCTTCATGCCTAAGGTGGTTTCCAGTGTGGCTTTAAATCAAACCATCCACTTACCCACCTTCTTCCCAAATCCACAGAACAAAGGAGAAAGACTCCTGCATTCCTTGGACATTCACAGGCAACTTCGTTACTACTTGGATAAAACTAAGGTTTTCAGAAAATCTGACCAGCTCTTTGTATCCTATGCTACAGCTTCACAAGGGAAGGCTTTATCAAAACAAACCATTTCCAAATGGATAGGACATTGCATTCATTTTTGTTGTACCCATCATGGAAAACCAGTTCCTGCTACCATTAGGCCCCACTCTACCAGGGCAACAGCTACATCTACAGCCTTTCTCAGGGGGGTTCCAACCAAGGAGATTTTGGAAGCTTCAACTTGGAGTTCAGTACACACCTTTACCAAACACCATTACTTACCACTTTACTCTAAGACTAGAGCTGGCTTAGCCACTGCAGTTCTGCAGGGCCTTCTAGCCTCCTCTAACCCTCTATGACTCCTCCACCCATCCTTAGCTTTGGGATTCTACCCAAGTGTGATGACTGCAGCAGGGTAACACGATGAACATAGTACAGTTTTGTACCTACCATAAATGTAGATGTTCGAGTGTACACCCTGCTGCAGTCCAGGTTACCCTCCCTCCATCCCCTCTGATCTAACTGGCTAAATCTCTACAATACCTTCCTGATGTATTTGCTTATAGCTGGAGGGATTTTGTGTTTGTGCTAAAATTTTTTAAATTGGTACTAATTATTGACCACATTTTTGGGGGCACCTGACATCTGGGGCAAGAAAAACTGAAGAAAATGGCGTCGGATGCATTATATATACCCCTGGCGCACTGACGTCAGGGAAGAAGCGACAGCAACCGATGCCGGACCAAGACTTTGGAATTCCGGCCGACTGCGGGACCGCCTGACGACAGGATAACTCAAGTGTGATGACTGCAGCAGGGTGTACACTCGAACATCTACATTTATGGTAGGTACAAAACTGTACTTTGGGGACCCCCTTTTCTTGCTTTAACGAATGTCAGAGAAAGTTAATAACTGTCTTGCCTGTGGAAAACAGATTCCGCACCGTGATTTTCACGAATGTCAGAGAAAGTTAATAACTGTCTTGCCTGTGGAAAACAGATTCCGCACCGTGATTTTCACTCCTATTGTATTACTTGTTTGGGCCTTGAGCACAACGTCCCTAATTGTGTTCTCTCTGTTTCTTTCAACCTGCATACCATACGCTGTAGAGCTAGGATAATGTTCAAGCATTTTAGAGTTTGGCTGAAGTTTGTTGGTGTGGAGTCTTCTCGTCTCTTGACTTCAGATGTTCCTAAAAAGAGCAAGGATAAGGACTGCAACAGGCTTAGGGTCAAATTAGTCGGCGGCGTCCCTGTTAAGTTGGTTGTCGGCCCAGCGGTAATCAGTAAGGCGCTTTCTTTGCCCCTACAGTCTGCGGAGGTTCAGCAGCAGGCGTCTGCGGAGACCTTTTCTGAGTCCTCCATACCGCAGGTTTCCACTTCTTCTGACCCTCTGCCAGTCGCCACCTCTGGATTCGGAGCTGCTAAGCAGGTGCCGGCTTCTGAGGCCCCTTTTCTCTGCCCAGAGACCAGATCCAGACTGACTACCTTAATTCAGACTTCTGCGGTGGCTAGGCTTCCTGAGTCCCTCCGGCTTTCTAGTAGGCCATCCAGCTGAAAATCTGCTCCAAAGCGGGCACTGGCCTCCCCTCAAATGCCTCAGGCTGAGATGGTTAAAATGGCTAGTGATCTCTTGACCCTTATCAAGGGCTCTCACCCACCTCCTCCTAAAAGGATTAGGGAATTGTCCCCAGAAGCTTTCTCTGCCTCAGACTCTGAGGTTTCCAGCAACTCTGCTGAGAAACTCTCCACTTTTTTCTGGTTTTGAGGATTCTGATGCAGAAGGCTCCATTCCTTCTGCCTCTCCTCCAGAAGATTTTTCTTTTGGAGATACTCTGAATTCTCTTAGGGAGCATTTCAAATGGGAAAGTCAGGACTACCCTCAGTCTAAGAAACGGATTAGGGAATTCTTGGATTTGCCACAGCATAAGCCTTTGGCTATCCCTCTGGTTTTGGAAGTTGTTGATTATGTTTTCATGGAGAATTCTTTGACTCCTAATTCTGTCCCTCCTGCTCCCTGGAAGCCTGACGGGTATTATAGAGTTCCTGATTCTCATCGGTTCCTTTTCAAGAATCCTACTGCTGATCCAGAAATTTTTTCAAGGCGCTAAGGGTGTTAAAGCCATGGTTGCTAAAAATCCTTTTCCTTCTGACAGGGAATCTAGGGCCTTGGATAGATGAGGTAAAAAGGTTTATACATCTTCCATCCTGGCTATTAGGTCTGTTAATTGTCTTTTTTTTATATGCTTAAGTATCAGCAGCATACTTTGGAGGCTATTAAGGCTAGAATTGCTGGTGTTCCTTCCCTGATGGGAGATTAAGGACATGCATGATTTATTGAATTCTGCCACTCTTGTCACTAAACATTCTCTACATTGTGGTTTCAACACTTTGGAGGCTTTTTGCAGGGCAGCAGCCACTGGTTCTGTCATTAGAAGACATGCTTGGCTCAGGGAACAGCCCCTTTCTGAACCTGTGAAATCTAAATTACTGGATGTGACTTTGCACAAGGACAATCTTTTTGATAGCAAATCAGAAGAGGTGTTAAAGTTGGAGGATAAGGCCAAATGTATGCAAACTATTAAGGACTTTCTGCAATTTCAGCCTCCTCGTTTTAGTAGACATTACCCTTCTAAGAATTGGACTTTTCCTGACCCTAGTGAACAGAGTCATACTAGGCCTAGGGGTTACAGGTCTTCTAGGGGATCGACTTCCACCCCTCAAAAGGATAAGCACTGGCAGGCTTCCTCTCCAGAGTCAGGGAGTTCTAAGCAAATGTCCCAAAGCAAGCATTCCCAGTAACTCCAGCCTTCTCCTGCCTGCTTCTGCGGGTCCAGGGTTTCCTTTGGGGGGAAGGTTAGCTATTTTTGCAAATGTCTGGTTCACCATCACAGACGACAAATGGGTGCACAAAATAGTATCCTGGGGCTACAAGTTCTCCTTTCACACCTTCCCTGTCCACCAAGAATACCCAGATATCCTCCCAAATCAAAGGGCAGAAGCAGAAAAACTTCTTTACTAAACCTGGGAGCAATAGAGCCAGTTCCTGCACTACAGATAGGCATGGGTTTCTACTCAAGACTTTTCCTGGTCCCCAAAAAGGGGGGCACCTGACGCCCTATTCTGGATTTGTCCATTCTAAACTGTTTTCTGGTGATTCCCAAATTCAAAATGCTCACTCTTCAGCAGTTGCTGCCAATGCTGGCCAAGGATTCCTGGCTTGTGACTTTTGATCTCAAAGAAGCTTATCTGCACATCCCAATAATGGAAAGCTGCAGGCAGTTCCTTCGCTTCAGGGTAGGGAACAGACACTTCCAATTCTCTGCACTGCCCTTTGGCTTATCTACTGGTCCCAGAGTTTTTACCAAATGCCTGGCTCCAGTCATTGCTTTTTGCAGGCAAAGAAACATTCAAATTTACCCTTACTTGGACAATTGTCTTATTCAGGCAAACTCTCCAGAGCAACTTCTAAAGGATTTGGACTTTGTAAAGAACCTTCTCACCTCTTTGGGCTTACGCCATCAACGAAAAGAAGTCAAAATTGGTACCCACCGGGGAGATTGTATTCCTGGGAGCGAGCCTGAACATGGGCGCCCAGATGGTATTCCTCCCTCAAGAGAAACAAATGGATCTTTCGAATTACTTCAGAAATTTGGCAAGCATGACCCATCTCTGTGCAAGGCAATTCCTGCAAACCCTGGGATTCATGGCTTCATGTATTCTGATTCCATATGCCAGACTGCATATGAGGAAAATACAGTGGTACCCCAAAAATCTTTGGTGTCAACACACTCAGGATTTAGACTCAATACGTCCTCTGATTCCCTGCCTGTAAATGGAGTTCCTTTGGTGGGCAACAACCTGTGCACAGAACAAAGGCCTGCCTTTCTGTTCACCTCCTGCCAGCTAGGCTCCCACCACAGATGCCTCGGACTATGCTTGCGGAGCACATCTAGAGAGGAGATGCATTCCGGGGACTTGGAACTCTCAACGGGTTAATATGCACATAAATCTGAAGGAATTGATGGCAGTCCAGTAGGCCTTAATGGCTTTCAAACATCTTCTCTCTCCTGGTACTTTTCTGGTCAGGACAGACAACACCACAATCATGTAGTACATCAACAAGCAGGGAGGGATGCACTCTTGGCCCCTGTGCAGACAAAGCTTGATACTATGGTCCATAGAAGCTTCCATGGGCATTTATCTGACAGCTCAGTTTCTTCCAGGAAGACTCAACACCTTGGCAGACCGGTTGAGCAGGCAGGTCCTGGATCCTCACGAGTGGCAACTAAACAAGACTATCTTCTATCGCATCATTCAGCGTTTGGGCACTCCCCAGGTGGATCTCTTCTCATCTCCAACCAACCACCTTCTTCCAACATTTTGCACCAGGGATCATCACAACAAAGCTTGGAAGGTGAATGCTCTGTCCTTCCCCTGTACACAGCTCTCGATCTATGCATTCCCTCTTCTGCCTCTTCTTCCCAGAGTGCTGTTAAAGATAAGGGACGAAAAACCAAGGGCCATCATTATAGCTCCAGACTGGCCCAGACAACATTGGTATCCACTACTTTGCAGTCTCTCCCAGTCTCAGCCTTGGCATCTTCCCCTGATACCAGATCCCTTGGTTCAGGAGGGGGGAAAAATTCTGCATCCTCATCTTCAGACTCTGCATTTGGCAGCTTGACTCATAATTTAAACCTTTCCTAACAAGTGGTTGAGGTCCTTTGTGAGGCCAGGAAGGCCTAGCACTACGAAATCTTGCATAGATAAGTGGAAAAGATTCGCCATTTAGATGCAGACTACAGGGGAAGACCCTTCTCAACCTACTCTTCCTTTTGTTCTTGACTATCTGGCAGGCTTGCTTAATGGTGGACTTTCCTTTTCTTCTATTAAAATCCATGCTTCAGCTATTTCTGCTTATTGTTCCTTTGTGCATCCCATTTTCTCTCATCCCTTGATGAAACAGTTCCTCAGGGGAGCTAGCAATTTAAAGCCTCCCAGAAGGGCACCTACTCCTGCTTGGGATCTCAGTTTTGTACTTGAGAAACTTACTCTGCCTCCTTTTGAACCAGCTGCTTCAGCAGACCTGAAGGTTCTCTCCTGGAAAACTGACTTTCTTTTGGCTATTACATCAGCTGGAAGAGTTTCTGAGCTGCAGGCCTTAATGGCAGTAGAGCCGTTTATCATCTTCCATGTGGATCGGATTTCTCTTTGAGCTAATCCCTCCTTTATGTCTAAGGTGGTTTCTAGCCTGACTCTTAACCAGTCTATCTGCCTGCCTACCTTCTTTCCTAATCCTCAGAATAAAGGGGAAAGTTTATTGCATTCCCTGGATGTGCATAGACAGCTTAGATTTTACCTGGACAGGACTAAATCTTTTTGAAAGTCAGATCAGTTGTTGGTCAGTTTTGCTCCTGGAGCTCAGTGCAAAGCTGTTTCTGAACAGACCATTTCTAAGTGGATTGCTCATTGTGTTCACTTTTGTTACTTACAGCATGGCAAGGTTCCTCCGATTATTAGGACCCATTTTACTAGGGCAGCCTCTACCTCAGCAGCTTTTTTAAGAGGTGTACCTACTAGGGACATACTGGAAGCAGCTACATGGACTTCTGTCCACACTTTCACGAAACGTTACAATTTACCCTTGTTTTCCAAGTCCAGGGCTGGTTTTGCCACTGCAGTGTTGCAGGGCATTCTTAAACCCTTAAACAGTGGGTGTTCCACTTCCCTTTTTTTTTTTTTTCCTGGGCTTTGGGAATCATACCATTTTGTAAGGACTACAACAGTGAAACGCAATGAACATAGTACAGTTATGTGCACTTACCATAAATGTAGATGTTCGAGTGTATTCACGGTTGCATTCCTGGTCCCCCCCCTTCCATCCCCCTTTTTTCCTAGGGCACAGACTGGATTTTCTTTTCCTGGTCTAACCTTTTTTGGGGGGCTGCTGACGGTTAAGGCAAGAAAAACTGAGGAAATGGCATCTGCTGCCTTCTTTTGTACCTGACATCAGGCCTAAACCGAAGGCAGCTGACGTCCGATACCAAGAACTTGGGTATTCTGGCCGACTGTGGGCTACCAGGAGCCAGATAACCCATTTTGTAAGGACTGCAACAGTGACTACACTATAACATCTACATTTATGGTAAGTGTACACAACTGTACTTTTACATTTCAGGTGGTACACTGGATTGCTTCAACGGCTGTCCATTATTAATGTAGTGGTTGAGTGTTTGCAAAATTGGATCAGTCTTTGTATGATCTCTCAGCTCATCAAGTCTTGTGGTAGAAAAATTACCAACTTCTGTGATGTCAAAGTTCTCTGCATGAAGCTGTTCCGTTGTATTTCTAGGCAATCTGAATAAGGTATCAGCCAGATAAAGAAGTTTGTCTTTTGTATAGACCATTTGGAAGTTGTACTTTTGTAATTTGAGCATCATTCTTTGTACTCTTGCTGGAGCTGAATGCATAAGCTTCTTTAAAATAGTAACTAAAGGTTGGTGATCAGTTTCAATCTTAATAGCTCGGCCATTAGATATAATCATGAAACTTTGAATAAGCAAATACTATTGCCAAAAGTTTTCTCAATTTGAGCATATTGCATTTCAGTTTGGGTAAGAGTACTTGATGCATAGGCTACTGCTCTGCCTTTTTGAAGAATGACTGTGCCAAGACCAAATTCTGAAGCATCACAGAAAGTGTTTCTTGTTTATTGACATCATAGCACCTTAATGTAGGTGGGGTAGCAATTTTTTGCTTAACGTCTTAGAATGCTTTCTGGTGCTGCTGCAACCAAGACCATGTAACATTGTTGCACATCAGCTCTCTCAAATGCTTGCAACTCACTGAAGTCTGGTATAAACTTGCCTAAGTAGTTGGTCATGCCAAGAAAACATTGTAGAGCTTGAACATTATCTGGTGCTGGCATCTCAAGAATGTCTGCTTGCTTGGACGAGTCAGGTTGCAAGCCAGTGCTGGTAAATAAATGACCTACATATGTAACTTCTGGTAGTCTGAATTTGCACTTCAGACGATTGAGCTTTAAGTTCACTTCACTTGCTCTGTCTAGAACTCACTTAAGGTTTCTGTCCTGCTCTGCTTCACCATTGCCTCCAACCAATAAATCATCTACTATTATGGCACAAGGATGACCTGAAAAAATTTGCTCCATTGCATGCTGAAAGACTTCACTTACAGAATTTATTCCAAATGGCATCCAAAGGAATCTATAGCTTTCAAACAGGGTACTGAAAGTAGTAAGTGATGAGGATTTGCGATCAAGCATCACTTGCCAAAATGAATTTTTTGCATCTAAGACCGAAAAAACAGTGGCATTCGGCATTAGGGCTGCGACTTATTAGACTGTATGCATTGAATGATGTGGTCTCTTTAATGCTTTGTTCAAATCTCTTGGGTAGGTACATATTCTTATTTTGTCTGAGCCTTTTTTTGTGGGCTGCTACCAGGACGACACCCAGTCATTTGGTTCTATGACTGGACAAATCACACCTTGCTACACCATTTTACACAGCTGAGCTTTAACTCTATTCTGCATAGCTATCAGAACTTTTCTTGCTGGTCTGACCATAGCCGACCTTAGGCATAGGCCAACTAGGTGGCCACCCAGGGTGCCGCTCTAGTAGGGGTGCTTTTCCAGTATTTATTTAGTGTACATAGACCAGGATGGGGATACCAGGTGGTGTGGTGGGGGGAGGGGGCGCCGTGAAGCCCTTTTGCCTAGGGCACCAGTTGACCTAAGGCCACTCCTGGGTCTGACCACTGGACTGACCTCTGGGTCTAACTTCATAGAATACACAACTGGAAGTTTGCCCAACTTGTCATTGAAAACATCAGCATACTTTGAGAAAATGGCTTCACTAAAATTGGAACTAGGCGATGTGCTTATATGATGAGCTTCTTTGGTAAAAGAATGCAAATTCATTCTCAAACTGTCTCTGAGACCCAATAATGACTGCACAGTTCTTCAGTCAACGTAGAATAACACATTGTAGCAGTTCTTAGCCAAATAACACGAAAGTACTACTGAGTCTTTGGTTTGAATTTCTTCACCTCCATAAGCAACAAGTTTTGCACAACTGGCCACATTGAGTTTTTCATTAGCTCTCACTTTAGCAAAAGTATGTGCTGACATAACATTATACTTTGAACCAGTGTCTACTTTGAGCTCTGAGGATTTACCATTGATCTGGATAGTACAAAATACTTCATTTTTTTCAACAAATTCATTGCATAAACCTTTTCACCAACTAGTGATACACCACCTAGGTAGAAAGTAGACTGCTGCAATTCTGCTCGATCAGTTTGCTTTTTTGAGTGACCTTTCTTTACAACTATGTGAGGTTTGCTTGATTTGCAAAACTTTTGAAAATAGTTCCATTTTTTACACTTGTGGCATTGCTGACGAAATGCTAAGCATTTTCCTCTTTTAGACACATGATTGGTACCACAATTGCAGCAGTCAACAGTAAAGATGGATTTCTGTTTTGTTGACTCATGCGTGTACTGTACTGAGCATGCTCCATTCTTAGAATTTTCTGGAAAACTACATGGTTTCCATGCTGAACCAGTGGGGGCTGTGGCTGATATGTGCTTAGGCCTGCTTCTGTTTGCCGTGTGTTGCATGCTATTTACATTTGGTGTAGAGCCTGCTGAAACCATACTCTTGGTCACTTGCAAGCATACTTGTGTGCCTTTCTGTAACTTCATGGATTTGACAAATCTCAGTAGCTTTGCTCAATGTTAAATTCACCAAACCGACACATTTTAGCTTTGTTTCTCAGGTCAGTTATATAAGCTACAAAAGTTTCCCCTGGTTTCTGATCTCTTGTGTAAAACAAATGCCTCTATAATTTAATATTTGTCTGGGGTTTACACATTTCCCTGAATTTGTGCTTTATACGCTCTGGGTCTTCCCTTGATTCAGCCTGTACAACAATATGATGGTTTTCACGTTCTCCTTCATATACTTCTGGTGCATACACAAATGAATGCTCTCTTTCAATGGCTTCTGACCCAGCTAGGTTTAGCAAAATGAATCCCCTAGTGCGTGCATCTTTGTCAGAATAAGCTGCTTGTTTAAAAATATCTTATTCTTGCTCAAATTGTCTCCCATTCTCTGCAGTACTCCGATCAAGTACAAGTGGAGAGGGGTTTCAAAATCTGTCTGCCATATTAACACATACCCGTGAAGGGTTATGAAAATATGCACAAGCATACACACACATACATATGCCAGAGATTATGCTAGTGCTTGCAACTATGCTCAGTAGCACAGCAGTTGTCTGAACAACTGAACTTTGCAAAATAAGTCTCTCGGGCACTGTAATACTCTTGAAATCATTGCACTGTAAGAAATCGCCTCTTGTCAGTGTAAGAAACATCTTGAAATAACTGCACTCTGCGAAGGAAATGGGCAGAAGAAGATCAGAGTAAGAAACATTTTGCAGTAACTGCACTTTGCGAATAAACAATATACAGCACACTGAAACTTCCCCAAAATGGTGGTACTTTGCTAAATAAATCTTTATACAGTACAAGAAACACTCTGTAATGGCACTTTGCGAATACACACACCCCAGCACAAGAAACTTTTCAAAATGGCTGTATTTCAACTGCATTTATGAAATAGTTGCATTTTTCACATAAAGTTTTTAGAATAAATGCACAGTAATAAGCACACACTGTAAGCACTTTTACACACTTTGGCATGGTTTGAATAACTCTAGTTATGCCCAGAATACAATACAAAATAGTAGTTATACCAAAAAACATGCAGTCGCCTTGCTTTATTTATGCTTAATGTGCCCATTTTTTTTAATTTGTTTTGTTCATTGAATCTCTTTTCATGCCCATTGTACTTTTCTTGTGCTCGTTTTACTCTAAACATGCCCTTTTTACTTTAAACATACTAGTTTTGCAATTCCGAAGTAATTTCTGAATTGCTTTTCTGACAATCGTATCATCAAGTATCTTAAATCTGAAGCAGTTTACTTCAAGTGGTCTTCAACCTGTGGGATACCGGATCCGTATTGGATCCGAGCCGGCAATTTCACTAGCATCTGTTCCGAGCTCGTCCCTTACCCATAATACACCTCCACTGCCTTCCAACCCCCAGATCTCGTTTGCCGCCGCTTGCTGAAGTATCGTGATCTCCTGAGATCTGAGTAGTGAGTGGGTTTTCTGCTTTTAAGCAGCTTTTTTCTCTAAAACTTGAGTATTAGTGTTTAGTGTAAGTTCCCTCTCCTCCTCCCCTCTTTGGTGCGTCTTGTAATAGAACCTGTTTTTTGTAGTTAGTTAGTTTTAGTGTGCTTTGCTTCCCCTTCCCCCTCAGTGTGTTCTGTGTGACCTGAGTGTGTGGTGAGTGGTCTGAGTGGGAAAACTGGTAATTTTTCTCTCCTTTTTCCCTTCTCTAGTGTGAGTGGCTTGGATAGGGGCATGGCTGATGAGCCTGTTTTCAAAAGGTGCACGGAGTGTGGCCATAAATTTTCTCCTGCAGATGGCCACACTCTGTGTGATGTGCTTGGGCGTTGCCCATCTGTATACTGATTGCTCTATATGCGTGGGTTTTAACCCGCACGCTGTCAAGGACAGAAAAGCTAAGTTGTCTCTGAAAGGCCTTCTTCCCACTTCTGAGGCGGTTGCCTCGTCCTCTGCTTCGGTCACAGTAGCTGCTGTGGCCGCCTCTCCTTCCTCTCTTGCCCTTGCTTCTCCTCCCTCCCGGGCTGGGACTCAACATCCCGTTTCAAAGTCTGTGGAAGTGGAGCGGAAAAGGGTCAGAGAGAAGGAGTGGGCCAAAATCTCATAAGCCAGAAAAACGTAAGAGGTCTCCGCACCTTCCTTCTCCCACCAAAAGTCAACCTAGCATCCGTGACTCCCTTTGGCTACGATCTCCGAGATTTTCCCCGGAGCCGGAGGAGACATGTTCTCCATCTAAGGCCTCGGTTCCTCGACCCGCCAGGTTGGAGTCCATGGCCTCGTCGAAATCCACGCATAGCTTATCAGAAGTTGACATTGATAAAATGATGAGGTTCATTTGTACTCCAATCCAGATGGAGTCTTGCCAGACCCCTCTCCCTCTGGAGGGGGGAGCTTGCTTCCTTTTTACAGAACGATTTCTCCATCTCCAATCTGTTCACTGGGTTTGGAGTACTCTGATCTGAGGATGGCCTTAGTCAGGGGGTTGGTGCCATTGGTACCTGCTTCCTCGACGCTGACAGCTGCTTGGAGCATGTCAGATACGACCAATTTGGATCTGAGCGACTGCTTCGTTGTCAGATCTGAGGGAGCAGAATTTTTTTCATCAGCTCCGGCATTGTCTGGCTAAGTTCCCTCCCTCGGAGCTCTGTCCACTTCGGGCCCGGCTCAGATTCTCATGTCGGATCTGGGGAGACTGGCTTCCTTATTGGTTCCCCAGGAGGTTAATTTTCCCTTGGTGTTCAACATGGTAGAAAAGGGTTCTCTCCATTGCATTGAGACCTTTGACTATCCCTTTAGATGCACCCCGACGGCTCTGTCTAATAATCCCATTATTTTACCAAAGGGACAGCCCGTGCTCGAGGAGCCCCAGACTTTTCCCCCTGAGTGGCTTGTGAGTTCCCCCCAGACTTTTCCCCTTAGTGGCATGCGAGTTCCCCCCAGAGAGCCCCACTGGAGACATGCCTTGCAAGCATACGTGTAAGAGGAGGCACTTGGACTCCCCTGAGTCCCTCACCGAAGACACGAATATGGATGATGGGGAAGGTTCCCCAAGGTCACCTCCTGAGGATGTCTCTTTTGGAGACATCATGGAAATCCTACGCTAACATGGAGTTTGGTCCACCCTCAAACCTTCTTGTGATGAGTCTGTATTCCTGGAAGCTTTCTGCACAGGCCCATCTATTTCCTCAGTGTCCCCTCCCGCAGATCCCCTGGTGGACCTGGTCACCTCGTGGGCCTGGAAGGAGCCTGGCACAGTGGAACCAATCCCCAAACGTTCTTATAAGATCTTGAGTCCACCATCAGATAGACCAATGTGGAACAAAGGCTCCCCCGTAGATGCTATGGTGGTAACAGCAGCCACAAAAAAGGAATTAGCCCAAGAGAGTTCCTCTGTTTATCCTCCTGACCGAGAGTCGCGGATGATGGACTGCTTAGGGAAGTAGGTTTATGCGTCAGCAACCTTTACCATTAGGGTGCTGAATTACCTGGCCCACATCACGAGACTCCAGCAAGGCCCAGTCAAGGAGCTGGCTGAGTCTTCCCCTAAGTCCATGTCGTAGGAGGACAGGGAGTTGTTCTCCACGAGGATGTCCACTTTGAAAGCAGTCTCCAACACATCCATGCGACTCCGCTCATGCTACTGAAGGAGCGGCTAGGGCGGCTGGGACCGGTGTGTACATGAGGTGCAGCACCTGGCTCAGACTGTCAGTTTTCGGAACCTTTCAAGGCGTACTTTGCCAATGCCCCTTATGTCGGTTCTACTCTCTTTGGTAAGACTGTCAAAGAGACTTTAGTCCAGAGTGAGAAGGACGGGAAAGCATTCTGCCGTCAGAATCCGCATCTCGAACCCTCAAAGATCCTTTTCCCAGAATCAGAGTGGGGAAAAGAAGATGTGGTTCCAGAAGTCACAGTATTCCCAGGACACTCAGGGCTCTTCCCCCAGAGGCAGAGGGGTCCGAGGAATTTTGTGTCTTGAACCTTTCTCGGACAGGCCCAGACACCAACCCTGAGGGATTGCCCGACTGCTCTACTCTGAAGGTAGTCTGGGGACAATTGTCATTGCACCTGGTGGCATGGGAGTCTGTAACATCAGACCGATGTGTGCTTTAGATCATATCCAGAGGATACTCTATCCCCTTTGTAGTTTCTCCCAAACACCTCCCCGGACGTACCACCCCAAAGGGAGGCAACAGCACAGGAAATTTCCAACTGCTAGGAAAACGAGCCATCGAACCCGTCCCCACCAGATCAGTCCAGATAGGGCTTCTACTCCAGGTTTTTTTTGGTGCCAAAGAAAATGGGGGACTTGTGGCCCATTCTGGACCTATGGGGGACTTATGACCCATTCTGGACCTATCTACCTTGAACATGTCAGTTGCCAAAGAAAAATTCCGTATAGTCGCACTACAGTCCATTATGTCATACCTGCAAGAGAGCGACTGGATGTGCTCGTTAGACATCCAGGATGCCTACTGTCACACAAAGATGCACAGAAGCTCCAGGAGGTTCCTCCAATTCCGGCTAGGAGTCTATCATTGCCAATGTTGAGCCTTACCCTTTGGTCTCACCACAGCCCCCAGGGTGTTCACCAAAGTGATGGCGGTAGTAGCGGCTTACCTTAGGCTTCAGGGGATTCAGGTCTATCTGTACCTGGATGATTGGCTTCTCACTGCTCCCACCAGGCGTCCATTTTCTCAAACCAGGGATTATTTCTTAAAGCTTGCTCTGCATTTAGGGATCACAATCACTGCATCCAAATCACTTCTAAATCCTGTCCAGGTGATAGACTACATTGGGGCAAGGATAGACACCTTACAGTGCAAAGTCTTCCCGACCTCTGAGAGAGTACAAAACCTGAGGATGCATGTCTCTCTGATGTACCGTTCTCATCTTCCATTGGCAGAATCAGTGTTGAGGGCCTTAGGTTCAATGGCAGCGACCATAACGCTTCTTTGTGCACCTGGTTACATATGAGAATTCTACAGTGGACACTAGCTGTACAATGGTCCCTGTTGGAACTTCCATTGTTGTATCCAGTACACCTCAGTCGAGTCGGTCGGCCATCCCTTCTGTGGTGGATGCACTCTCCAGAGATCTTGGCGGGACGACCCTTTGTTTCAGCCCCTGTCCAAGCCAAAGTAACCACAGACTCCTTCCAACGTGGGTGAGGGGGCCATTATTTGGGCAGGACAGTCCAAGGCCAGTGGTCCCCTGTTGAGACCAGCTTGCACATAAACGTTCTAGAGATGAGGGTGGTCCTTTTGGCATTGCAGGCTCTTCATGTCTTTCTTCCTCTGGGAACCATTGCAATTCAATCAGACATGTCAGTAGTCTGGTACATAAACAGACAAGGAATAAATAAATAACTCCCAAACGCTAAAGGTGGTCTGTCACAAAAACAGTCAATATTAGCAGAAAAAAGACAGAAAATCCACCCAAGGATGGCTAATCAACGAAATCCACAAGTGTACCAATTAAAATGTAGTCCTTTAATACGAATAAAACTTCGACTTGTCCTTTAATACGAATAAAACTATGATCTGAGGAAGACAACAGTATCCGCTTATCGGATATCTTCAAGGGACAGTTTTGAGCTTTTTTATTTTTCATTTTATTTTCAAGTCGAAGTTTTATTCGTATTAAAGGACTACATTTTAATTGGTACACTTGTGGATTTCGTTGATTGGCCATCCTTGGGTGGATTCTCTGTCTTTTTTCTGCTAAACAAACAAGGAGGGACCAGATCTTACCCCCTTTGTCGCAAGGCCATGAGAGTGTGTGAATGGGTGATCTCCACTGGTCGCTTTCTCATAGCAATGCACATTCCAGGATGGTCCAACATTCTAGTGGACAGGTTAAATTGGACTTATTCTGATGCCTTACGAGCGGTCTCTGAATCTTTCAGTAGCGGAGCAGGTCTTCCTGGAGTGGGGTCAGCCTTACAGCAATCTCTTCGCATCTCCTTCCAACACTAAGTGCAGCGAGTTTTTCGCTCTCAACCTCCTGCCGGGGGAGTCCCCCAGAGATGCTCTAGTCCATGCTTGGCTTCCCGGTCTTCTGTATGCTTACCCTCCAGTGCCTCTTATTCTGAGCTTTCTACAGAAAGCTAGTCAACTGGGGAGCAAAGTGATCCTCATTTTCCCGTTTTGGCCTCACCAGGTATGGTTTCCCTTCGTTTGGTCTTCTGGCTCCGCCCTGGATCTGGATCCATTCAGGATCTGATTTTACACCCATTAGGGCTTCCTCATCCGAACTTGGAGAGTTGGAAGCTCATGGCTTGGCTGCTCCAGTTCCCATGATCGCTAGGACTCCTGGTTTTATCATCTTCAGTTAGGTCTATTCTGGTGGCTACTTGTAAGTCTTCAACCAGGAAGGTTTACTGCAGCAAATGGAAACTTTTTTTTTCTTTTTGGGCTTCTCAAAGGAGTTTAGACCCTTTCACGGCTCCTATTTCTGCTGTTCTTGATTTCCTAGCCAATATTTTTCAATAGCGAACAAGTTCTAATACTATCAAAGTTCAATTGGCTGCCATTTCTCATTTTCATGTGGATGAGAATTCTGCCTCCCTGGCCTCCTCCAGACTGTGTAAAACCTTTATCAAAGGGACTTTTCTGTTATGCCCCCCGGTCAAGGATCCTGTTCCCCCATGGTTCTTCAAGCTTTGGTCGTTCCGCCTTTTGAACCTGATCTTGGAAAACAGCATTCCTGGTGGCTATCACTTCTGCTAAAAGCGTTTCAGAACTGCAAGCTTTGTCCATCAAAGTTCCATATATGATTTTCCATAAAGGTAGGGTTTCCCTTTGGACAAATCCATCTTTTCTTCCTAAGGTGGCATCAGAAGGTAACATCAGACCATTAATTTACCTGTCTTCTTCCCTAACTTTGCTAACAAAATGGAATACAACCTCCACTTGTTTGTTCATAGACAGTTGCGATTTTATTTACACAGGACCAAAAGCTTCTGTAAATCCGATCAGTTTGTGTCCTCCTCTAAACCGTTTTTGGGTAAATCTATCTCCAAGGTCACTATTGCTAGGTGGATTTCCTTGTGCATCTTTCAGGTCTATAAGGATAAAGGTATGTCTCCTCCGGGTCAGTTGAAAGCTCATTCCACTAGGTCCAAGGCTACTTCTGCAGCGTTTTGGTCTAGAGTCTCGTTGGATGATATTTGTTCTGGAGCTACTTGGTCCTCATCTCATACGTATATTTATCACTACAAATTGGATTCGACTTCTAGAAGGAGAGCATCCTTTGGTTCTGCGGTGCTCCGGAATATCCTTCCATGAGGGCCATCCAGGAGTTTAGTAACTGAGGTCTCTGTCCCACAGGTTGAAGACCAAATAAAATAAACTACTTCAGATATAGAAGTTCTGTACTCACCATAACATTCCATCTGAGTAGTTCTACTTCCTTTGTCTTCAATCATCCCTCCCTCCTCCCCCCTGACCTTGTCATATGAACAGCCTGCGGGCTGCAGTTGTAGGTCATTAAGGATTTTTCATGTTGGGTTATCAGTATAAGGGTCAGCAAACTCTATCTGGGGGTTGGAAGGCAGTGGAGGTGTATTATGGGTAAGGGGAGGAGCTTGGAGATCGGAGCAGATGCTAGTGAAATTGCCGGCTCTGATCCGAAACAGATCCGGTATCCCACAGGTTGAAGACAAATGAAGTAGAACTACTCAGATGGAACATTATGGTGAGTACATAACTTTTTAAACATTTTGTTTAATTAATAAACCTTTTGTGCCTCTCGCTTATTTAATAATGCAGTTTGTGCTCTTGTAGTGCTCCTTTTTTTTATCTTTTTTGTAAAATAAACTGTGCAAGTTTTCATTACCTTTGTTTTTTTTCTAGCTGTCTTACATGCTCGTTTCTCTTAATTTACCTTCACTGTTATCTCTGCAGCTCGTAGCTCTGAATATCAGTTTCTAGAATCCTATTTCTGGCACTATGTCACTCGACTAGTCAGGATACAATAGACTAGACTTCGTGGGTTCTGTTTAAGGAGCTTTATTATGTAGAAACACATCAGGATTGAGACTTGATAATATTTACTTGGATAAACTTATAAACAAACTAGCTGTTACACTCATACATGCTCACTCTCAGGCTGCGCACTCTCAAAGTGGCACGGAAGCTAGCATATGCTGACTATTTATATGCACGTTCACTCTTTGAAACGCTTCTTAGAGATACAGCACACATACTCTATTGTACAGTTACTCGTTTTCCAACACAGTGGATTCAGATTATTTTGTTGTGCATTTAACCGGGATAGATGACCATTCAAAGCAAAGCTTGGGAAGGTGTTAACAGAAAATTATTAGTAGAAGGAAAAAAATGACCTTGACTAGACGTAATAAGATGAATTACAGTGTGTGAATATTGAAATAGGTTGGTGACAAATGCATGTACTAAACTTTTATTAACAGATTGTAATCCTGGGTATACATATGCACATTTACCATATGTTATATACAAATTAACAGCCTGCATTTAAATTGGAACCTGTGTACTGAGAGACAGCCTTACAAGACTATCTGCAAATATATAGAGCTGAGTATATTTTTCTGTATTATTCTGTAGTATAGAGCTAAACTGTTGCTTAGATATCTGTTGTCTTACTGTTCTGCAAATATACAGAGATCAGTATATATTTTTTTGGTTTTAAAATTTGCACTGTGATTCCTCACATCTCTGTTGAAACTGTCCCCCCCCGCCCCCCCGTTCTTGGTTGTAGTTTAAATTTGGTGGCTTTTGCAGTGCCCACCCCACTGTAGATTTGATCTAGGACACTCCCCAGTCTCATCTCTTTACTGCATTCTACCTAATAAACCCTTTCTGCACTTGCTTTTAGTCCTTTTTAATTTAATTACATTTTTTCAAACTGTGTGTGGACTAATATTGCTACATACTCAAGTGTGCCAGCTTGCACTGCATGTGAATTATTTTTTACTACTGTTTTTGCTACTTTTCTGGGAAAAAAAATTGTAAGCCTGTTTCCTACCTTTTCTGTAATTAGTGTCCCAGATACAGATTTGCTGTATCCAGGACTGTTTGTAAGCTTCTGAGCCCCCCAAGCCTTTCTGTGTTGGAGGGAAGCCTTCTAGCTTATCAGTCGGAGTGGTAAGCATTAGGTAACCTGTCTACCACATAGGGAGTGGTTCTGGCCCAGAATTTGGAGTTATTGGCCGTTTGGGCGGTCTTCCATCTCTCTCAACTTTCTAATTTGAAGGCCTGCATTTGCACTTGTTTCTGTCCTGTAACTCCTGAGCCCATCTCATTTGCTCACTCACAATTTTTTTTTATCTGCTTTTACTGTATTTGTGTTTTTTTCCTACTTTATTTTGCTTTTGCGTCATCTTAAAAGTACGCAATTGTATTTATTACTCCTTGGTGTAACTCATTCTAAGCCTTTTAGTTTAAGCACTTGGGCTTCAGACCAGTTGTTTTACATTAGGAAGGTTTGTGGCCTGCACTGTGGTGGCAGGAGGACAGGTAGCTTACATCCTTCTAAGTTGGGAACTGCTGATTGAGGGCTCAATGTCTGTTATTCTAAAAGTGTACTAGTTCTGGTTTAAGCACTTGGGCTTCAGGCTAGTTATTTTACATTAAGAAGGTTCGTGGTCTGCACTCTTGTGGGAGGAGAGGCTGGACTCTGCCCTTCTGAGCTGGGAATTTCTGGTTAAAGGCTTATAGTGCCTGCATATTTGAACTGTTTCATACTGAAATTGGTACACCTTGTTTGCTGTAGCATAGACTAGACCCAGGCCTGCTGAATCTAGCTTTGTTTGTATGCTTGTTGTTTGTTTGCTTGTTATTTCCCTGAAACGCTAATTCCACCTAAAACGCGGCTTTTCAGCGCTTCTGTGGATCCCTAGTGATAAATGTATTGCTTACTGTACTTATTTCCTTGTTTCACTTGAAAGAAAGTTGCTGTTTGTCGTTTTTGCATTTAAGTTACCTGTAACACATTGCATTTAATTTACCTGGCAGTTGCTCACTAAAATTATATAAGTCCGCACTAAAAACTTAAAAGCACTATACCCTCACAAACTCCCCTTGAGTACCTTGTTCCCCATTGGCCCTTTTATTCAATTGGAATTCCCAATACTATTCTAGCATGTCCAAAGGTCAGTTGTCCATCTCCTCTCCGGTCCAGCTGGTGAATCTGGGAATCTTGAGGCAATGTTACAACTGGCTCTTGTACACAGACAACCCTCTCCTCCTCCCAACAAATTCCAACACATGTGAGAGATGCAACCATATAGCCAAACTGGAGGCTAAGCTCTCTCAACTCAGTACTGGTGTAACCAGTCAGGAGGAGAAGGAAACCACACTCACTACAATTCCAGTCTCACATAGACCTACCACGACAGCAAACCTAACACATAAACACACAAAAACATACTCGGAGGCTCTAAATAAAAATCTGCCTAAGCAGCAGAGGCCTCCAAAGCAGACACCTAAGCAACCACTACCCCAAAAGAAAACACGTGCAACACATAGCTCACAAAGCCAGTGTGCCGAACAGTCACAGCCCTTAAGGCTAAACAACACACCTGATACACTTGTAATAGGTGACTCTATCGTCAGGCACACTGACGTCCCGCTCACCAGGCTGAACAAGGAGAAGGTCACAGTGAGCTGCCTGTCGGGAGCCAGGATCTGCCACATAACACAATCACTCAGGTCACTCCAAGGCAAGCACAAATATGACTTAGTCATTGTCCATGCTGGTGTGAATGACCCGAGACGTACCTCCCTGGACTACATGAAAAGAAACAGAGGAGCTCTCTGAGCATGTAGCCTAGGCCGGTATGACCCTGACCTTGAGTAGCATTTTACCCTCACCAAGAATGATGCCATAATTTGAAGACAAGATGATCAATTTCAACAATTGGCTTAAGTATTGGTGTCATTCAAAGGGGATCCAATGCCTGTCAGCCTGGGATGACATGCTCAGCAAGCCACCATGCTTCGCTAGGGACGGCTTGCACCTGTCACCCCTGGGCTTTCGGATATTGGCAAAGGCTCTTGCTACCCCCATAGTGCCTTTTTTAGGCAAGGCTCAAAAGACAAACCCACCTCCATAGGTATCACAAGGGATAAGAAACTAAGAGTAATGCTACTCAGCGCCAGAAGTCTAAACCTCAAGATGCATGCACTCGAAACTCTCCTTAGCATGGAGAACATCGATATCTGTGCAGTAACAGAAACCTGGTTCAAGGCTCCCGGGAGCACCCCAGCACTACCAGGTTATACCTCATACCATGCTTTTCTGGCCCAGAACTTGGACCGAACCACAAAAGGAGGGGGAATATCAATATTCGTCAAAGATACCCACACCTCCAGGTTGGTGGCACAGCACAAAACATCAGAGACTATCCATGTACAACTAACAGAGTGGGAAAAACTGCCTTCCAGTGTATAGCCTGCTACAGACCACCCTCCCAAACCCAGGAACCCCACTCGGCCTTCCTGAGAACACTGGAAAATATGAAGGTGTCTTCAAACACCATTATATTGGGCGACTTCAACTACCCAAACATAGACTGGGAACATTACTCTAGCTCCAACACCCTAGCCCAAAGGTTCCTAGAATTTATAAACTCAGATGCTATGGAACAACTTGTTACCACTCCCACAAGAGGGGAAAACATACTGGACCTGATCATCACCAACATGGGGACTCTATGCTCCAGGCCAGAAGTGTATCCCTCACTGGTAAGATCAGACCATAAACTAATCTCACTGGATATTCACATCCCGACCCCACCCCCTGCCCAGAAAACCACAGTGAAAAACTTCTCTAAAGCAAATTTCACACTTCTCAAAACCGAGGTGGAATCCTTCAAAGCCCCCAGGCCTGTGGAAAATACGGCCCAGACCACAGAATCCTTTATAAACGCATTCTGTGAACACCTTCAGGAATGCATGGATCATGCAATCCCAAATAAAACCAAGACCCAATCCTCCAAAGGCAGACGTCCTGTCTGGTGGACTCCAGCCATAAACAAACTGTACAATAGAAGGAGGAAGCTACTACATGATAGAGCAAAATCCCAAAAAGGGAAGGCATCTCTGATCAGTATTAGCAAAAAACTACGGGCACTCATAAAATCGTCTAAGGCAAGCTTCGAGAGAAAAATTGCACAGGACACTAAGGATAATCACAAGGCTTTCTTTAGTTATGTTAGGAACCTGGGTGGGAATTCCCAGATATGCTCAGAATTAGTCCAAAATGACAAAAAATACACCGAACCCACAGACATTGACAACATCCTAGCTGACAGGTTCAGCGCAAACTCCCCCCCCCCTCACCAAAAGGGCATACATCTATCCCAGCAGAGTGCTGCCCCCCTGACATCTCAGATGCTCAGGTAAGAGCCGCCCTCTCCAAAGCAAAAAAACACAGCATCAATGGGACCAGATGGTGTCCTGGGCTGCGTCCTACATGAACTCCAAGAAGAGCTAAACCCAAACATAAAACTACTGTTCAATCTCAGCCTTACTACAGGATATGTACCCAAAGAGTGGCGTACAGCAACAGGGGTCCCTCTCCACAAAGGTGGGGCCTCAACGCATCCTGGAAACTATCGCCCCATAAGCCTGACTAGCTTGGTCTGCAAAGCTATGGAAAGGATCATGATGGATTTCATAAATAAAGATATTGGAGACCTACAGACACTGGATCCTACCCAGTTCAGCTTTAAGGGCAGATCCTGCCTCTTAAACCTGGTCGATTTCTTTGAAACAGTCACCAAGGCCATTGACGAGGGGAAGGTGGTCCACACAGCCTACCTGGACCTCGCAAAAACCTTCGATACAATACCCCACTCTGGCATTATAGATAAGTTCACCAGCTTAAATATAAACCCATATGTCACTAGATGGGTTGCAAACTGGCTCAAGGACAGAACCCACATGGTTAGAATTGCTGGAGCCATGTCAGACTCCAAACCAGTTACAAGTGGTGTCCCACAAGGCTCAGTCCTGGGACCTCTCTTGTTCTGTATATATTTCTCGGAGGTACAGGCCAACATGGAAGGACTGTGGCTGACCAAGTTCACAGATGACTGCAAACTTGGCGCCATAATCGACTCTCCAGCTGACAGAAGCATCCTCCAAAAGGGCCTCATAGAAACAGACAACTGCTGTCAGAGCCATGGCCTCAAGCTAAATGCCAAAAAGTGTATAGTCATCCCCTTTGGCAAAAACAAAGTGCCCACAAATTACCACATAGGTGGTAATCCATTATGTACAGAATAAGTTATTAGGGACCTGGGGACCCAAGTTGATGGCAATCTCTCATTTGACAACCACGTGGCCAAGGTGGTTAGAAAAACATTTTATATAGCCCACCTAATCATGAAGGGATTCACATCTAGATCAGGGGAGGTCATCGTGCCTCTTTACCCATCCCTCATCAGGCCCATAATGGAGTACAATGCCCCTTTTGGGATGTACCTTACCAGACACCTGCAGCAACTGGAAAGACCCCAAAAGTACCTCACCAAGAGGATCAAAGGGCTCAAACAGATGCCATATGCTGCCCGGTTAAAGAAACTCAAGCTCTACTCCGTGGCATACCGCCTCTCAGAGGCGATCTGTGCCTGACGTATAAAGCCATGTCCAACCCGGAATTAATGGACATGCTGCACCTCAGAAAATCCAAATCCCATCGAGCTACGCGCTCGAGAGACTTGAACCTCAGCACTGAAATAAATAGGACTTGCTGGAGGGACAGATTCATAACCCAGAGGCTCCCTTCACTCTGGAATAAAATCCCAGTCCAGGTTAGGCAGAGTCCCTCACTGACTCTCTTCAAGAGGGATCTTGAGTGGATGGGAGATCGTAGGTTTACCCCGGGTATCACTTCTGTGTCACTGTTAGGCAGAGGCACAGTATACTAACCTCGAAAAAGGGCATAGCAAAATTAATTTAAAATGGGTGGCGAAAGCAAAACACACTCTGGCTAGGCTTATAAATGCCCTAGGGCAGATAGCCTAGTATGAACCTATGAATATTTCCATGTTAGTAATGAAAAAGAGAGGTAGAAGAAGTTGGAGTTGAGATAAAAGAAAGATCATGAAATTGAAGTGAAAAGAAATGAGAGGAAAATAGAAAAGTTAAGTAGAGTGAATCCTAGATTTAGTGTTGGATGATAAAATAAGTATATTGCCAGCAAATTAAACCACATCATTTTGTACAACTCCATTTAACGGGACCTACTTCAGCTACTCAGAGTTCATACCCACTGTATACATTTACTTTAGCAGCTATTGGATGGTGGCTCAGTACAACCATAGTTTTGACATGAAGATGAAAAGGGGTTTTATTCAAGAGTCTTCCTATGACCACAGAAAGAAGGTTAGTGAAGGCCTACAAATGTGAACGCATTTAGTTCATTATATTGAAACTGATTAAAAAAAAAACAAAAAAAAAAACATTTATGGTGATCATCAACCTGCAGAATGCTTAGTCCACACTTTTTCACAAAGCTCACAAGCAGTTTCCTAGATTTCATGTTGCTACTTGCACTACCTGCTGAAGTCTCCGCTGTCTGTTTTATCCAGCAAGTCCAAAGTACTTGTCAGATGTTTGATTCCAGTGTTAATTTTCAGGACTTTGGGGAATCTACTTATATGATAACTGTGATTCAAGTTAGCTATTTTCTGAGCTCATGTCGTGCACTTTATCAAAATCTAGAATGTTTTCAGTATATGGGCATTTCATTTAGTTGGTTAAAAAGAAATCTGCAATCCTCTTAGGAAGCATTAACTGCAAAGAGGTTTTTCATCAGTAGGTTGCACAGAAAGAAGGTTCAGTGGTGCAGTTGTAATCTTTGAAACTAGGGATAACCGCATCTGATATGTCACTGCTTTAATATTAATGCAGCTGAAGGAATGAATTTTAGTGGTTGTACAGTCAGAATGCTGCTAACCCAGAGACTGCTATTGTGACTTCAGCTCTAAACCTCAATATTAGGACAGACTACTCCATTTTAACCTGTGAAGCCCATCTCTAGAGCTATAAAACTGAAGGTGTGTGGCCTCCTTGTGGTCGACATGCTTTTCATTTATGATGGAGATACTGCTGATCCAACTGGCCTAAGACCCTTCAGGACTTTTGTAAAACAAATTCTGCAGCTTGTCACAGGTAATGCAGCTATAATGTGGCACATCAGCAAACAAGAAGATGCCCACTGCTATTCATATTACAGATTTGATGTGCCGTTTTGACATGCCTGCTGTTGGATTTTCATTGGAGAGCCCATCTCCACGATTTCAAAGGAACATGTCTTTTCAATTCATTTAAATTCCACATCAGGAAAAGAATCTACTAGACAATCTTGTTTGGGATATTTCAGACTCCCATGAATTAAAATTGGGTTTAAATAAATGATTTTAGGAAAGTCCAGATCTACTTGCCTTTCATCTAAATTACCATGATCTTCCATTTTTCTGTAGGGTTCCTGACTGCCACACGGTGATAAGCATGTTCTCCATGACTTGCAGTTAGGGTTAGCTGCATGTAGTTTCTTCAGCCACTTTAGTTCTAAAATTTCTGCCAAATGTTCAAAGAGAACAGCAGATCTCATTTTCATGGCTCCATAATTGCCAAGGCTGTCCTATTTATCCTCTTTATACAGATGTCTGTGTGTTATTGAATAACTCTGCTTCTTTGCAGAAAGTCATTTGTGTAACAAGAAGGCTGAGTACTGCATCCTAACATGTGGTGTCTCAAACCAGATGTCTTGGGAGATCTCATATTGTACATCTATTCCAGACTGCTACCTTAGCAACACTTCCCATTTTGAAAGAAACGAATCCTCTTAGAAGACGGTCATAGCTGTCTAAGAGGAACAGATTTTTAAGTTTGTGTAAAAATGAAGAAATGGGTATAGCATCACGTTCTTAACATTTGATTTTGCATTGTCTAGCTAGTGTTTGCTAGTCTTTTTTTTTTTGTTGTCGTACATCTAGAGTACACCACCATAGAGGGAAATGTATGAAGTTTTTATTCTCAGCAACTTGGGAGTCTCCTTGAACTATAGAAAATAACTTAGTTAAGCTACAGCATATTTTCAACCAAAGCTGAATTTCAGTACAGACCTACTTTGATACTTATGGAGAGGAATAATAAACTATTCTCTCTTTGCAATTAGTTAGATAACAGTAGTAGTAGTCGTAGTAGTAGTAGTAGTAGTAGTGAATATGGACCTAAAAATGTAGAACACCACGAGAAGCCCAATAAAGTGTACGTACCAATAACTAAACTCTGTGCACAGAAAGAGCATGAACCAAGGGTGTAATTTAAAAAAAAAAATCATCCAAAAAGTCACCAAAGCAAAGTTTATTACCAAATCATGTTGAGCAATAGCGTTCATCCATTTAATAGAAGTGGACTTCATCAGAACAAAAATACATGCAAGTACCAATGAATTTAAAAACTGAAACACAAGTCATATGATGAGGAATACCAATCCAAAACTATCAATTGAAAACTGCTATCGATAAAAACACCCAATTAATTAAACCTGGTTATCTTCATTCTTTAAAGGAATAAACACATGTTAAATAAAAATAACTTACAATTAGTTGGGGATATTATTTATCCTTTCTAAAACAGTTCATTGTTAAAATGACACCAGAAAACATTTGACGTAGTCAGTACTTCAGAAGCTTAAAAGTCAATATTAAAAAATTAAAAACAACACTGCAGATGATTCATTATGACACACAGTGGAAGTCAGAATTTTGCTGCCCTCTTGTTACTTGTCTTGCACTTCTGAATAAGAGGAGGTTTGGCTGCTCATTTTAAGTAGTTTATTATATACAAACACATCAGGCCGGATAGCAGGAACATTAAACTTGAAAGTACTGAGTACTATGTACTTGCATGTGCTCACTCAAAATGGCACTCTTGCTTGCACGTGCTCAGTACTTGTATGCAGGTGGCCACTGACTGGAATGCTTCTTAAAGGTATAACACACACACTGATCTATATCCTCACTCTTTACTGAGCTGTCTCGTATAGGCAATGACCTTTGAATAGGCATGCAATTATACAGACAATAATAAACAAAACCGTCATGTCCAGGTTGCCATGTATCTGAAACCAGGTCTGGAAATGCGACCTGATCTCGAAATATAATAGGACTGGGTGTAGCAACAGAGACAGTCACTGGGGAATGTTCTGCTTCTGGACTCTCAGGGATATTGTCAGGAACAGGGGATTGCTGATGGAATGTCCTCTGGAACAGGAACATTAGACAATGCCCTTTGAGAATTAGAGTCTTTATTACAGGCAAGATGCTGTAACACTGGCTCGGACACCAGTAATAAATGCTTCCAATTCCACCTTAATTCCATCCCTTGTGATTACATGATGTGCGATCTCTGCTCTTGACGCACACTTTTCCCAAATCTGATGGTATCAAAACCTCATTATGTCTGCATCCTCCCTACCTCCCCTTCTTTTCATGAACTGAATGGTTTGCTGGCCTTATCATAGTAGGACTTCGGGAACAAACGCTTTTGCAACAGTTGAGCTTTCACTGCTTTATTGATTTTAGCACATGGAACTAACAAATTGCTACTGATTGGTAATATGGTTATGGTGGTTTGTCTCAACATAAGTCTCTGGGTAGGTGAACCAAGGTGATCATCATGGGGATTTTTTCAGAGATTAAGCAAGTTTAGGAAAACGTCAGTATTGTCACATTTGGATTTCTCTAACAGCTCAGGGCTACTCCTAATATGAACAAAGTCCCATGTGTTAGCAAATTGTTTGAACTGCTGACTTGTAAAGTGTACCCCAGGTCAGAAATGACTATGTGTGGACTACCATGGATAGAAAAATGTCTCTTCAACTTGGTAATGATGGTATTGGACGTTCGGTTAGGAAGTAGGTCATTCTCAAACCAATTTGAATGAGTCTACAAACACTAAGTAATGTCCTTTCCACTCAAAGAAATCTGTGGCTACAGCTGACCAAGGTAGTTCAAGAATCTGGCTTAACTGAAGTGGTAATTTTTGTTGTTGTGGCTTTGTAGTATTACGTACAGAACAAGATGAATGTACTTTCTCTATCTTTTGATGTACAAGGCCAAAATACTAGCCCTCCCGCCCTTCTTTTGGTAGTCCGTTCCTTGGTGGCCACAATGCAAAATTTTAATATACCCTTGTTGTAAGGATTTTGGAACAATCACTTTTGGACCATTGTCTGACAAAATCTCGTCTCTGTATGGAAAATGCTGTTGCACATCTACTGGTAAACAAGATTGCTTTGAAGGTAATTCTCGACTGATAAAAAGGGGTTGAGCTTCTAGAAAATTGGATCTGAAGCTGTGTGAGTTTTAAGCTCCTCAAGATGTGCGAAGAAAAATTTCTGACTTCCATGACTTCAAAATCAGGTTGCTCATTATCCTACTGTTCTGTGGTTTTCCTGGGCAATTGAGATATAGTATCGGCAAGATAAAGAAGTTTGCCTTTTGTGTAAACAAGATTGAAATTGTACTTTTGCAATTTAAGCATCATATGTTGCAATTTCACAGGAGCTGTGTGCATAGGCTTTCTCAAAATAGTGACTAGAGGTTGGTGGTCAGTTTTTATCTGAATAGGTTGGCCATAAATATAATCATGGAACTTCGAACATGCAAACACAGTTTTCAAGAGCTTTTTCTCAATCTGGGCATACTGCATCTCTGTTTGGATAAGGGTTCTTGATGCATAGACTACTGGTCTACCCTCTTGAAGACTGACGGCACCAAGGCCAAATTTAGAAGCATCACAGGAAAGAGTTGCTGGTTTGTGCAATATCTTAAAGTAGGTGGACTGGCAATTTTCTGTTTCAGGACATCAGTACTTTTTTGTTGCCATTCTGACCAGGCCCAGGTTACTTCTTTGCTTGTCACTTCTCTGAGCAGTGAAAAATGACAAGTCTGGAATGAACATGCCTAAATAGTTGACCATACCAAGAAAACGTTGTAAGGCTTGAACATTATCTGGAGCTGGCATCTCAAGAATAGCTGTTTGCTTGGAAGGATCTGGTTGTAAGCCTGAACTGGCAAACAGATGATCAACATAAGTAACTACTCGTAGCCTGAATTTGCACTTCTGAGAATTCAGCTTAAGATTCACTTCATCTGCTCTTTCCAGAATTTCATGAGTTTTCTATTCTGTTCGACTTCACCATTGCCTCCTACAAAAATATAATCTACTATAATAGCACATGGATAGCCAAAAAAAAAATTGTTACATTGCATACTGAAAGACTTCACTGGCAGAATTTATTCCAAATGGCATTCTCAGAAATCTGTACTTCCTAAATGGCACACTGAATGTGTTTAGCAAAGAGGATTTTTGATCAAGCAATTTTTGCCAAAATTAACTCTTTGCATCCAAGACAGAAAAAAATAGTGGCATTTGGGATGAGGGCAGCAACCTCCTCAACTGTCGCATAGAATGATGAGGTCTTTTTAATGTTCAAGTATCTTGGATCAATAAATATTCTGATATCATCTGCGCTTTTCTTATGAGCTACTATCATCATCTGGTTCTTTCGGCATTTCCCGGTTAGGGGTCGCCACAGCGGATCACCCGTACGCTCATGATTGGCAGTGGAGTTTTACAGTGTCGAGTTGCCAGCCTGGCGCCCAGCCTCCCACAGAAGACAGACAGACAGACAGACAGACACACACACACACACACACACACACACACACACACACACACACACACACACACACACACCTAAGGCCAATTTAGAGTGTCCAATCCACCTACTGCATGTCTTTGGGATGTGGGAGGAAACCGGAGCACCCGGAGGAAGCCCACGCGACCACAGGGAGGACATGCAGACTCCACACAGAAGGCACCCCAGCCGAGGATCGAACCAGAGAACTTATGAGCTACTGTCACGATAGATACCAATTCAGTTGGGTTCATGTACAGGACAAATTACCTCTAGCTTCACCATTGTGTCTAGCTCTGCTTTGACTGTTCTGCATAGCTACTGGAACTTTCTGTGCTGTCCTAATAAGTGGGCTGGCCTCTGGGTATAACTTCATGGAGTACACAACTGGTACTTTGTGCTGATATTTTTGAAGACAAATTAAGCATTCAGAAAAAATAGTTTAGGTGAAATTTGAGCTGTTATCGTTCAAGCTTACATGGTGGACCTCTTTGTTAAGTTAAAGTAATCCCATTTTCAAACTGTCTGAGACCTAATGACTACATGTGTCTCTTGACTACATAAAACTACAAGTCATAGCCATTTCCAGCAGAGTAACATGAAAGCACTACTGAGCCTTCAGTTTGAATCTCTTCACCACTATAAGCAACAAGCTTCGCACACATTGTCAAATCAAGTTGTTCTGCAACTCTGCTGACATAACATTGCACTTTCTACTTTTGAGCTCTACAGGACTCCCATTAATCTGAACAGTACAAAAAATTTCATTCTTTTCCCATAACTCTACTGCATTGACTGTTTCACCACACAGACGCACCGTCAGCATAAAAAGTAGGGTCGCAGCTTTCTAATTGATCAACTTGCCTCTTTAATGATCTCTGTTAATAAAACAGTGTGCCTTGTTTGATTTACAAAACCTTTTGAAGCATTTCACTTATTGCAAGAATGGCACTAATGACCAAAAGCTAAGCACTTTCATCATTTTGTTTTTGTTTACCACCACAATTACAACAGTTGACTATGAGGCTAGCTACAGGTTTTGCTGAGTCACCCCTGTGCTTTGCTGCGTGCACCCTAGGCCTTACTGAAGCTGCTCTGGATTTTGCTGCTGAGACCACACCCTTTGGCCTGTATCTTTTAACCTGGTGCTGCATGCTATCTACATTAGCTCTGGAAGGTACAGGAAAGCTTGCTTTCTCATGTGTAAGCATACTTGTATGCCTTTCTGTAAGCTTGTCTATCTGACAAATCTCAGTGGTCTTGTTTAATGTTAAATCACTATCTCAAAGCAAAATCTTTCTCACTTTGTCATTATTAATGCCACACACAAGCCTGTCTTTTATCAACGCCTCTCTCAAATCACTAAATCTGCATGTTTTAGCCTTATTTCTCAAGTTAGTTTATATATGCTGCCAAAGTTTCACCTGGCGTTTGATCTCTTGTGTAAAATAAATGCCTTTCTATTGTAATATTTGGGGGTTGCACATTTCTCTAAATTTATGTTTTAAGCATTCAGAGTCTTCCCGCGTTTCAGCCTGTACCACGATATGGCAGTTCTCCCCCTCCCCTGCAAACAGAGTAGGTGCATACACAAATTAACTCTTTCATTGGCTTCTGAACCAGCTACATTAAGTAGAATAAATGCCTTTGTGCTTGCATCTTCATCAGAAAAAGAAGCCTGTATGAAAATATCGTATCCTTGCTCAAGCACTGTCTTAATTTTCTGCAGTATTATCAAACACAAGTGGTGCGGGTCTGTAAAATCCTTCTGCCATGCTCACAAATTATAGTAAAACGCAATACTGTCTTGGCCTTTGTAATTTATGTACGAACATGCACACACACCAGATACTTGTAATAGTATTCAAATGCACAATAATCTCTTTGAAAGACTGTTTTGCAAAATATTCTTTAAAATGACTCTACTTTGCAAAATAACTGTGCCGTAATACTGCACACATTTGCCAACACTTTGCACACTTTGCATAATTTGATTAGCTTTAGTTAATGTGAAAAAGGTAATAAAATGTGAAAAAGGTAGTAAAATATGGACATTTCTCCTCCTTTGTACGTTTTATGCAATTCAGGTATTGTTTCAAATGTTTTTGTAATTATTTTAAATATTTTTATCAGTATGTCACAGTTTTGGACATTTCGTTAATTAGAAATTTGTTTTTGAGCATTCTGATTGCTTCATTTTTTTATTAATTGCGAGAAAAGTCATTTAAGCAAGTTTTAGTACCTGAATTTGTTTCTGACCTGTTTGCAAGTTGTTTGAGCAGTAGGGATGAGCCACTCGTGTATTATCCTCCACTTCTAACTTATTGCCTCATGGTTCTGACTCAGATTCCATTCTGACACCATGTCGCTCTTTCTTGTACATCTGAATAAGACGAGGAGGCTTGGGTGCTCATTTAAGTAGTTTACTATATACAAAAGCATCAAGATGGATTGTAGGAAAATTAAACTTTGACCACTACACCCTTGCATGCTTTCACTCTGACTGCTCACGCTAAATGGCTCTCTTGCTTGCAGGTGCTCAGTACTTATATGCACGTGCCCACTGACTGGAACGCTTCGTAAAGGTATATCACACACTGTGATGTGTACCTCTGTTTTAAAACAGACAATAAAGAAATGTAGTCATTTAAACCCAGCAGTTTGGTGGCATTCAACTTCAGTTACCACAGCAACTATTTGTATTCTGTTTTATTTTCCCATGAGCCGCCCCAAACATTGGGTAGTATCCTATCTAAAATAATGACTGAAAATTGCTTAAAGAGAACATAAACAACTAAATGCTTCTATAATGTATTATTGGTATTGCCTTTCAAACAAATATCAAAATTGTGCTTGCAAAATGCATCTTTTTAGGGCCCTTCTGTCTTGGCAACATAGAAGGCAGGATATGTAGAGCAAAGATCTTAATAAACATGTCTCTAGGTATAAGATGGGACACCATAGATAAAGTAAAGTAATATGAACATTATAGTGTGTGAATATTGAAATATTAGTGACAAATGCATGTACTAACAGATTGTAAGCATAGGTATAGATATGTACATTTACCATATGTTGTATGCAATAATTGTATCTTAATGAAAGAGGAGAGAGAGAAAAAGTTGGAGTTGAGGTATAAGAAAAAAAAGGAAATTGAAGTAAAAAGAAATTAGAGGAAAATAGAAAAGGTAGGCAGAGTGAATCATAAATTTAGTGCTCGATGAAGTAATAAGTATATGGCCAGCAAGTTAAACCACATCATTTTGCACAACTTAATTTTCAGGGATCTAACTTCTGCTACTCAGAGTTCATAATCACTTTATACACTTAGTTTAGCAGCTATTGGATGGTGACTCAGTACAGCAGTACTTTTGACATGAAAAGGGATTTTATTCAAGATTCTTCCTATGACCATGGAAATAAGGTTAGATATTTCTGCCCAACTGAAGTCTAAACCAATGCACAGAAGATCAGTTACAGATTAATGTAAGCAAAACAACCACTGTGTAAAACTAACCAGAGTGATGTGTTCAGTGGAAAAACTGCAGATGGAATGTGCAAAGTTTTGAAAGAGATGGAGTGCCCAAAAAAAAAAAAAAAAAAAAAAGTTTAGCATCAGGAGCTAGGCATACAACATCAGGGAGAATGCATTTCCAGAAGAACAAGATAACTGATTAGGTGAGGAACAGAAAATACAACAAGTGAAAGAGATCAAACTACAAATTTGTAAACAGAAATAAACAAGCTAGACAAACAAAATTAAGCATAGTTAGTGACAAGTTCAAGGAAATTGTGAAGAAAAATTATAAAGATATTGAGCATAATAGGAAACCTTTTTATAGATGCATAAGATGTGGAAGGAGTAAAGATATGCAAATTGATAAACTGTGTGTAGATTCTAAAATTTAATCTCTGACAACAGATTATAGATATTTACAAATTGTTATGCAAAACAGTTTGGCTCCACAAAGAGGGTGATGAGTCCTCCTAGGCGCATCCAAGTAACCTCAGATACTGGACTCAAACTAGGTTATATTGAAAAAGAACTGCACAAACTGGATCCAAACAAAGCACAAGAAGGAGACTGAATTAGTAATAATGACGTGAGAATACTTAGCAGGAACTTACAGTACCATTATATCTGTTATTTACTGAGGTCATATAAGTAGAGAATCCTCAAGATTGGAGAAGTATCCTTATTAAACCTGTCTTTAAGGTGAAAGGGGAGTAGGACAGACCCAGACTCCTATGGACCCTTAAGTCTACTTTCATGTTGTGGAAAAATAATGGAGAAGGTAATATTGAATAAGTTATCATCAGAACTGGATAAACTATATATCAGCATGCATGTGTTGAAAATAGATCTATTACCACCTGTAACATGATGCTGTATAACAATATAATGGCTATGAATGAGAATTTGTGCTGTGGTGTAGTTTATATAGATTTAACTTCAGCAGTTGACGGCGTCGTACACAAAACGCTGACCAATAAATTAGAACTAGGTATCTATGTACTTTTGATAACATGGATAGCTGCAGGTCGTACATGTAGGATATGGCAAGTATCATACAGCAATTGGATAGGTGAAATTCTTTGTTACAGTCAAGGGTGTCCCACAGGGCTCTATCCTAGGTGCTTACTTGTTTGGGTTGTATATTTCAGACCAAATTTTTTCATCTGAGGTGTTCTACAGTTTATTGTAGATGACCTGAAATTGGGTCATCTGGTTACATGTGTTATAGATAAGGCATGTCTGCAAAAGAACTTGACTAAATTGACCATTTGGGCACAGGAGAATAATATGCTGATAAGTGCATCAAAAACTAAGCGTATGAGATATGGTAGACATACAGCACACAGTGAAACTCTTGATTCATTTAAGAAATTGGGTAGATGGATAGATCCAGCTTTCATATCAGCCTATTGGTTAATGATAGGTTAACGATAGAACTGTATGTTATATAAAAAGATTTTGTAAAGTCTAGGAAATCAGAAATGATGAAGTCCTTTGTTGGTTGCATTAGACCCAAACTTGAGTATGGAATAACAATATTGGAAACCTTATAAGAAAACAAGCATAAGTAAACTGGAAAGAGTACATCAGAAATATACCAAGGGCATCCATGGATGTGAAAAATTTAAGCTATTATGAAAGACTAAATATCTAAACTTGTACAGTGTCTCTTATAGATATCTAATAGATTACCTTATTCAGGTGCCTAGGGCATTTAGAGACAACTACCTCTGGGATGTTTGGGGTTCTCAAAAAGTAGTAGATACTGCACACCTGAATGTGACATCCTTCGGGTGAGACATTGAACTCTGGTCTCGTATGCTTGGGTAATAGCTGAGGTGGGTGCAAAAGATCTCATGGTACCTATTTCATTGCTGCCAAATTTCACTAGTATAAACACCATCTTGTGACTTGCTAAAAAGAGGCTACTTGCATAGAGGGACAAACTAGTTGACAAAGGATAAATGCATAAACATAAACTTGTATGATTTGGTGACATATCTCAACTTTCCTACTTTCATCTCCTGGTCCTTTGTTCATGAAAAATCTTAGCCATTTCAAACTGTTAATGTTTTCATTTCTGCAATTTGTTTTTTAAATCTTGTAACAACTTTTGTCTGTCTCACTAGTCATCTCTCTAAAACCTGATCCTTTCTTACCAACCTTGGTGTAGTTTTTGCCCTGCATTTCTCTGTTCTTTTAGTTTCACTTACTGGACCTACCAATTGCATTTTATCCACCTCCGCCAAACTCTGCTTCACCTGTGGTAGCCCTTTTTATTACTCAGCTGGTATCAGTATTTTACACCATTCCTCTTCCACCTCCAAAACATTTCCCCGTTGTTCTTCATCTCCCCCAAACCTATTGGTATTGTGTGCTGGAATCGTTCTATGCACATTCGGTTCCTAAAGAGTTCTATTCAAGGCCATTTTTTTAGTCATCTGAGGACCTCCTGCTAATCACTGCTACACTGTACTGCCTCTCAAACGCACACATTTTGGAGATCCCCTGAAGCTTCCTTTAGTATCATTTATTTTCCTTTGTTTGACCCCTTATGTTTCCCAGTATGAATTATAATGCTCAGCTGCGCAGAGATCAAACATCTTCATTTGAATAGCTTGTAGACAAAAACTCTGTCTTCCTCCATCATTATAACCCATTTCATTCTTGGACAGTCTCCTGCCTAACTAAACTAATACTGCTGTTCTGTAGACAGCTTATAAAATGTTTAGTGAAGGATCTACCAAAAAAAGCCCAATAAATGTTTAAATCTTGTGACAAAATAAACGTATGTAATGCATTCTTTTTAACATGTTTATTGAAGTATCACTTAATTCATAGGAAACATGTTCATGCAAAAGAAAACAAACCATGGTGACATGTTCACAGTTTTATACATCACATGCATGCTTTTATACATTTATTAATCCAGCATTACATAAATTGCTCAATTCCTTCCCTTAAACCTTACTCCTCCTCCAAAACATCATTCTGCGTGTGTTGTTCACATAGTTTCCTTTTTTTAATGTATTTCCAGTACTTTCATCTCGGTTACAATTTTCACTACTTCAGGTATAGTTGGTTTAGACTTTGAATTTCATTTTATGCAAACTGCTTTTTTTGGCAGCCACCAGAATTAAACTTAACATGGCCTTACTTATGTCTAGGCAATTCGATCCTGTATTCTAGCTCAGAAAATCATTTCATTAGTTATACCCATTTGTCCACTCAGTATTTCTGACAAAATACTCTGTAGGCAATTTTTAAAGTCTGCCAACTCATTACACTCCCAAATCTGTTCCCAGCTACCCCCCTCTTCCCTATGACGCCAACATTTAGCATCTAACCGAGGAAAAAATTATTGGGAGTCTGCTTGGGGTATAAAAATACCTATGCAAACATTAAGCAAAAATCCTAAATTTTCTAGACTTTGTTGCTTATTCAGGAGCCATACATATGTCTTCCCATTGTTTCCTTGTGAATTGCATATTCATTCTCTTTTCCCAAATATTTTATATGCCCTACTAATTATCCCTTTTTTATTGCAATGCCTTCTTTGATCCAAATCCACATTTGACATTCTTCACTTCTGGCAACACAGTCTTGTCTTCTCTTTCAATTCCCCATATGAAAAATCCATCAACTTGTCCAGTGTATCCAGTAATGACAGTCCTAGTTGTTTCAGATTATTGTCATTCCACAAAAATCCATCTTCTTACTCTAACTTCCTTGAAGGAATTATGTTTAGAGCTACAACTGTAGTTTTTTTTTTTCCAGTCATGTAAAAAGAACTTTTCTTATCGTAACATAACATTGAAGCCCCCATGCATGGTGTACTTGCCATTTTTGTATTTATTGTTGATATACCCATTTTTATAATTTTTTCCTCGTACATTACTCCTAAAGCAGACTCATGTCAGACATTCAGTTCTTGCATTAATTTATTAGTAACCTACCATTGTTAAGTATGCAAGCATAAGCATCTGAAGCAGCTCTTCTGTTGACTGAATCACATATCTGATTTAACATTGTTCATTAAACACACACAAAAAAAACTGTTAACCTCCCAAATTAACTTTTAACCTAATTTGAGATCTGGACTTGGTGACTATATTATTTTATTTGCATTGTACTACTGGTCTTCACAACTGGACAAGTGACTTCCTACCTTGTACTGTAGTTGGCTACTTCGTGACATCTCAGCATCCTCTTCATCTCAAATTCCAGTGTAGCCCATTTTCTTATTTTCAAATTTTGTTTGTGTCTTTTTGTAGTTCTCATTTACATATTTTAATTTCTGTAAGCATTGTCTAGTTATAGCTTTCTTAGCCACTGTCAAGTCTAAAGATCGCAATGCTTTCACTTCTTTTGTACATATTATCTTACTTCAGCTCAGGAAAAACATCTGTACACTGAGGTTAAATTTTCTTCAAGTATAAGACTTAATGACATTATTCAAGCTGTTCACTGAAGCAACTCCTTGCATTCCCAGGTTATATGCTTTCAAGAACCACTTTCTGAACTATCACATCTGTAACATATGTCTGTTATGTGTTGGAACGTTTTTTTCTAGTCTCTTAGGATTGTAGAAACATTTGTATAAACATTTCCATTTAATACATTTCCCTCTGCTCATCTGCAATATCTTTTAATTGTTCATTCCTTGGTAGTTTTACCTTTGTTCTGTACTGTCTTCTCAAATCTAAAATTGGCTTGTACTGTAATAATTACTCTTTTCCAGTGTACCATCTCTGTTTCAGCTGCAGTTATATAATCATCTATTTGTGGTTTATCAAAATTTCTTTACAACCTCTGCATATCTTTCTTAAACTGACCCATATATGCAGGTTGAACCGAGTTCAGTAACCCAAAACTTTGTCTAGTTTCAACTTATCACATCTCCTTTTTTCACTTGCTCCCAAAGTGTTTGTTCTTGCACTCACCTGTGCCTGTCTTATTACATCGTATTGGTGTTATTCTGTTTTTCCAGAGTTAACTTCCTTTAACATAGATTTGTTTAAATTGTCTGTGTGTAAGACTGTACAGAATGTTCTCTATGTTCATTTTGTAGATCTGCCAAGTTGTGTGCATCCTGTTACTTTGATGCCTTTATGCACTTCCATTTGGGCATGTAGTCTGTATCATTGTTTCTCTGTTTATAGCCAATTGTGTTTATCTTCTCTCCGTAGCTAATGGCTCTAAATATAAAGCAAAAAGTAATGGTAAAGTGAACTGCCCAGCCTAGTTCCTGTTGTAAGGCTCAACACTTCCACTAAACCTTACCTTGGCTTGAGATCCCTTGTAGATATTGAATATTAATGCTGTCCTTGTTTGTGGAAGCACAGTTGTCTCACAGGATCTGTTCATAAATTCCCAACTCACTAATGCTTTTTCTGCATCCAGACCCATTAACAAATGTCTTCTAATGTATCCTTTTGAATTGTAAGGCCATTAACAAATGTCTTCTAATGTATCCTTTTGAATTGTAAGGGTACTGCAAATATTGTTAGATGTTTGCCTATCTTCTGTTAATCTACATTGATCCATGTCTGCTATTCTCAGCAGTATCTTTGCTATTATTTCTGCTGAAGTTGTCATAAACACTTTATATTCATGATTTGTAGTTGAGGTAAGCTTGTATGACCCTGGATCAATGAAAGCTTCTCCCTTCTTTGGTATAACTACCATGACTGTTTACTAAGTTAAAGGACAACCGCACCCACAGACTCAAAAAAAAACATGTTTATTTCATCATGGTTTGATGTTTCCTACATTTTAACACCACTCTGGGACTATTTAGAGTTTTGCAGATATTTTTAAAAGCAATTTCTGACTGACCACATGGGGTCTGGCATCTTGAAGTAATTCGGACTGTTTAGTCTGCCTCTAAGTATCCCAGAATGCATTGTTTGTAACCAAAATTGCATCAGATCTGCCACATTTTTCCTAAAGCTCCTGTCGGTGCATTGATTTTTACAGGCATCCACTGCTGTGTTATAATCACCTACTTTTGGTTAAAAATTTTATCCTTTTTCAATGACTGCTTCAAACACAAGCAATGCAAATGCTACAGAACAGAATTGAAAAGTGCATTTTATTGCTTTTTCTTAGAAATGCTAACTTGATTTCTTTTGTGAAGGCTGAAATCTAGTTCTTCGAGGTATCTCTCCTCCCCCTTCACACCTACCTTCCCTTGCTGTCAAAGAGCTAAGGGTAATTTGACCCATTATGTGCATGTGATTGACAGCTCACAGCAGGTGACCAGACTAATGTACTGTTTTCTTGTCAGCCTTTCCTTCCTTACAGTGGGAGACTTTTTTTTTTTGTTGCACTCCTCCTGTCAGATTTAGAACCAAGCTCCATAGTATTGGGAATAATCACTGTTTTGCAAAGCTTCAAACTCCCACTTATTTTTCCTTCCTGTTTGGTTAAATAGCTAACAAATGATACACTATAAACACAAAAATATTTCACAGACTTGCATGACAGCACCCACATGCTTTTTCTAAGTGGTAATTTAAGAAAATTACAGTATTGCATACTTGTAATCTGATGTAGTGTCGATTAATTGTGACCGACATCTGCTTCATATGTAAAACATGCAATTAATGTCTACGCATGGTCATTGCAAATTTATGCTCTTAGTTTTTGCAGAGGTTACTGTGCGTCTGCCTGTACTTTGTCACATATCGGTAGGGCTCTTCAGAAAAGTGAGATTATAGTTTGGCAGTTTTGCTAAGTTAAGAGTGGGCTGGGCAAGGGAGCTCTGACATCACAATGTGGGAGGTCAACTGGCTCTTCTATACAGTATGCAAATCAGGCGAGGATTACATCACTTTGTGGGAGGAAACGTCCCGGTTGCTAGAGCAAGTGCTCTGGCAGATGTGACATCATTTCAGAGCCAGCTAGAGGTTTTTCAACTTGGTTTTCAAAGTGAAAGTAAAACAGTACGGAAAGGTAGGAAGCATAACAGGGAAAACAGTTGAGTGGATTAGTTTTTAAAGCTGCATGGGTGATTTTTCGAGGCTGTATCAACGAACAGAGGGACTAAAAGAGACAGCAGGTTGAGCAATCTGCTTTAATATCCCGTTGTTATCCTTTAAGGTGGAGCTCCTCCCAGAAAAAATATCGTAAAAGAGTACTAGACAAACTTTGATCATCTCCTTCTGCTGTTTTTTCACACTTCTATTGACATCCTATCACTACCAGGTGTTTCCTATATTTTGGTTTCTCTTTGCTTCTTTAATTTCAGTTTATCTTTGATGTTAGTATCCTTTTTCTATTTTTGTTAACAGAAGTTAATTATCTGAAATGTGCTAGCATTTCCTGTATCTCATTTTCAACCTCTGCGTCTTGTTTATATAGTGTATGATAATAATTTACCATCACATTTATAATTTTTCTTGGAACTACTTCTAGCCTTCCGTTGTCATTTCCTGATTTTAGTTATCCTTTCAACCTTTTGTTGCTTTATTCAGCCAACAATTTGGTTTCTTTAAGGTTATCAAAAGTAGTTGTTTTAAAGCCACTGATCTATGTTCAAACTTTCTGCCATGGACATTCTAGCTTCTTTCAATTGCTCTTTCAACTGTTTTTGTAATTCCCTCTGCTTGACTAGTGTGGCTGTTACTCCACATCACTTTGCTTTAATTGCGACCATATTTCTTATCTTTAATTTACAGCTATCCCAGTTCTTTTCAAAGTCTTTACTGTTTTGGTTGAAATCTACTAACATTTCAGTTCAAGTTTGAGCTTACTTCATGGTTGTATGGCTTCCTTTTCAGAAGCAATATTGGAAAATGTGTGTGTTTTTCCACAGTATAATTTTACCTGCTTACAAAACTTAATTTGTATAGGTGTGTGATCTTACACGGTCAATGGTTGTGGTTTTCATAATTCAGACTGTTGTAGTATTTTTTTATATGCAACATTTACCCAGTCATACCCCTGCAACCATATTTCACTGAAAATGTGTGTATTCAACTGTCTTATTTTCATTATACTAATAAACCCAAATACATGCATTTCTCTACGCATCTACCCTCAGCTTATGTTCTGTTATGTATTGTTCCTGTAGAGATATCTTCCATAATTTCCCATAGTGTTCCAATCTCCTGCTACTATCGTACATCCTAGATGAAAGGCTATATAACCTCTCCAGTAGTAATCTTTATATCCTGCTTCGCTATAGTTGATGGAATATATACAATGTAGTCAGTGTAATTCTTGCACCTTGCCAGCGATCTCTCTGCAGGATAAATCTTCATGTCTGTCCTTTATTTGTTCTTCAATTTTTATTCCTATACCTTTTTAGCTAATATTAATACCCCTTTGTTTTGCTCTCCTTCTGTCCCAGCAAAGAAGCCCTCCTTACCATTTTACTTTACAAAAGTTTCATTTTTCTGTATGATTCATGTGTCCTCCTTATAGCATTATTATTTGTGCATTACTGTTTTAAGTGTAGATTAGTACCTTAATTTTTTTAAAAAGCCCGTTATTATTCCAAACCAGTAAATCAAACTGTGTCATAGTAAAGATTATATTTTATTCTAGTTATTTTGTCTGTTAGACTGGTCCTTCATAATCTGTTTTTATCACATATATATATTTTTTGTAATGTCTCAAATGAATAAGATCACTGAAAAAAACATCTGCACAGTTCACTCCCTTCAAAAAATAAACAGTCTATTAACCATAGACATATTTCTGTAAATCGACAGAGCTGAGGATGTATACAAACGGCCTTTAAAGCATGTTCCTGTGTTTCTGTCATTGAGACTTTTTTGGCATAATAGTTACGAGTCATTGATGCTTTTATTTCTTGCGTACTGCATTGTATTTCTAAAGGTGTCCCTCTTTTTGTTTTTTGTTTTTTGTTTTTTGTTTTTTGTTTTTTGTTTTTTGTTTTTTGTTTTGCCAGGTAGCCAGGAAATACTTCAGGTGCTTTATTATTTTTTTTGTCCAAGTAAAGCTTATCCCAGATACAATGGTAGTTGCAGATCTCTGTGGATGTGAAATACCTTCCACTGCGCACATTTCACATTTTGGCTCTACCAACCAACCATCTTCAGTCAGCAAGTTTCATTCAGTCAGTATTTTCAGTGAATTATTTTTGTGAAAGCTAACCTCATTTTTAATCAGTGTACTTATCTTATGCATTCACAGTCCTAGTACATGTACTACCAGAACTAGTTTTATATGTCTATTGATTTCCATCACATTATGTACTATTTTTTCTTTTTTTCAATCATGTATGTATCTTCCCCTCCCTTCCATACTATCACAATACCGTTATTAAAAGCAACATAGTTTGGAGTTTGAAAACCAGAGCTTTTATCAACAACCATTGAGTATAGTTTCCCCTCATTCAGTAAAACATAAAATCTGAAGTTGTTAATCTTCTTCCTATTCATCACTGATGGGTTTGGTTCCGAGCCCTCGGAACCGAGTTGGCCTAATACCAAGCTCATGTACACCAAAAACTATCTAGCTAAGCTGCTATCCACAATGCCCTTCTCCCATTTACCTCAGATCTCGTTTGCCACGCAGCCATATAGCAGTGTTTCACCGAGCTCTCCAGCTAAGTATTGTATTTTTTAATTTTTGCAGTATTTTGTAAGTTTTTCTTTCAAAACGCCTATATTTCTTGTTTTCTTAACTAGCTTCTACCCACGGGTATTCTCTTTCCTACCATTGTTGGTAAATGCCCTTCCTTACCCTTGTGGTATTCTTAATACCATTTTTGGCATTTTTTTTTTCTTTCCTCCTCAATGCCTCTTTTTGGATTAGTTACTCGCTTTTTTGGTATGTCTGAAAAGAAAGGAACTTCGGGGGTTAAGCATTGCTCTTCCTGCATTGGTAAACTCCCCAACAGCGATCTACTTGAGGAATATGTTTATTGTCTGGGGGTTCCACACCTATCTGTGAAACCTCCCTGTCAAATTTGTGTTAGTTTCAGTCAGCAGACGCTGAATGAAAGAATAAACTTATTCTGAAAGGCCTGTTTCCTTCTCCATTTTCTGAGGCTGTTTCTGCGTCGGAGGTCTCAATCCCTCCATCTACGGACAAAAACCTCCTCATTCGGGCCCTTCACTGGCCGGTGAGAAGGGCAAGCTTCATAAGCCCAAGGCCCTTAAAACTTCCATGAGGCGCAAGATCACCTCCTCGGTTCCGATAACCTCGGCTCTGAGCTCTGCTCCACCAGTTTCTACTGATATTGTGATGACTTCCACATTGGCGCCACCCTCTGCACTGACTACTGCTATGGTTCGACTTTGGTTTCAGACCCTGCCTTATTACCTGCCATTAGCTCTGCACCGTCATCCCCTATCTCCATTCAGAGATCGGTACTGATGACTCCATAGGAGCCGATAATGGCCTCCACCCCAGCTATCACGTCGGCTCCGAGCCTTTTTTCGGCAACGATAGTTCCCCTTTTGCCTGTCTCGAAACTGGAATCCTCGGTGCCGTTTACTACACCTTGGACACTGTACTCCCCGTCCTTGGATCCTTTTTCTGGACAAGCCTTTAGCTCCTTTTTGGACCAACCTGACTCCCCCTCAGGAGTGTCGGTAAGGTCCACCTGGAGCCTATCTGAATCTGATGTGGTGTGCTTTTTTGATGAGCTGCTGACGGCCAGGAGGATTACAGATTTTCCTCAAACCCACCCCACTCCGTGCTTTAGGTCCATTGCCTCTGCGACTCCCACTTATGCTCCTCCCTTGGACCCTTTGGTTCTGAGGCCCATAGCTCCAACGTCTGTGGAAGGAATCCTCTCCTCGGCGCTGACGGTGTCCTTCTCTGAGGCTCCGAGGTCCCTTTGGGCTTTGGTTCCTTCGGAACCATCCCTTCCTCAATCTCATGCTTGGGGGGGGTAGAACCCTCGTCTCCAGGAACGGTTCCGGTTGTTTCGTTTCTGGGTCCGGGGGTGACTCCTGCCCCGGTTTTGCTTGAGGCTCCGTCCCCGGGAGCGGGCCGCACAGAGCAGTGTGACCCCCTATTTCTGAGATTGTCTTCCTTGGTTCCGGGCTTCCATTCCTGTTTGGATGGGCCTGCCTTCTGACTGATGGAGAGGGGGCTTGCTTCAGAAAGCGCTCCTCCTATGTCGGATATTCCCCCGCTCCTTTTGAGCTGCGGCTATCACAGGCCACCCCCCCCCCCCCAAGACACCGAGAGTGCAAGCCTCAGGAAACTTCTGTCAGGGTAACCTTCTTTGAGTCCTCTTCAGATGCTCCCACTGAAGAACCTCTTCGGAAAGACGTGTAAGAGGAAACACATGGACTCCCCGAATGAGTCCCTCACTGAAGATACAGATTACGATGATGGGGAGGGGTCACCCCCTGGTACTGTCTCCTTTGGAGACATCCTAAAAATTTTGAGGCAGAGGGGTGGCTGGAAGCCCCCCAACCCTTCCTTGGAGGAATCCGTATTCCTGCAGGCCCTCCACTCTCGGCCCTCTACTTCTTGGATGCCCCCCTGCCGACGACCTAGTCAAGCTCATCATGCAGCGGGTAAGGAAGAACCCTGATACTGTTGAGGCCATTTCCCGGAGACCAGACAAGATGCTCTCCCTTCCAGAGGAACAGCCCCATTGGTCAAGAGGCTTACCAGTAGATACTATGGTGGTGGTGGCTGCCACGAAAAATGATCTTGCAGAGGAAAGTCCTGCTGTCCACCCGCCCAACAGAGAGTCCCAGGTGGTGGACAGATTAGGGAAGCGAGTTTTTGCTTCAGCGACCTTTGCTGTTAGGTCTCAGAAATAAGAAAGCTGTGTCAAAAACAAGTCATCCAACAGGTCCCCCCAGACCAGTGCAGATCTGGTTTCTACTCAAGAATCTTTGACTCATGATTGGCCCACGGGTCTCCTCTATGCTTATCCTCCGATACCTCTGATACCCTTATTTCTAAGGAAAGCTATTCGGTTGAGAAGCAAGGTGATCCTCATTGCTCCTTTCTGGCCTCGTCAAGTGTCGTTTCCCTTCCTCCGACCTCACCTGTTACAACCTCCTTGGATCCTGGACAGTCGTCAGGACCTAATGTCTCACTCACAAGGGATGATTCCCCCAAATCTATCCACCCTCAAGCTGACAGCATGGTTTCTCTGCGTCTGTTAGTCGCCAGGCAGGTAACCCCCTCCTCTTCTGTCCGGGATATTATTCTGGCCTCCCACAAACCATCCACCAGAAAACTCTACAGAGATAAGTGGAAAAGATTTGCTATCTGGTCGAATAATCAGATGCTAGACCCCTTTTCAACTCCTACAGCCACCATTCTTCTATCTCTCTGAGTTGTTTAACAATGGGGCATCAGCCTCTACTATTCATGTCCATTTAGCAGCTATTTCCAATTTCCATAACGGTTCAGATGGAGTCCCTCTTATCTCCACCCAACTCTGCAAGACCTTTCTCAAGGGAGTTTTTCATAGTAGACCTCCTATCAGGCAGCCTGTAGAGACATGGAATCTCTCCTAGGTTCTCCAGTGTCTCTCTCTCTCTCTACCTCCCTTTGAGCCTGCCGCTATATGTGGTCTAAAATTCCTGCCATGGAAATCTTTGTTTTTGGTGGCGGTCACATCAGCCAGACGGCTATCTGAGTTACAAGCCTTATGCATCAAGAGCCCATATCTAATCATCCATAAGGACAGAGTATCCCTTCGTACTAACCCATCTTTTCTCCCCAAAGTGGTTTCCATCTTCTCTATTAACCAGTCCATTGAGCTCCCTGTATTTTTCCCAAACTACTCAAACAAAGGGGAATACTGCCTTCATTCATTGGATGTACATACACAACTATGCTTCTGTCTAGACAGGACTAAGTCCTTTCGCAAGTCAGATCGACTTTTCATTACCTTTGATGGTCCTAGACTGGGATGTGCTGTATCAAAAGTTACTTCATCAAAATGGCTCAGAGATTGCATTACCTTTGCATATTCCCTTATGAATTAATCCAAACCTGATCAAATCAAAGCTCATTCAACTAGGGCCATCGCAACTTCGGTTGCCTTCCATTCCAGGGCTTCCATGGATGACATTTGTGCAGCAGCCATTTGGGCTAAACCATATATCTTCATCAAGCATTTCAAATTGGATCTGGTCTCCAGGGGAAGAGCGGCCTTCGGCTCAATGGTTCTCAGGAATGTTCTTCCATAAGGGCCACCCAGGTTCTCCAAGTAGCTTGGGATTCTGTTCCATCAGTGATGAATAGGAAGAAGATTAACAACTTCGGATAAAGAAGTTATGTCTTACCATAACATTTCATCTGAGTTGTTTATCATCTTCCAGTCATCACACCCTCCCACTGTCCTCCACCAAAGGCTCCTGGCGGATCTTCTAGGTCCTTGTGGTGTTTCAGGGTTTCTGCGTAGAGATGGCCTCTGTTTTTTTGTTTCTTCTCTGTGTTGCATGCAAACTCGATGTGAGGTAACTGGGAGAAGGGCATTGTGAGTAGCAGCTTAGCTCGAGAGGTTTTGGTGTACGCAAGCTTGGTATTAGGCCGACTCTGTTCCGAGGGCTCGGAACCGAACCCATCAGTGATGACTGGAAGAAGATCAACAACTCAGATGGAACGTAATGGTAAGACATAAACTTTTTTTAATTTTTAAGTAAAACTTTGATGTATAATACATATTATTACATTTATATTAATCAGGTAATTCAGAATGCACTTGGTATTTTAAGACTGTTGCATCCTTTGCATATAAATATTTATACCTTTTTAAATTGTGTTCCGAATGCTACCAGTGCATTTTTTATCGAGTCTTTCATTTTTTTGAAAACCATTTTATCTCATTTGTTTTAATCATTCTTTTTGTATGGAAAATAGGAAGCGGTTGTGCAGGAAGTCTCTCTTTAAATGTCCACCACTGGCTTTTTTTTTGCATTTGTTAATTGATTGATTATGCCCTCGCCATCTTTGTTTTATCTTACCAGTTCATCTTGTACCTGTCAAAGGTCTGTGTAGGATTTTTAATCCAAATGGGTAGAAGACCTGAAGTAAAGGGCACTAACTTAAAACAAAATGTAATTTCTCTGCAGAGTTTTATTGAAGGAAGAAAACCATTTCTGTTTGTGTTTGTAATTAAGTCACTATTCATGTAATCTCTTCTGTCTCCTATCTTAAGATTGTTCTCTTCCTCCACTGAATAGAAAGAAGTGTCTTGCTTTGCTGATATGTTTGTAGTTTAAGCAGCATAGTTCTTACCTGCTTTGTGTCTGAAATATTTACTGTGTGTGTCCTCTCTTTTTTATATCGGGAGAAAGTCCAATCCATGCGCTGGGGCACTTTCTCAGTCTTTACAATCCTTCCCTTCAGTTTGTTCTGGTTCTGCTTCAAACTTAAGTCGTCTCTGCGTGACCTGTTCTTGAGTGTAGCTAGTTTCGGTGATGTGTCCATACGTTAATTGCTGGTCCCCATTTTTTTTCTTTTTGCTCTTTTTTCAACAGTTTGCATATGCACTTTTGTCTCTGAATGCCTAGTTAAAACATCTATTTCCTGAAACCTGTTACCTCTCTATGTATGCCAACAAGGACCCACTTTTAATTGAAAATCTCAGAATGCATTTGCCAGTCATTCAATCTAGAATGATTGAATAGTTTTCTTATCCTGCCATTACTGTCTGCTTTTTCCAGCTGTGCTCCAGCACACTGCCTTCAGTATCCCTCTGAATTATCAACGTTTCTTTCCCTTTTACTTCATTTTTTCTTTTCCTTGTCAACCTTCTGGATGCCCTAGAAACTTCAGATGTGAAGTTGTTCTATCACGCCGTTCATTCTTGCAGATGGGTTCGGAGCTGATCCCTCTGCTCCGAGTCGACCTACTACAAAGCTCGAGGTCTTCAAATAGCTTGAGGCCAAGTCCCTATCCCATGATGCACCTAGAGTTTCCTCAGATCTAGTTTGCCGCTGCAATAGATCGGAGGTTCTCGCTAGCTCGGGCCAGTAAAACCTTACTTTTTCAAATATTTTTCTTATAATATTGATAACTTTTATTAGTAGTAGTTTTAGATAATTTTATAAGCTCTTAAAGTTTGATTGTGTATTTCCCTTTTCCTTGGTGTGCTTTTTCTTAAATTTGTAGTTGACCTCTTTTTTTCTAGGCCTAGTTTAAAATGTTTAGCTATCTTGTTAATAGATTGAGTGTGCTTAGTTAGTGACCTTTTGTCACAGTTTAGAATTATTATAATAAGGTTTAGTTTAGTGTGTGAAATAGCAGATGTGAAATTGTTCAATCTCGCCGTTTGTTCTTGCACAAGGGTTCGGAGCCAATCCTTGGCTCCGAGTCAGCCACATCACTAGCTCGCATCTTCGAGAAAGCTCGAGGCACAGTAATATCCCATGATCCTCTGGTGCTAACCCTCAGATCTAGTTTGCCGCTAGCAGCAGATCGCATCGAGAGGCTCGGGCCAGTAGAAATTTTACTATTTTTTCTTGTTATATACTGATAATTTTTTATCTTTTTTTATACTCTTTATCATAGCATTTGATAGCTTTATTATATAGTGGTTGTTTGACTAGTTTAGGTAGTTTGTTAGCTTAAAATTCTTAGTAAGGGCCTTAGGCCGCTTTTTTCTGTAAAAATTTACAGTATTTAAAAAAGTTAACTTTTTCTATTTTTCATATAAATATATATCTTAGTGTGCTGTGGTGTGTTTTACAGTTTACATTTATATATATATCATTATATTGTAGTGTAGAAATTTTTCTTAACAATGCTGTCTTTTTTTCTGTTAAAAATGTCAGAAAAGACCAAAAGTGGTTTTAAAAGGTGTCGGTGCGGACAGATGATGTCCATTACTGACAACCATTCATCCTGCGTCTACTGTCTTGGCCCTCTCCACTTGCAGGAAGACTGTTCCATCTGTCATTCCTTTAGTGGGAGGGTCATGCTGGAAAGACGCAGGAAGTTGGTGGACAGAGGTTTGATTAAACCTGAGTTTCAGGAGGCCCTGGACAAGGCTGAACAGGTTTCGAAGTCTTCGAAGGGGTCGAAGTCTTCAAGAGTGTCGGAGCCTAAGTCATCGGCTCCGAGCACCTCTTTTCAGATTCGGACACCAGCTCCTATGACTTCGGTGCCGGGTGTCGAGACCTTATCTCTGCACGAGGCTCAGGTCTTGGAGCTGGTATCAGAGGTACCACCGTCTACTATCCTTCGCTCTGTGACTGCTTCGATCCCTTCGACCCGTTCTTCGAGGCCACTTTCCGACTCCGATGTGGACCGAGTGGTACAGAAGCTTATGGAGAACTCGGCTTTGTCAAAATTAATCGAGGTTTCGTCCCAACTGGTTTAGAAACTCGAAGCTATTCCAGTTCCCTCTACACTTCCTCCTCCGAGACCCGTCGAGTCATCGGTGTTAGGAGTCGAAGAACCGATGATTGTAGAGCCCTCTGTGCCGAAGCCTCCAGTAGTGCTATCGGCTCCGTTGACCTTGACTCCTTCGGAGCCGAACATCTTTCCTGGGTTCCGGGGGGGGGGGGGGTAGTCGAACCGAGATTTCGGTTCCGACTCTTCCTCTCGGTGCCTCTGCTCAGATCAGTTCAGATCCGTCCTCTGTGTCGGAGCCCGTGGTTCCGATTCCGGAGAAACGACCTTCTTCTTCGGATCGGGTCGGATCTTCGGGTCGGGGCACCGGTGCCTTTGACATCATGAGGAAGGTCTTGTCTGATCAGACGCATACTTCATCGGTATCTTCATCTCCTTCCCCAAAAGGTCCGCGTTCTGCTTCTGTGCCTTTGGTACCTACCAAGCGTCGAGACCCAATGCCTCAGAAGTCCCCACAGGGAGACACTGGTTCCTCAGATGCATCCCCAGAAGCTCCCGCTGAGGATGTTCCGAGGAAACGACTGTGCAAGAGGAGGCACATAGATTCCCCACAGGAATCTCTTACATCTGATACTGATTTAGATGAAAGAGAAGGGTCCCCACGGTCCACCTCTGAGGATGTCTCGTTTGCAGACATTTTGGAAATCCTGAAGCAAAGAGGGGACTGGCAAACCCTTACCCCTTCTGCGGATGAATCTGTTTTACTGAAGGCATTTGGGACTCAACCTTCTACCTCCTGGGTGACTCCACCCTTTGACGATCTCATGGATCTAGTAGCTCGGAGGGCTTGGGAAACACCTGATACAGTGGAACCAGTCCCTCGTAAACCCAACAAATACATGACAGCTCCCCAAGATAAAGCCTATCTTACGAAAGGAGTTCCCGTAGACACTATGGTGGTGGCAGCGGCCACTAAGAAAGAGATGTCTGAATCATCTTCCTCTGTCCATCCTCCTAATAAGGATTCTAGGACAATGGATAGATATGGGAAGCGCATATTTAGTTCGGCGACTTTTTCCATCCGATCGCTCAACTACCTTATGCATTTCACGCGTTTACAAAAAGATCTCATTAAGGAATTAAAGTGACAGCGCAACTTAATACCCTAAATTCCATAGTCAACTTGTCCATGAGGCTGATTTCATACGCAGCCGAAGGATTGAGTAGAGCGGCAGCTTCAGCAATTGCCCTGAGAAGACAATCCTGGTTGCGCTTATGCTCCTTTGCGGAAGCCTTTAAGTCTTCCTTTGCCAACGCCCCCTTTGATGGTGCCTCCTTGTTTGGGCCCAAAGTAAAGGAGACTCTCACGAGGTGTGAACAAGAAGGGAAGACCCTGTCTGCTGTAGGGGTCCGTTTTTCCGTTCCATCTAGACCCTACCCTAAAGGGCAACGAGGAGGAAAGATGTGGTTCTGAAAGACTCTGGGATCTTTTCAACACACCCAAAGTGACGCCCCCTCCAGAGGCAGAGGAGGGGGAAGAAACGGAAGACGCCGCCTAGCCGGCAGAGGGGGTCCGCAAAATCAGGGTGACAGAGAGACCTTCTCTGGAAAACCCTTCCAGCACTCCTGAGTGCAGGCCCGGCTGTCCTACTCTGGAGGCAGTCGGGGGTCGCTTGGCTTTATACCCAGAGGCCTGGCTAAATCTTACATCAGATTACTGGGTAAAAAGCATAGTTACCAGAGGCTACAACATCCCCTTCATAAAAATACCACCAAACTCCAAAAAACTCCAAGATGTTCCACCCAGTCTGTGAGACCATGCAACCATAGAGATAGGAAGGTTGCTCAAAAACAGAGTCATCCAACCAGTCCCAGCGGACCAAATAGGATCCAGAACTTACTCAAGGTTCTTTTTAGTTCGAAAGAAAACAGGGGACTGGAGGCCAATTTTAGACCTCAGCAAGTTAAATACCTTTGTGAAAAAGGAAAAGTTCCGGATGGTCACGCTTCAGTCAATCCTCCCTTTTCTGCAAAAGGGCGACTGGATGTGCTCTATAGATCTCAAAGACGCGTACTGCCATATCAAAATGGCCAGGGCGTCCAGAGATCACTTGTGCTTCCGGCTGGGAGCCAGTCATTTCCAGTTTCGCGCTTTGCCCTTTGGTCTCACCTCAGCCCCCAGGGTGTTCACCAAATGCATGGCAGTAGTAGCGTCTCACTTGAGACGAAAGGGATTCCGGGTGTTTCCTTATCTAGACGACTGGCTCCTTTCTGCCACCACCAAGTGTAGTCTTCTACAAGCCAGGGACTACACCATCAATCTTTGCTGTTCACTAGGCATGACTGTGAATTTTGGAAAATCTGTCTTATCGCCGTCACAGCGTATCTTATTTATAGGAGCACAGCTAGACACTTCCCTGGCTCAAGTTACTCTCCCCCCATCAAGAGTATCAGACCTCAGGCATCAAATTTCGCTCCTTCTTCACAACAACAGAGTCCCTGCACGACAAGTATTAATAGTGCTAGGCTTGATGGCAGCCTCCCTTCTTGTAGTTCTTTAGGCAAGATGCACATGAGGATCCTTCAATGGATGCTATTTGCCCAGTGGTCGTATCTACAACTTCCACTGTCTCACGAAATCTTGATCACGAATTATTGCAAGAAGGATCTCTTGTGGTGGATACACAGTCAAGAGCTAACACTAGGATGACCCTTTGTTTTACCCAGTCCGGTAGCAACTCTAACCACGGACACTTCCCTGATAGGGTGGGGGGGATTCTTTCAGGGACAAACAGTCCAAGGTCAATGTTCCAACTTGGAGTACAATCTGCACATCAATGTTCTAGAGCTGAGGGCAGTGTTTCTAGCGTTGCAACACTTTCACAAGTCCTTACCTCGGGGAACAGTGACAGTTCAGACAGACAACATGTCAGTGGTCTGGTACATAAACAAGCAAGGGGGAACCAGATCTTACCCGTTATGCAGAGAGGCCCTCAGAATTTGGCAATGGGCAAAGTCCACTGGACGCTTTCTGATAGCAACGCACATCCCGGGGACTTCCAATGTAATCGCGGACAGGTTGAGCAGAGCCATCCTGTTCCCTCACGAGTGGTCCCTCAAACCTCAAGTGGCGGAAGAGATCTTCCGCAGATGGGGCCAGCCTTGCTGCGACCTGTTTGCATCCCCTTTGAATGCCAAATGCAGAAGCTACTTTGCCCTGTTACCCCCCCCCCGGGGGTGTCCCCAGGGATGCACTAGTATACGATTGGCCCCCGGGTCTCCTTTACGCTTTTCCTCCTCTTCCACTAATTCCCAGGTTTTTGCAGAAAGTCAAGCGACTGGACAGGACCATAATACTGATAGCCCCATTCTGGCCTTGACAAATCTGGTTTCCTTTCCTTCAATCCCATCAAGTGGAGGAACCATGGATACTGGACCCGGAGCCCGACCTGTTGACACATTCGTCAGGAGTTCCTCGCACCTTCCTCAAGTCCCTCAAACTGACAGCTTGGCTGCTCCGCTTCCCATCTTGGCCAGGTCGGAGTTGCTATCTCCTGCAGTACAACAAATTATTGTATCTTCTCACAAACCATCTACAAGAAAATTGTACATCAGCAAATGGAACTGTTTTGCGCACTGGGCCTCCAAACAAGGTATAGATCCATTCGGGGCCCCAGTACACAAGATACTAGATTTCCTCACCTCACTTTTTCAAGAAGGAGCATCAACATCCACTATAAGGGTTCAACTGGCCGCTATATCCAATTTTCATATTGGCCGTAAGGATGGTTTTCTTATGTCCCACAGGCTTTGTAAAGCCTTCATGAAAGGTACTTTTCATCTCCATCCCCCTTTTTGTAACCCAATAGCACCTTGGAATCTTAATCTCATGCTGTCACAACTCATGTTGCCCCCTTTTGAACCAGCAACCACAACTCAGTTAAAATTTCTTTCGTGGAAAACACTTTTCCTGGTTGCCATCACTTCCGCCAGAAGAGTTTCAGAGTTACAGGCTCTATCTATCCGACCCCCGTACATGATTTTTCATCCGGATAGAGTAACCTTGCGCACCAATCCGTCCTTCCTTCCGAAGGTTTGTTCGATTCAGAACATCAATCAATCTGTTGAACTGTCTACCTTCTTTAAAAATCATTCCAATAAGCTGGAATACACATTGCACAAGTTGGACGTTCACAGACAACTAAGATTTTACTTGCATAGGACAAAAGAGTACAGAAAGTCAGATCAACTATTTGTCTCATATGCTGACCAAAGAAAAGGACAGGCAGTAACAAAGGTTACCTTATCCAAATGACTCTCAGATTGCATAAATTTCGTATATGCTGAATCCAAACAGCAACTCCCTTTCAAACCCAGAGCTCATTCTACAAGGGCGATTGCTACCTCTTCAGCCCATACCGCTCGTTTGCCCTTAGATACCATTTGTGCAGCGGCAACTTGGGCAAAACCACATACCTTTATCGCCCACTACAAGCTAGACAAGAGCTCCAGGGACAGGGCGATGTTTGGTTCCACTGTACTCAGGAATGTTCTCCCTTGAGCCACCCGGGAAAAAGGAGCTAGGGATGCTACCCGTGTGTAAGAACAAACGGCGAGATTGAACACTTTCACATTAAGAAGTTATGTCTTACCATAACGATCCATGTGAATTGTTCATTTCGCCTTTGTTCTTACATTCCCCCCCTCCATCCCCCGTCCTACAGTCTGGGAGAACGGTTTTCAATTAGATTCCTTTTCAGCCTTTTCTAGGTATGGTTGGCATGTTAACATCAGTAATGGCATCTTTTATCCTCTACCTGGCAGTAGGGTTCCAGACACTTTGTAGTATCTGTTCATAAGTGTTTTAGACACATTTCTAAGAGGGATTCTTCTGGTATAGCAAACTAGATCTGAGGGTTAGCACCGGAGGATCATGGGATATTACTGTGCCTCGAGCTTTCTCGAAGATGCGAGCTAGTGATGCGGCCGACTCGGAGCCGAGGATCGGCTCCGAACCCGTGTGTAAGAACAAAGGTGAGATGAACAATTCACATGGATCGTTATGGTAAGACATAACTTCTTATCTTTATTACTAGAGTAAGGTGTGCTTAGCATTAATATTGTGTGCATTTAGACAGTGATTTATGTCACAAAGTAATACTTTATCTTTGTTTAGATAAATACTTGTGTGTGTGACTTTTAGCCTGTATGTTTCTAAGGGCTCTTTGACTGTGTTACTGTTCAAATTTATTTGAGAGAGTTCAGTTTGGCAGTAATCTTTTTTGATCCTGTGTTTGGTACAATATGGTTGACCAAGACAAAGACCCTAAGTCAGGATTTAAAAAGAGATCCAAATATGGCCAAAAAATGTCTGTCACTGACAGTCATGTCAACTGTGTGTATTGTTTAAAAGCATTACATTTACAAGATAGCTGCTCCATATGCCATTCTTTCTCTTCCAGGGTTCTCCAGGAGAGAAAGAGGAAGTTGATTAATAGAGGTTTGCTGAAACCCTCTTTCCAAGAAGCTTTGAGTGACCAGGATGGATCCAGCAAGTTCTCAAAGTCTTCCAAGACTTCTGAGAGTAAGAAATCCAAAAAGTCTTCAAGTACCTAAGTCACCTTTGTTACAGTCTGTACCACCCTCTATCCACTCATCTCGGTCTTCGATCAACCTTTCCGATTTGGATGTGGATCTTGTGGTGCAGAAGCTTTTACAGGCACCGGCCTTTGCTAAATTTTTATCGGCTCCAACCAAAGCGGCTTCGGAGCCAAAGACTTTTTTGCCAGCTTCTACTCTTCCTCCTCTGAGCCATACCGGTCCTTCGGAGCCAGAGGAGTCAAACTTGTTGATTGTGGAACCTTTGGAGCAGACGCCTGCTCCAGTGTCTTTGGCTCCGTTTACTCTGATGTCCTCTGCGCCGATCGAGGAATTTAGGAGCCGACACACTGTGGTCTGGTCCGGGGGAGGCTAGTCAGACCAACTTGTCTGTTCCGACTCTGCCTCTTTGTTATCTGAACTTCGGCTCGGATGAGCTCGGCTCCTACCTTTTGCTCGGAGCCCACTGTCCTGGTGCCAGGGGTATTGACGATTTCCTCTGATCTGTCGGTCCCTTCGCATGAGAGCAGAGGTGCCTTCGAAGCCATGAGGAGACTCATGTCTCCTAAGACATCTTGTACTTCATGTCCGGCTTCTTCCTTCCCTAAAGTGCCTGTCTGCTTTTATTTCACACATCCTTGCCAAGCATAGAGACCCAGAGCCTCAGGAGACCCCATTGGATGGCCTATGCTCTTCCGAGACCTCACCAGAAGCTCCCATTGATGAGGTTCCCAGGAAGAGAGTTTGAGGAAACATCTATACTCCCCACAGGAGTCACTGACATTTGATACTGACTTGGATGAATCAGAAGGGTCCTCACGGTCCCTCTCTGAGAATATCTCATTTGCTGAGGTACTAGAAATCCTTAGGCAGAGGGATGACTGGCAGTCCACCAACCCTACTGAGGATGAGTCTGTTCTCCTGAAGGTTTTCGGGTCTCAGCCCTCCACCTCTTGGGTGTTTCCACCCTTTGAGCTTATGCAGCTGATCTCATGAAGGGTGTGGGAGTCTCCGGACACCATGGAGCCTGTCCCTAGGAGGCCTAATAAATTTATCTCTGCTCCCCAAGACAAATCCTTTCTGACCAAGGGTGTGCCAGTTGATGCCATGGTGGTGGCAGCCACCAAAAAGGAAATTTCAGAAACTTCCTCTTCTATTTATCCTCCTAACAGAGATTCCAGAATCATGGATAGATATGGGAAGCGCACTTACAGTTCAGCGACTTTTCACTGTGTTCGCTCAACTACCTAACCCATTTCACGAGACTGCAAAGAGATCTCCTTAAAGAGCTGGGAGATGCTCTTCAGGGTACAGTAGCTGCAGGAGCTTCAGATGAAGTTATCTCCCAGCTTGCTACCCTCAACTCCATTGTTAACTCGTCCATGTGCCTCATTTCGTATGCAGCTGATGGAACGGGCAGGGCAGCGGGTACAGGAATGTCTCTTAGGAGACACTCCTGGATGTGCTTGTGTTCCTTCACAGAGCCCTTCAAGTCATCCTTTGTGAATACCCCTTTTGATGGCTCATCCCTGTTCGGGCCCAAAGTTAAAGGAACTTTGACCAGGTGTGAGCAGGAAGGAAAGACTGTGTTTGCTGTCAATCTGTTTTTCCACCCCTACCAGACCCTACCCTGAAGGTCAAAGGGGAGGGAAAATGTGGTTCTGAAAAGCCCAAGGAGGCTTTCAGGACACACGTGGTGAACCCCCCTCCAGGGGCAGAGGAGGGGGCAATAATGGAAGACGCTGCCCTCGTGGCAGAGGGGGTCCACAAAACCAGGGAGATAGAGATCACTTCTTTCGGAAGCCCTACCAGTGTTCCTGACAGGAGGTCCGACTGTCCTACTCTGGAGGCAGTCTGGGGTCGCTTATCTTTGTATCCAGACGCCTGGCTCAAAATGGCAAACGACAACAGGGTACAAAGTATCATTTCCGGAGGAAACTTCATTCCTTTCACCACACCCCCTCCACCGACAAGGAAAATCTCGGACGTTCCACCCAGATGTTCATCGTGTTTCACTGTTGCAGTCATTACACTTGGGTTATCCTGCTGGCAGGCTACCCGCAGTTGGCCAGAGTTCCAATGTCTAGGTCCGGCTTTGGTTGCTGTCGCCTCGTCCCTGACGTCAGTGTGCCAGGGGTATAAAAGATGCAACCGACGCCATTTTCTTCAGTCTTTCTTGCTGTGCAGTGCCCGAAGCAAAAGCAGTTTGCAAGTTCCGGTCAGCCGACTCCTGTGATTTTCTAAATCGAGTTTCAGAACTGAAGTCTTCAATAAAGCGAAGTACCCCATTGGGGAAACTTTTTTTCTTGCTCCAGACCGATGTCAGTAAAAGATAATAATTGTATTTCTTGTGGGAAGCAAATACCTCATAAGGACTTTCACTCTTATTGTATTCCTTGCCTAGGCCCTGACCACGACGTTACTAGGTGTTGGTTTTGTGCTAGATTCAACAAACACACTATTAAACGTCTGTTTGATTTACATTACTTTGGTCGAAGGTTTAACTACATAATGCCGTCGGAACAGCCGACGACCAGAATTCATAAAAAATGCAAAGACAAAGAAAAGGACAGGCATCCGAGGTCCAAAACCGACAAAGCCTTTTCTAGAACAGTCGCCGGTTCTCAGTGTGGCGCTTTCGCAGTCCCTGACACGTGCTATCTCAGAGCCACAGGCCATATCAGACACCCACGTGGAGACGCCTATGCCTTTAGAAACTCGAGGTATTGGGCCTGAGGAAAACTATTCCCTCAGATGGGTCTGAAGCCGCTGAGCAGACATCTGCTTCTGAGGGCGTTTTCAGACCTTCACAGCTTACTATTAAGTCCACTGCAGCAGCCAAGGCAAAGTCAGAAACACCATTAAAGACAAGGAAACGAGTACAGCATTCTCCTGAACAGTCATCCATGCCAAAGGAGCAGATGCTTAAAATGGCCGAAGACCCAATTACTTTGATCAGGGGTTCCCATCCCCCTCCTGATAAAAGGCCTAGGCAAAACACTGACTATGATTCCTCTGACCAGGTTTCTATTTCCTCTGATTCCTCTTCAGATCAGGGATATTCTCTCCCTCCCTATGAGGACTCTGATGCAGAAGAATCTATACCTTCAGCCTCTCCGCCTGATGATTATTCTTTTGGGGAAACCCTGCACACCATGAGGGAGCATTTCCATTGGGAGAGCCAGGATTACTCAGAATCCAAGAAAAGGCTCCGAGACTTTCTTTTATTGCCTCAGCACAGGCCCCTGGCTATTCCCCATGTGCTTGATATAGTTGATGATTTTTTTCTCTGAATCCAGTCTGTCTCCTGATTCTTTACCCCCTGCACCAGTCGAGCCAGACAGGTACTACAGGGTCCCTGACTCTCCTAAATTTCTTTACAAAAACCTTGCTGTGGACCCAGAAACAATTTCCCAGGGTCCCAAAGGGGTTAATGCTTCCACTGCTAAAAACCCTGTTCCCTCTGATAGGGATTCCAGAGCTCTGGATAGATTGGGGGGGGGGGGAGTTTACACTTCTGCTACTTTAGCTGTAAGGGTTTTAAATTGCCAGTTTCACATGCTTAAATATCATGTCTTTGTTAAAACAGAAAATGCTTACAAACTCCTGACAGTAAGGAAATGCAGGATTTATTGCATGCAGCTGAACAAGTGGGAAAGCATATCTGCAATGTGGTTTTGATTCATTAGAGGCTTCTTGTAGAGCCGCAGTTACAGGCTCTGTCAATCGAAGACGTGTTTGGTTGAAAACAAAGTTTACCTGAACATGTTAAAGTAAAATTATTGGATGTTCCACCACAGCATGATACTTTGTTTGGTGTTAAGGCAGAAGAGGTGTTAAAGAAAATGGAGGATAAAGCAAAATCAATGCAGACAGTAAAGGATTTCTTACAGGTTCAACTACTTAGGTTTAGCAGAAACTGGCCTTCAAAAAAATTGCTCCTTTCCGGTGTCAGACAGTCCACAAAGAGGCAGATACAAACGCCCAAGAGGCAGATATCATCCCCAAGGCTTCTACAGACCTAAATAATGGAGTGCTTCAGCTCGCAAAGGAGGAGAAGACAAATCACAACCTTATAGAAAACAGTCCCAATGACTTCCCTCTACAAATGCCAAGCACTTACCTTTTGGCAGCACCCCTAGGGGGAAAGCTAGCACTTTTCCCAAAAAATTGGCACATGATCACCCAGGACAAATTGGTACTGAATATTGTTTCTCAGGGTTACAGGTTCCACTTTCACACCCTTCCAAAATCAAAAGGTATGCCGAACTTGCCACAAAACCAATAAGCAAAATCACAAAAACAAATTGCTGCTCTCATGGACATGGGAGCTCTTCAAAGAGTACCACAGCAAGAATAGGGACAAGGATTTTACTCAAGACTTTTCCTAGTACCCAGAAAGGACAAAGCCTGGAGACCAATACTGGACCTGTCAATCCTCAATACTTTCCTGGATGTTCCAAAATTCAAAATGTTAACACTGCAGCAACTTCTACCCATGCTGGGCAAGAAGGCTTGGCTAGTTACGTTGGACCTCAAGGAGGCATACCTGCATGTCCCAATCAAACAATCTTGCAGAAGATACCTCAGATTCATAGCTGGCTCAATGCATTACCAATTTTCTGCACTGCCCTTTGGCTTATCTACTACGCCCAGGGTCTTCACAAAATGTCTGGCACCAGTAATTGTATTTTGTAGACAAAGAGGAATTCAAATATATCCCTACTTGGACGACTGCCTTATTCAAGCAGAGAGCAAGGACATTCTTCTAAAGCATCTGGCGTTTGTAAAAATGTTACTAATTTGCCTAGGGTACACAGTAAATGAAAAGAAATCAAAACTAGTGCCCTCTCAAGAGATAATTTTCCTGGGTGCAAGCTTAAATACAACTGCCCAGATGGCTTATCTCACGCCAGACAAGCAAAGGCAACTGACTCATTACTTTCAAATGACGGCAACAAAGACCCAGCTCCCTGCAAGAAAAATTCTGCAGGCCCTGGGCTTAATGGCGTTCTGCATTCTACTAATTCCATATGCAAGACTGCATATGAGGAAACAATGGCATCTAAAAAGTGTTTGGACTCAACATTGCCACAGCCTGGAAACAATAATAACTTTTAATTCCCTGCCTACAACAGGAGTTTCGATGGTGGTCCCAGGTCTGTCACCACAACAAGGGACAGCCTTTCACCTTACCCACAGCCAGGCAGACAATAACAATGGATGCATGGGATTATGCCTGGGGGGCACATATGGCGGGAAAAAGTATTCAGGGCACGTGGCCCAAGGAACAAATGCATCTTCATATCAATCAAAAAGAGATGCTAGCTGTACAGAATGCCCTGACAGCTTTCAAGGACCTACTACATCCAGGACAACTATTAATAAAGACGGACAATACCACAGTTATGTCGTACATAAACAAGCAAGGGGGCACACATTCCTACCCCCTCTGCAAGCAAGCCATGACTTTGTGGAACACAGTACTGACCTATCAAGTACATCTACAGGCACAATTCCTGCCAGGAACGAAAAATACACTGGCAGACGAACTAAGCAGAAATCTCATGGATCCTCACGAATGGAAACTAAATCCACAGGTGTTCAGCATAAGAAGGAAATGGGGACGCCCAGACATAGATCTTTTTGCCTCCCCTCACAACTGCCAACTACAGAAATTCTGCACAAGAACTTATCACTCACAAGCATGAAAATGGATGCTCTATCATTCACTTGGAAAACCCTGACAGTTTATGCCTTCCCTCCACTGCCTCTTCTTCCCAAGGTGCTCCTAAAAGTCAGACGAGAGGCCAAAAATTATCCTGATTGCCCCAGACTGGCCACGCCAGCACTGGTACCCAATCCTAAAGAGCTTGTCTCAAGGCCCAGCCTGGCCTTTGCTTCAAATTCCTCATCTTCTGACTCAACAAAACAATCAGATTCTGCACAGTCAACTCAGAACCTTAAATCTGGCAGCATGGCAGATAATGTAGCTACATAGACCGCACCTTTCTCTAAAGCTGTTATGGATGTCATTTTAGAAGCCTGGAGGCCCAGCACTAGGAAATCTTATGCAGAAAAATGGAAGAGATTCTGTGCTTGGAACCAGGCACAAGGGCTCAAATCACTTGTTCCAAATATACCTCATATTTTGCAATACCTAACTGAGATGCTGAACAAAGGCCTATCCTTCACATCTATTAAGATCCATGCCTCCGCCATTTCAGCTCATTACAATACGGAACCTCCTATTTTTTTCACATCCACTACTGAGGCAGTACCTCAGAGGGGCAAAAAACATAAGACCCCCAAGGAGAGCACCAATAACTACTTAAGATCTCAATTTTGTTTTAGAAAAGCTCACACTGCCTCCTTTTGAACCAGCCAGCACAGCTGATATAAAATTCTTATGGAAGACTGCTCTGCTCCTAGCAGTAACTTCAGCAAGAAGAGTCTGAGTTACAGGCATTAATGGCAGGTGGAACCTTTCATCATTTTTCACCAGGACAGAGTCTCTCTTGGAACAAACCCAACATTCATGCCAAAGGTGGTTTCCAATGTGGCTCTTAACGAAACCATTAATTTACTAACTTTCTACCCAAATCCCCAGAGTAAAGGGGAGAGACTTCTGCACGCTTTGGACATACACAGACAGCTACGATTCTACTTGGACAAAACAAAAGCTTTCAGAAAAACTGAGCAACTGTTTGTAGCCTATGCTGCAGGATCACTAGGAAAGCCCATCTCAAAGCAGACCATTTCAAAATGGATAGGACACTGCATTCGCTTCTGTTATGCACAATATGGCAAATCAGTGCCTAAGGGCATTAGGCCACATTCTACCAGAGCAGCATCCACTTCAGCAGCCTTTCTCAGAGGAGTACCAACCAAAGACATTTTAGAAGCTGCAACCTGGAGTTCAGTGCACACTTTCACCATGCACTACCACTTACCTCTCTACTTTAAATCCAGAGCAGGCTTTGCCACTGCAGTTCTGCAGGGCCTGGTAGCCTCTCCTAATCCTATTTAGGCCCAGCCACCCAACCTCAGCTTTGGGATTCAACTCAAGTGTAATGACTGCAACAGTGAAACACGATGAACATAGTACAGTTGTGTACCTACCATAAATGTAGATGTCAGAGTGTATTCACTGTTGCAGTCCAGGTTACCCACCCACCATCCCCCTTTTCATTGCTGGGTTTTTTCTGTACTTCTCAACTCTATACAACCTATGTGGCGTATTTGCTTGTAGATGAAGGAAATGTTTATATTACTACATACATGCTTTTTGGCATAATTTTATTTTTTCAGCCTTCCTACCTGGGGGCACCTGACATCTGGGGCAAGAAAAACTGAAGAAAATGGCGTCTGTTGCATCTTTTATACCCCTGGCGCACTGACGTCAGGGAAGAGAACAGCAACTGATGCTGGACCTAGACTTTGGAACTCTGGCCGACTGCGGGTTGCCTGCCAGCAGGATAACCCAAGTGTAATGACTGCAACAGTGAATACACTCGAACATCTACATTTATGGTAGGTACACAACTGTACTTTACAGGGAACAGGCAACAGTAGAGGTCCAAACATTGCTAAGAGTCATCCAACCAGTCCCAGTTGACCAGACAGGATCCAGAACTTACTCAAGATTCTTTTTAGTTCCAAAAAAGACAGGACTAGAGACCTATATTGGACCTCAGCAGGCTAAACAAATCTGTCAAGAAAGAGAAGTTTCGGATGGTCACCCTTCAGTTGATACTTGGATGTGCTTGATGGATCTCCAGGATGCGTACTACCACATAAAAATGGCCAGACCATCCAGAGATCATCTGCACTTCTGTATGGGAGCCAATCATTACCAGTTTAGAGCCCTGCCCTTTGGTCTCACTACAGCCCCCAAAGTGTTCACCAAATATATGGCAGTGGTCACGGCTCACCTGAGGATTCCAGGTGTGTCCGTACCTAGATGATTGGCTCCTCACCACCACCAGACATCAACTCATTCAAGCCAGGGACTCCACTCTGCAGCCAGCTGGGCATTACAATAAATTCAGAAAAATCTGCCTTGTCATTTAAACATACTGTTTTTTCGGAGCAGAACTGGACACACCACCACCATGCTAAGACTTCCAGTAGAAACAGTCTTACTACTCCGTCAGCAGGTCTGCAATCTAATATCCAAAAGCAAGGCTCCAGCATTAGAAGTTCTAAAATTGTTAGGTATGTTGGCAGCTGCAATTCTGGCCATACCACTGGGTCGCATGCACATGCGGATACTGCAATGGCTGTTGTTCACTCAATGGTCTTACCAAGAGCTCCCCATGTCTCACCTGATAATGACCACAAACTCTTGCAAAAAGGATCTTCAGTGGTGGTTGACCTCACTTCATGGCACGATAGGTTGTCCCTTTGTTTTACCCCCACCAGCGGCCACAGTGACCACGGACACTTCCCTGATAGGGTGCAGGGGGCATTTTCAGGGAAGGACAGCTCAAGGCACATGGACCGATCAAGAGACACACCTGCAGATCAATGTCCTAGAGATGAGAGCAGTACTTTTGGC